>NC_139993.1:52084755-52432877 GCF_964263955.1 Coregonus lavaretus | reverse complement strand
TTTACTTATCACTGTGACACTGTCCTTATAGGAGCATATTCAAGTACCCATGAGGGTGCCCTTAAACGTGCCTGCACAGAAAGGGGCCCAGAGGGGTCCTTCTGAGGTCCTGAGGCGCTCTAAAAGGAGATGGAGTCCTCTCCCGTTCAGCATCATAGAGCAGGACATCCCACCGTTCCCCAAAGACGTAGAACTGGTGAGGACATGCATCATTATCACTCTCCTCACATCCTCCCTTCTCTTTCCTCATGTATCCCATCGGTCTTACTCTCCTATCCCTCTTCTATCACCTTCCCCCCTCCTCATCTCAATCCCCTTCCCCCTCCTCATCTCAATCACCTTCCCCCTCCTCATCTCAATCACCCCCCCTCTCCTCACTCAATCACCCCCCCTCTCCTCATCTCAATCACCTTCCCCCCTCCCTCATCCAAGTCACATTCCCCCCCTCCTCATCCCAGTCACCTTCCCCCCTCCTCATCCCAGTCACCTCCCCCCCTCCTCATCCCAGTCACCTTCCCCCCTCCTCATCCCAGTCACCTTCCCCCTCCTCATCCCAGTCACCTTCCCCCCCTCCTCATCCCAGTCACCTTCCCCCCTCCTCATCTCAATCACCTTCCCCCTCCTCATCTCAATCACCCCCCCTCCTCATCTCAATCACCTTCGCCCTTCCTCATCCAAGTTACCTTCCCCCCTCCTCATCCCAGTCACCTTCCCCCCTCCTCATCCCAGTCACCTTCCCCCTCCTCATCTCTGTCACCTTCCCCCCCTCCTCATCTCTGTCACCTTCCCCCCTCCTCATCCCAGTCACCTTCCACCCTCCCATCCCAGGGTTCTCATCCCAGTCACCTTCCCCCCTCCTCATCCCAGTCACCCCCCCCCCTCCTCATCCGTCACCTCCCCCCTCCTCATCCCAGTCACCTTCCCCCCCATCATCCCAGTCACCTTTCCCCCTCCTCATCTCTGTCACCTTCCCCCCCTCCTCATCTCTGTCACCTTCCCCCCTCCTCATCTCTGTCACCTTCCCCCCTCCTCATCCCAGTCACCTTCCACCCTCCTCATCCCAGTCACCTTTTACCTTCCACCCTCCTCATCCCATTCTCCTTCCACCCTCCTTATCCCATTCACCTTCCAACCTCCTCATCCCAGTCACCCCCCCCTCATCCCAGGGTTCTCCCCCCCCCCCCCTCAACCCAGGCACCTTCCCCCCTCCTCATCCCAGTCACCTTCCCCCCTCCTTATCCCTGTCACCTTCCCCCCTCCTCATCCCTGTCACCGTCCCCCCCCCTCATCCCAGTAACCTTCCCCCTCCTCATCCCAGTAACCTTCCCCCTCTCCTCATCCCAATCACCTTCCCCCCTCCTCATCTCAATCACCTTCCCCCACTCCTCATCCCAGTCACCTTCCCCCACTCCTCATCCCAGTCACCTTCCCCCTCCTCATCCCAGTCACCTTCCCCCTCCTCATCCCAGTCACCTTCCACCCTCCTCATCCCAGTCACCTTTTATTTTCCACCCTCCTCATCCCATTCTCCTTCCTCCCTCCTTATCCCATTCACCTTCCAACCTCCTCATCCCAGTCACCCCCCCCTCATCCCAGGGTTCTCCCCCCTCCTCATCCCAGTCACCTCCCCCCCCTCCTTATCCCTGTCACCTTCCCCCCTCCTCATCCCTGTCACCGTCCCCCCCCCTCATCCCAGTAACCTTCCCCTCCTCATCCCAGTAACCTTCCCCCTCTCCTCATCCCAATCACCTTCCCCCCTCCTCATCTCAATAACCTTCCCCCACTCCTCATCCCAGTCACCTTCCCCCTCCCCATCCCAGTCAGCTTCCCCCTCCTCATCCCAGTCACCTTCCCCCCTCCTCATCCCAGTCACCTTCCCCCCTCCTCATCCCAGTCACCTTCCCCCTCCTCATCCCAGTCACCTTCCCGCCCTCCTCATCCCAGTCACCTTCCCGCCCTCCTCATCTCTGCCAACTTCCCCCCCTCCTCATCTCTGTCACCTTCCCCCCCTCCTCATCCCAGTCACCTTCCACCTTTCACCCTCCTCATCCCAGTCACCTTTCACCCTCCTCATCCCAGTCACCTTCCCCCTCCTCATCCCAGTCACCTTCCCCCTCCTCATCCAAGTCACCTTCCCCCCTCCTCATCCTAGGCACCTTCCCCCCTCCTCATCCCAGGCACCTTCCCCCCTCCTCATCTCTGCCACCTTCCCCCCCTCCTCATCTCTGCCACCTTCCCCCCCTCCTCGTCTCTGTCACCTTTCCCGCCCTGCTCATCCCAGTCACCTTCCACCTTTCACCCTCCTCATCCCAGTCACCCTTCACCCTCCTCATCCCAGTCACCCCCCCCTCATCCCAGGGTTCCCCCCCTCATCCCAGGCACCTCCCCCCCCCTCATCCCAGGCACCCCCCCCCCTCATCCCAGCCACCTTCCCCCCCTCCTCATCCCAGCCACCTTCCACCCCCCGTCATCTCTGCCACCTTCCCCCCTTCCTCATCTCTGCCACCTTCCCCCCTCCTCATCCCAGTCACCTCCCCCCTCATCATCCCAGTCCCTTCCCCCCTCCTCATCCCAGTCCCTTCCCCCCCTCCTCATCCCAGTCCCTTCCCCCCCTCCTCATCCCAGTCACCTCCCCCCCCCTCCTCATCCCAGTCACCTTTCCCCCCCTCCTCATCCCAGTCACCTTCCCCCTCCTCATCCCAGTCACCTTCCCCCTCCTCATCCCAGACACCTTCCCCCTCCTCATCCCAGTCACCTTCCCCCTCCTCATCCCAGTCACCTCCCCCCCTCCTCATCCCAGTCACCTTTCCCCCTCCTCATCCCAGTCACCTTTCCCCCTCCTCATCCCAGTCAGCTTTCCCCCTCCTCATCCCAGTCACCTTTCCCCCTCCTCATCCCAGTCACCTTTCCCCTCCTCATCCCAGTCACCTCCTCCTCATCCCAGTCACCCTCCTCACCTCAGGCACCTTCCCCCTTCCTCATCTCAATCACCTTCCCCCTCCCCCATCCCAGTCACCTCCCACCCTCCTCATCCCAGTCACCTCCCACCCTCCTCATCCCAGTCACCTCCCACCCTCCTCATCCCAGTCACCTTCCCCCCTCCTCATCCCAGGCACCATCCCCTCCTCATCCCAATCACTTTCCCCCTTCCTCATCCCAACCACCTCCCCCATCCCAGTCACCTTCCATCCTCCTCATCCCAGTCACCTTCCCCCCTCCTCATCCCAGTCACCTTCCCCCCTCCTCATCCCAGTCACCTTCCCCCCTCCTCATCCCAGTCACCTCCCCCCCTCCTCATCCCAGTCACTTTCCCCCCCTCCTCATCCCAGTCACCTTCCCCCCCTCTTCATCCCAGTCACCTTCCCCCCTCCTCATCCCAGTCACCTTCCCCCCCTCCTCAGCCCAGTCACCTTCCCCCCCTCATCTCAATCACCTTCACCCCCCCATCTCAATCACTTTCCACCCCTCTTCACACCGGTTTCCTTCCACCCTCCTCATCCTAGTCACCTTCCACCCTCCTCATCCCAGTCACCTTCCCCCCTCCTCATCCCAGTCATCTTTCCCCCTCCTCATCCCAGTCACCTTTCCCCCTCCTCATCCCAGTCACCTTTCCCCCTCCTCATCCCAGTCACCTTTCCCCCTCCTCATCCCAGTCACCTTTCCCCCTCCTCATCCCAGTCACCTTTCCCCCTCCTCATCCCAGTCACCTTTCCCCCTCCTCATCCCAGTCACCTTTCCCCCTCCTCATCCCAGTCACCTTTCCCCCTCCTCATCCCAGTCACCTTTCCCCCTCCTCATCCCAGTCACCTTTCCCCCTCCTCATCCCAGTCACCTTTCCCCCTCCTCATCCCAGTCACCTTTCCCCCTCCTCATCCCAGTGACCTCCCCCCCTCCTCATCCCAGTCACCTTTCCCCCTCCTCATCCCAGTCACCTTTCCCCCTCCTCATCCCAGTCACCTTTCCCCCTCCTCATCCCAGTCACCTTCCCCCCCCTCCTCATCCCAGTCACCTTCCCCCCCTCCTCATCCCAGTCACCTTCCCCCCCTCCTCATACCAGTGACCTCCCCCCCTCCTCATCCCAGTTACCTTCACCCCCTCATCTCAATAACTTTCCACCCCTCCTCATCCCAGTCACCTCCCCCCTCCTCATCCCAGTCACCTTCCCCCTCATCTCAATCACCTTCACCCTCCATCTCAATCACTTTCCACCCCTCCTCATCCCAGTCACCTCCCCCCTCCTCATCCCAGTCACCTTCCCCCTTCCTCATCTAAATCACCCCCCTCCTCATCCCAGTCACCTCCCCCCTCCTCATCCCAGTCACCCCCCCTCCTCATCCCAGTCACCTCCCCCCTCCTCATCCCAGTCACCTCCCCCCTCCTCATCCCAGTCACCTCCCCCCTCCTCATCCCAGTCACCCCCCTCCTCATCCCAGTCACCCCCCTCCCCATCCCAGTCACCTTCCCCCCCTCCTCATCCCAGTCACCTTCCCCCCCTCCTCATCCCAGTCCCTTCCCCCCTCCTCATCCCAGTTCCTTTCCCCCCTCCTCATCCCAGTCACCTTCCCACCCCTCCTCATCCCAGTCACCTCCCCCCTCCTCATCCCAGTCACCTTCCCCCTTCCTCATCTAAATCACCCCCCTCCTCATCCCAGTCACCTCCCCCCCCTTCCTCATCCCAGTCACCCCCCCCTCCTCATCCCAGTCCCTTTCCCCCTCCTCATCCCAGTTCCTTTCCCCCCTCCTCATCCCAGTCCCCCCCCCCTCATCTAAATCTCTCTCAATCACCTTCACCTTCACCCTCCATCTCAATCACTTTCCACCCCTCCTCATCCCAGTCACCTCCCCCCTCCTCATCCCAGTCACCTTCCCCCTTCCTCATCTAAATCACCCCCCTCCTCATCCCAGTCACCTCCCCCCCTCCTCATCCCAGTCACCCCCCCCCTCCTCATCCCAGTCACCTCCCCCCTCCTCATCCCAGTCACCTCCCCCCTCCTCATCCCAGTCACCTCCCCCCTCCTCATCCCAGTCACCTCCCCCCCTCCTCATCCCAGTCACCCCCCTCCTCATCCCAGTCACCTTCCCCCCCTCCTCATCCCAGTCCCTTCCCCCTCCTCATCCCAGTTCCTTTCCCCCCTCCTCATCCCAGTCACCTTCCCCCCCTCCTCATCCCAGTCACTTTCCACCCCTCCTCATCCCAGTCACCTCCCCCCTCCTCATCCCAGTCACCTTCCCCCTTCCTCATCTAAATCACCCCCCTCCTCATCCCAGTCACCTCCCCCCTCCTCATCCCAGTCACCCCCCCCTCCTCATCCCAGTCACCTTCCCCCCCCTCCTCATCCCAGTCCCTTTCCCCCTCCTCATCCCAGTTCTTTTCCCCCCTCCTCATCCCAGTTCCCCACCCCTCCTCATCTAAATCTCTCTCAATCACCTTCACCTTCACCCTCCATCTCAATCACTTTCCACCCCTCCTCATCCCAGTCACCTCCCCCCTCCTCATCTCAAATACCTTCCCCCTTCCTCATCTAAATCACCCCCTTCCTCATCTAAATCACCCCCCTCCTCATCCCAGTCACCTCCCCCCCTCCTCATCCCAGTCACCCCCCCCCTCATCCCAGTCACCCCCCCTCCTCATCCCAGTCACCTTCCCCCCTCCTCATCTCTTTCACCTTCCCCCCTCCTCACCCCAGTCACCTTCCCCCCTCCTCATCCCAGTCACCTTCCCCCCCCTCCTCATCTCTGCCACCTTCTCCCCCTCCTCATCTCTGCTACCTTCCCCCCCTTCTCATCTCTGCCACCCCCCCCCCCTCATCTCTGTCACCTTCCACCTTTCACCCTTCTCATCCCAGTCACCTTTCACCCTCCTCATCCCAGTCACCTCCCCCCCACCTCATCCCAGTCACCCCCCCTCCTCATCCCAGTCACCTTCACCCCTCATCCCAGGCACATTCCCCCCTCCTCATCTCAATCACCTTCCCCCCTCCTCATCCCAGTCACCTTCCCCCCCTCCTCATCCCAGTCACCTTCCCCCCCTCTTCATCCCAGTCACCTTCCCCCCCTCCTCATCCCAGTCACCTTCCCCCCCCTCCTCATCCCAGTCATCTTCCCCCCCTCCTCATCCCAGTCACCTTCCCCCCCTCCTCCTCATCCCAGTCACCTTCCCCCCTCCTCCTAATCCCAGTCACCTTCCCCCCCCTCATCCCAGTCACCTTCCCCCTCCTCATCCCAGTCACCCCCCTCCTCATCCCAGTCACCCCCCTCTCCTCATCTCAATCACCCCCCCTCCTCATCCCAGTCACCTTCCCCCCTCCTCCTCCCAGTCACCTTTCCCCCTCCTCATCCCAGTCACCTTTCCCCCTCCTCATCCCAGCCACCTTCCCCCCTCCTCATCCCAGCCACCTTCCCCCCTCCTCATCCCAGCCACCTTCCCCCCTCCTCATCCCAGCCACCTTCCCCCCTCCTCATCCCAGCCACCTTCCCCCCTCCTCATCCCAGCCACCTTCCACCTCATCTCTCTTACCTTCCACCCTCCTCATCCCAGTCACCTTCCACCCTCCTCATCCCAATCACCCCCCCCCTCCTCATCCCAATCATCCTCAGCAATCTACACACAATACCCCATAATGACAAAGTGAAAACAGGTTTTTTGAATGTTTTGCAAATTTATTAAACAGAAATAACAGATACATTATTTTCATAAGTATTCAGACCTTTGCTATGAGACTCGAAATTGAGCTCAGGTGCATCCTGTTTTCATTGATCATCCTTGAGATATTTTTACAATGTGATTGGAGTCCACCTGTGGTAATTTCAATTGATTGGACGTGATTTGGAAAGGCACACACCGGTCTATATTTTTTTACATTTACATTTTTAGTCATTTAGCAGACGCTCTTATCCAGAGTGCAGACTGGGGTGAGTGCATACATTTTAAATTTTTTATACTGGAATTGAACCCACAACCCTGGCGTTGCAAATGCCATGCTCTACCAACTGAGCTAGATCCCTGCCGGCCATTCCCTCCCCTACCCTGGACCAATTGTGCGCCGCCCCATGGGTCTCCCGGTCGCGGCCGGCTACGACAGAGCCTGGATTCGAACCAGGATCTCTAGTGGCACAGCTAGCACTGCGATGCAGTGCCTTAGACCACTGCGCCACTCGGGAGGACAATAAGGTCCCACAGTTGACAGTGCATGTCAGAGAAAAAATCAAGCCATGAGGTCGAAGGAATTGTCCGTAGAGCTCCGAGACAGGATTGTGTCGAGGCACAGATCTGGGGAAGGGTACCAAACATATCTGCAGCAATGAAGGTCCCCAAGAACACAGTGGCCTCCATCATTCTTAAATGGAAGAAGTTTGGAACCACCAAGACTCTTCCTAGAGCTGGCCGCCCGGCCAAACTGAGCCATCGGGGGAGAAGGGCCTTGGTCAGGGAGGTGACCAAGAACCTGCTGGTCAGTCTGACAGAGCTCTAGACTTCGTCTGTGGAGATGGGCGAACCTACCAGAAGGACAACCATCTCTGCAGCACTCCACCAATCAGGCCTTTATGGTAGAGTGGCCAGACGGAAGCCACTCCTCAGTAAAAGGCACATGACAGCCAGCTTGGAGTTTGCCAAAAGGCACCTAAAGACTCTCAGACCATGAGAAACAAGATTCTCTGGTCTGATGAAACCAAGATTGAACTCTTTGGCCTGAATGCTAAGCGTCACTTCTGGAGGAAACATGACACCATCCCTACGGTGAAGCGTGGTGGTGGCAGCATCATGCTGTGGGGATGTTTTTCAGCATCAGGCACTGGGAGACTAGTCAGGATCGAGGCAAAGATGAACGGAGAAAAGTACAGAGAGATCCTTGATGAAAACCTGCTCCAGAGCGCTCAGGACCTCAGACTGGGTCGGCGGTTCACCTTCCAACAGGACAACGACCCCAAGCACACAGCCAAGACAACGGAGGAGTAGCTTCGGGACAAGTTTCTGAATGTTCTTGAGTGGCCCAGCCAGAGCCCGGACTTGAACCCGATCGAACATCTCTGGAAAGACCTGAAAATAGCTGTGCAGCAACGCTCCCCATCCAACCTGACAGAGCTTGAGAGGATCTGCAGAGAAGAATGGGAGAAACTCCCCAAATACAGGTGTGCCAAACTATATAGAGTCATACCCAAGAAGACTTGAGGCTGTAATCGCTGCCAAAGGAGCTTCAACAAAGTACTGAGTAAAGGGCCTGAATACTTATGTAAATGTGATATTTTAATTTTTAATAATTAGCTAAAAAAGTTAATCCTATTTTTGCTTTGTCATTATGGGGTTTTGTGTGTAGATTGATGAGGAAAAAAATCAATTTAATCAATTTTAGAATAAGGCTGTAACCTAAGAATGTGGAAAAAGTCAAGGGGTCTGAATACTTTCCGAAGGCACTGTATGTGTCAGTGTGTTAGAACTGTACTGGTGTTTTAAGCTATTTAGCTATTTCTGTAAGTTTAAGTCTCTCTCACTCTCTTTCTCTCTCTCTCTCTCTCTCTCTCTCTCCCCCTCCCACTCCCTAGGTGGGGTCAGATTCGTCAGTGAATTTCACAGTGTACTATATGATCAGTGGTCCAGGAGTGACCATGTCCCCGGAGAAGCTTTTCTCTGTGGATCGTGACACAGGCATGGTGCGTGTACACTACCCTGTCGACCGGGAACAGTACCCCAAGTTTGTGGTAAGTGTGACAGACCTTCAGTACAGGCCATGGAGTTGGTCTAAATGAACTCACAAAGATTATAGGCAAGATAATAGCAGTGTAGTCATCTTGTCTGTCTGCTGTCTGTACCTCAGACCAAGAGTGGTGTGTGTGTGTAGTTCACAGCCCAGGTGTTTGACAGGCGGTCAGGGAAGGAGACAGATCGGCCTCTGGACATCACTGTTCTGGTAGAGGATATCAACGACAACGCACCAACCTTCTCTGGACTACTCACTTTCTCTGTGTTAGAGCAGTGCAAACCTGGTGAGTGTGTGTGTGTGTGTGTGTTTGTGTGTCTGATAGTTTAAGTACAGTATTGATATCTCTTTCTCTCTCACCCCTGCCTCCCTCTCTCCAGGTACTGAGGTAGGAGAAGTGAAGTCTACTGATAAGGATGAAGCAGACACCCCCCACACTAAGATCAGATACACCCTTCTGACTGGTGGTCAGTTCTTCACCATCGGGTCTCACAGTGGGCTGATCACAGCCAGGACCAGCACTCTTGACAGAGAGGTACCATAGGCAGGGCTTCCTTCCTTATTCAACACCCACTTATTTCCCTCTAAACACACCAGCATTGCTGTAAGATAGTTAGCCTATTGTATTGTTGTGCTATGTTAATATTATGTAACAAGTGATTGTTAGTCTCTGTCATTCTAGCTAACTGAATGGTGTACTGAATTTGAGGTAGAAACCAGTATAAACCAGAGCAGACTTCAGTACTCTTGAATGATGATACTTTACTGAGGTTTGCTGTGGTGAAAATGTTGTAGGTCCCGTGTGGCTCAATTGATAGAGCATTGCGCTTGCAATGCCAGGGTTGTGGGAGACCAGAACCAAAAATGTATGCACTCTCGATAAGAGCGTATGCTAAATGACTAAAATGTAAATGTAGTAGAAATGTCTCTCTGTGTGTTTGGGTCTTTCCAGACACAGGTGGTCCATGCTGTTACCATGGAGATCCGGGACATGGACGGAGCTAAGAACGGCCTGTTCAACACTGCTACGGCCACCATCACGCTACTGGACATCAACGACAACCCTCCCACCTTCAGAGAGACCACCGTACGTCACTCCTCCTGCGTGTGTTTAGGATGACGACTATGGACGCATCCCAAATGGAACCCTATTCCCTTTATAGTGCACTACTTTTGACCGGAGTCCATAGGGAGTAGGGATATAGAAATAGGGTGTCATTTGGGATGCATCCGATAAATCACTCATCTTTGATGCAAACTCAACGATATTGCACACAACATAGTAGCAATAGAGTGAATATGTGGAAAACTTTACATTTTGATAACACTTCAGCCAGACAGAAAAATGATATTTACTTAATTGTCAATTGCCACAGAGACAGACATTTGTATTTTTCCTTTATCCCAACCCCCCGCCACACTGCCTACAGCATTTGAAAATGGTAAATAGATTTTCACTTTTCTCAAACATGCTATTCAGGTAACAGCAGAGCTGTAGAGAGTGATTGTCTGGACAGGTTACCAGTTCTTTATCCTGAGGTCCTATTCTAACCTCTCAACCCTTCTGCCATGAGACAGCACTGTTTCTGTGTCCCAAATAGCACCCTATTCCCTGCATAGTGCCCTATTGGCCCTGGTCAAGGGCCCTGGTCAAAAGTTCTGCACTATAATGGGAATAGGGTACCATTTGGGACTTAGCCCGTGCTCTGCCTCTGAGACAGTGATTGAGGACCTCTCGGGCTGGCTTGGCCAGTACTTGTCCAAACTGTAGAGAAGCATCCAGGCACCCTGAGGGCCTGCTACACATACCAGCCAATTATTTACATTTTATTGGCTGTCGGAAAATAACACTGCAGGCTAATCTCTGCGTGGCAGGCCATTTAGAGTGTATTAGTAAATGCATGATTTTGATTGTAAGCAGACCTGCAGAATGTGTTTTAATGTATAGAGAATAACACATAGTAAGGTTGTGAAATTCCAGTAATTTTTCCCAAATTACCAGGTTTTCGAGAAATCCTAGATGAAAGATTCCCAAAATCGAAAGGGAGTAAGCAATAAACCTGGGAATTTGGGAAAGTTAACGGAGTTGTGCAACCCTTCACAGTAGTGGTATTGTCTGACATCTTGGTTTAAAAATACTCTTATTGTTTTGACAAGCGTTTAAGGACTACTGCCCTCTTTTACCCTTTTGACCCTTCGTAGCTTTCCATTCAGTCAAAATGTGTCTAAGCAAAACAGGTATGTGGTGTTAATAAGGCAGTCAACAAATCACCTCAGGGTATTTTCGGTAGGTGCTAAGTGGTCATTATTACATTTACATTTTAGTCATTTAGCAGACGCTCTTATCCAGAGCGACTTACAGTTAGTGAGTGCATACATTTTCATACTGGCCCCCCGTGGGAAATGAACCCACAACCCTGGCGTTGCAAGTGCCATGCTCTACCAACTGAGCTACACTGATATTTATTTAATGTATTTATTTGCACTTAAAAAGAAACATTATACATAAAAAATTAGGTGAAACATAACTGTGCATGGGCACAGTTAGGGCTCCTCTCTCAATCTAAATTATTTTACAAAATGATTGTTTGTTTCTGCCTGACAGTACAAGGCCACTATAAAGGAGAACAGAGCAGACGTGCTGGTCCTGAGGATTCCTGTGGATGACAAGGACGAGGAGAAGACCCCAAACTGGAACGCCAGGTTTGTCATCACCCAGGGCAACGAGAACGGGAATTTCCGGATCGACACGGACCATGAAACCAACGAGGGCCTGCTCTATGTCGTCAAGGTGACAGAGATAACAACAACCACAGATGAAGGCACTGACACAAACAAATGAATAAAACAAAGATAGTCACACACTTTAAATATGTTCCAAATACTTTTATGTGTATCCTACTATGATTTCATATCTTTAATATTCCATTAGTCAGCACCTGTCCATCTGTTTTGGGTCTGTGTCAACTCTTGCGTTTTACTTGACTGTCACAAATAAAAACACTGCTACAGAGAGAGAGAGACTGAGATACTGACAAAGACACAGAGACACTGACTAAAAGATGAATGATGACATTATAATGTACTCACACTGTTATAATTCAGAGGCAACTCTCTGGAGAGCTGAGCATGGAATTTGTCTTGGCAGACTTCTCTGTGTGTTTGTGTCCATATGCATGGGTGGGTGTTCTCCAGAACAGAACACTCTCACAAGCTGATTTTCATAGTAAAGGGGCAGTGCAGTCAAAAACGTGATTGTCCTGTGTTTTATATATACACTACCGGTCAAAAGTTAACACGTCCTACTGATTGAAGTTTTTTAAAACTATTTTCTACATTGTAGAATAATAGTGAAGAGACAAACTATGAAATAACATATGGAATCATGTAGTAACCAAAAAAGTGTTAAACAAATCAAAATATATTTCATATTTGAGATTCTTCAAATAGCCACCTTTTGCCTTGATGACAGCTTTGCACACTCTTGGCATTCTCTCAACCAGCTTCACCTGGAATGCTTTTCCAACAGTCTTGAAGGAGTTCCCACATATGCTGAGCACTTGTTGGCTGCTTTTCCTTCACTCTGCGGTCTGACTCATCCCAAACCATCTTCATTTGGTTGAGGTCGGGGGATTGTGGAGGCCAGGTCATCTGAGCACTCCCATCACTCTCCTTCTTGGTAAAATAGCCCTTACACAGCCTGGAGGAGTGTTGGGTCATTGTTCTGTTAATAGTCCCACTAAGCCCAAACCAGATGGGATGTCGTATCGCTGCAGAATGCTGTGCTAGCCATGCTGGTTAAGTGTGCCTTGAATTCTAAATAAATCACAGACAGTGTCACCAGCAAAGCACCTCCTCCTCTATGCTTCACGGTGGGAAATACAAATGCGTAGATCATCTGTTCACCCACACCGCGTCTCACAAAGACACGGCGGTTGGAACCAAAAATCTCAAATTTGGACTCCAGACCAAAGGACACATTTCCACTGGTCTAATGTCCATTGCTCGTGTTTCTTGGCCCAAGCAAGTCTCCTCTTCTTATTGGTGTCCTTTAGTAGTGGTTTCTTTGCAGCAATTTGACCATGAAGGTCTGATTCACAGTCTCCTCTGAACAGTTGATGTTGAGATGTGTCTGTTACTTGAACTCTGTGAAGCATTTATTTGGGCTGCTATTTCTGAGGCTGGTAACTCTAATGAACTTATCGTCTGCAGCTCTGGGTCTTCCATTCCTGTACCAGGCGGTATAAGTTAATAGCTCTCTGGAGAGCTGAGTGTGGAATTAGTATTGGCAGACTTGTCTCTCTCTCTCTCTGTGTGTGTGTGTGTGCATGCATGCTTGTTTGGGTGGGTGGGTATGTGTGTCTAAGTTGTAGCAGTGATAAGAAGTGAGCGTGGTTGTTATTATTAGCTGGTCACAGTGCGTCTCTGCTCTCTGGTAGGTGGTTGTTAAATGTGTCAGAGAATGGAGACATCAGCTTGACCTGAGTCATAACAGGAACATTTTGCACAGGTTGTGTCCCAAATGGCACCCTGTTCCCTATATAGGGCTCTGGTCAAAAGGTGTGCACTATGTAGGGAATAGGGTGCCATTGGGGATGCAACCACAGAGCTCAGGCTAATGCTGACAGAATGACAGCCAGGCTAGACTGAGTTAGTCATGAACCTGTTTTCTTCTCTCCTCTCCCACCCCTCCTCCAGCCTCTTGATTATGAGAAGGGGAAGACAGTGAAGCTGATGATCTCTGCCCAGAACGAGGCTCCCCTGGTGGGCATGGCAGGGACCTGGCTGTCCATCCCTGTGGATGTCAGTGTGGGTGATGAGGATGAGGGGCCAGAGTTTACCCCTCCTAACATGGTGATCAGGGTTAAAGAGAACACTCCCAACGGGACCCTGCTCTCCACCTACACAGCACTGGACCCAGAGACCAAGAGTAGCAAGGGGATCAAGTACGGACCACTGTCCCTTGTACACACTAATGACCCACTGTCCCTAGTACACACTAATGACCCACTGTCCCTAGTGCACACTAATGACTAACAGTAGAGTAAAGGAAGAATATAGACCTAAGACTACCCTAAAGCTGGTTACATTAGACTAGATTGAAATGTCATTACAACCACTTTTACCCCATGGGAGTAAATTATACTTTTGTTTAGATTAAATGAGATGTTATGAGATGTTTTCTAGTGTCTCTTATACATTCTTCTATTCATGTTTCTACATGCATATCATGTTGCACTTATCAACCAAAGTTTGGAATGCATCAATAGCTCTATGCTATCTGTTAAACCTGTTCTCGCTCTCTCTCTCTCTCTGTGTGTGTGTGTGTGTGTGTGTGTGTGTAAGATGGCGCCGACAGACATGGCAGCTCTGCTTCTAGCTCCTAAGCAATTTTGCAGTATTTTGTTTTTTTACAAGCATTTCGCTACACCTGCAATAACATCTGCTAAATATTTGTATGTGACCGATAAAACATTTGATTAGTGTGTGTGTGTGTGTGTGTTGTAGGTACTACACAAAATTTGACCCTGGCTCATGGATAGCTGTGGGGGAGACCACGGGAGAGCTGAGGGTAGCTAACACCATCGACCTTGAGTCTCCTCTAGTTACCAACGGAGCCTACACCATCACCATCAAAGCTGTGGATGAGAGTGAGTGGCGTTTTCACCCAAACTGTTATTACACATGGGCAACCGCACTGGAGAGTGTGTAAAGGATGTCATACATGTATTAATATCAAAGGACACATCTGCCTTTTGGGGTTTAATAACATTTCCCTGTGAGGTTTACAGCTTTACGCATAGTGTAGGTGAACATGCAGTGATACAGTAAAACATGACTTGCTATGCTGACTCCTCCCATCTCTTTGTTTGGCTTGTTATCTTGTGAGGCGTTGCTGAGAACACCTGGAGTAGCTGAACAGGGGTGTGACTGATCTGTGTTTCTGGGTTGTCAATCAGGGTGTGGCAGGCAGAAACTCTCCTTTGTGCTCAGTGTACTTTGTACTTGAACTATTTGCACTACTTTACAACAGTGTATATAGACATATGACATTTGAAAGGTCTCTATTCCTTTGGAACATTTGTGAGTGTAATGAACATTTGTTTACTGTACATTTGTTGTTGTTTATTTCACTTTTGTTTATCTATTTGACTTGCTTTGGCAATGTAAACATACACTAAATATACAAAAGTATGTGGACATCCCTTAAAATTAGTCAATTCGGCTATTTCAGCCACACCCATTGCTGACAGGTGTATAATATCGAGCACACAGCCATGCAATCTCCATAGACAAACATTGGCAGTAGAATGGCCTTACTGAAGAGCTCAGTGACTTTCAACGTGGCACCGTCATAGGATGCCCCCTTTCCAACAAGTCAGTTCGTAAAAATGTTGCCCTGCTAGAGCTGTGAAGTGGAAACGACTAGGATCAACAACAGCTCAGCCGCGAAGTGGTAGGCCACACAAGCTGAATTGTGGCCCATTCCTCCTGACACAGCTGGTGTAACTGAGTCAGGTTTGTAGGCCTCCTTGCTCGCACATGCTTTTTCAGTTCTGCCCACACATTTTCTATAGGATTGAGGTCAGGGCTTTATGATGGCCACTCCAATACCTTGACTTTGTTGTCCTTAAGCCATTTTGCCACAACTTCGGAAGTATGCTTCGGGTCATTGTCCATTTGGAAGACCCTTTTGCGACCAAGCTTTAACTTCCTGACTGATGTCTTGAGATGTTACTTCAATATATCCACATAATCTTCCTTCCTCATGATGCCATCTATTTTGTGAAGTGCACCAGTACCTCCTGCAGCAAAGCACCCCCACAGCATGATGCTGCCACCCCCGTGCTTCACGGTTGGGATGGTGTTCTTCGGCTTGCAAGGGACCCCCTTTTTCCTCCAAACATAACGATGGTCATTATGGCCAAACAGTTCTATTTTTGTTTCATCAGACCAGAGGACATTTCTCCAAAAAGTACGATCTTTGTCCCCATGTGCAGTTGTGAACCGTAGTCTGGCTTTTTTATGGCGGTTTTGGAGCATTGGCTTCTTCCTTCTTGAGCCGCCTTTCAGGTTATGTCGATATAGGACTCATTTTACTGTGGATATAGTTTCTTTTGTACCTGTTTCCTCCAGCATCTTCACAAGGTCCTTTGCTGTTGTTCTGGGATAGTTTGCACTTTTCGCACCAAAGTACGTTCATCTCTAGGAGACAGTACGCGTCTCCTTCCTGAGCGGTATGATGGCTGCGTGGTCCCATGGTGTTTATACTTGCATACTATTGTTTGTACAGATGAATGTGGTATCCTCAGGCGTTTGGAAATTGCTCCCAAGGATGAACCAGACTTCTGGAGGTCTACAATTTATTTTCTGAGGTTTTGGCTGATTTCTTTAGATTTTCCCATGATGTCAAGCAAAGAGGCACTGAGTTTGAAGGTAGGCCTTGAAATACATCCACAGGTACACCTCCAATTGACTCAAATTATGTCAATTAGCCTATCAGAAGCTTCTAAAGCCATGACATCATTTTCTGGAATTTTCCAAGCTGTTTAAAGGCACAGTCAACTTAGTATATGTAAACTTCTGACCCACTGGAATTGTGATACAGTGAATTATAATTGAAATGATCTGTCTATAAACAATTGATGGAAAAATTACTTGTGTCATGCACAAGGTAGATGTCCTAACCGACTTGCCAAAACTATAGTTTGTTAACAAGAAATTCTCAAACTAGACACTAATGTATTTGTCCTCTTGCTAAGTTGTGCACCGGGGCCTCCCACTCCTCTTTCTATTCTGGTTAGAGCCAGTTTACGCTGTTCTGTGAAGGGAGTAGTACACAGCATTGTACGAGATCTTCAGTTTCTTGGCAATTTCTCGCATGGAATAGCCTTCATTTCTCAGAACAAGAATAGACTGACGAGTTTCAGAAGAAAGTTATTTGTTTCTGGACATTTTGAGCCTGTAATCGAACCCACAATTGCTGATGCTCCAGATACTCAACTAGTCTCAAGAAGGCCAGTTTTATTGCTTCTTTAATCAGCACAACAGTTTTGAGCTGTGCTAACGTAATTGCAAAAGGGTTTTCTAATGATCAATTAGCCTTTTAAAATGATAAACTTGGATTAGCAAACAGAACGTGCCATTGGAACACAGGACTGATGGTTGCTGATAATGGACCTCTGTACGCCTATGTAGATATTTCATTAAAAATCAGCCGTTTCCAGCTACAATAGCCATTTACAACATTAACAATGTCGACACTGTATTTCGGATCAATTTTATGTTATTTTAATGGACAAAAAATTTGCTTTTCTTTCGAAAACAAGGACATTTCTAAGTGACCCCAAACTTTTGAACGGTAGTGTATATTTCCACAATATGAGGTTGCAATAACACTGTGACATTTTGAAAATTATGATAATACCTTTTTAGTGTAAGAGCCGCCTGCAATTCCAGAGTTTTGGCCTCTCTGCCAATAACAGTTAGTTTTCAGGTTACATATCCCTCCCATTAGGCTCCTCCAACTAGGCCCCTCACTCAGGCCACTCCCAGACAGTCCTAGCAAAATTATTGCTTGAGAAATAGATTTTTTGCTAAGATGCTATTTTTGTTTGACCATTTTAATTGAAATCAATCACAGTAAGGTACTTACTTAATTGTTACCCAGAAATGATTTTATATTTAGATAAAAACGGCTACGTTTGACCTTAACATAACTGCATGTGTGTGTCCAGCACTTCAACTGTTATGACATATTCCACTTAAATAATTGTACTTTTGTTATGTGGCACTATTGTATAAAACAATGGACTTTAGATGTAATAAAATAGTTGAATGGATTACTGAATGAGTAGACGAATGAATTCAGGTTTAAGGTGACATCACGTTTGAATGGATGAGAGATTCCAGGTTTGAATGAACGACTGGATGAATGAGTTCAGTTTTGTATGAGTGAAACCCGAAAAGTGAACCAATAGGGACTGCGGCTCAGAGCCTGAACTTGTTGACCTGACCCCTCCCCCTTCTCTCTGTCTCCTAGGTAAGAAGTCTGGCAATGGCAATATAACGCTGCTGATAGAGGACGTCAATGACAACGTCCCGAAGATCGTCCCGGGAACAGACCTGACGCTGTGTGAGGAGGAGGAGGGGCAGATGGGCTCCATAACCATAGAAGCAAAGGATGCTGACCTATCACCTTACGCTGGACCCTTCAACTTCATGCTGCCAGAGGGGCATGATGGGAAATGGAGGCTGAGAGACATTCAGAGTGAGTAAAGTGGGTTGGGGTTGAAATATGGTTGTGGTTGAATTGTGGGTATAGTATGTCTACATCCAGAGCAGTGGCGGTCGGTGCCGTTTAAGATGAGGGAGGAAGATATATATTTGTTTATGAGCATGGCCTTATTTCTATTACAGCATATTGGATGACTGTCATTCATATTCCATTCACCCAGCTCAATGTAACATCGATAGGTTTAGGCTACTACATGATACAAAAATGTTCCCTATACCCATCATGAGGTTGCTACAATGAACGTTTACAACGTAGGTGCACAGGTTGAGATAATTTTTTGTAATCAAGGTGACAGACAGTGACACACACAGTACCGCCTTGCTCACTCTTGCCTGCATCTAGGGTGTAATCATTAGATCAACAGTTGCAAACGAGAGTTCAGGTATGTTTTCCCTGTTTTGTTCCATTTGCTTCCGTTTAATAAACGTTTTTCAATAGAATTGGCGAAATGAATACACCCCTGATCACACACAAACACAGTTCACTTTCATACAAACAGCATGATCACTTTGCTTGTTGTAATTCCTTCTCGTATCTATGCGCTCTCCTCCTCTTTCACCTTTTCCCTTCACTTGTGGACTTCAGTGTACAACACATCAGCTGTCTGTGACCAGGCGAAAAAACCTTTCCAAGCCAAACCTTCCTATCATAACCGCTACACACAGCCTACCTACATCGTTGTCACCATATTATCTAACGTCATAGTCAACATAGCTAATAGAAATAACACATGAGTAATCCCGCTACAGTTACAGTGGGGAAAAAAGTATTTAGTCAGCCACCAATTGTGCAAGTTCTCCCACTTAAAAAGATGAGAGAGGCCTGTAATTTTCATCATAGGTACACGTCAACTATGACAGACAAATTGAGATTTTTTTTCTCCAGAAAATCACATTGTAGGATTTTTAATGAATTTATTTGCAAATTATGGTGGAAAATAAGTATTTGGTCACCTACAAACAAGCAAGATTTCTGGCTCTCACAGACCTGTATCTTCTTCTTTAAGAGGCTCCTCTGTCCTCCACTCGTTACCTGTATTAATGGCACCTGTTTGAACTTGTTATCCGTATAAAAGACACCTGTCCACAACCTCAAACAGTCACACTCCAAACTCCACTATGGCCAAGACCAAAGAGCTGTCAAAGGACACCAGAAACAAAATTGTAGACCTGCACCAGGCTGGGAAGACTGAATCTGCAATAGGTAAGCAGCTTGGTTTGAAGAAATCATCTGTAGGAGCAATTATTAGGAAATGGAATACATACAAGACCACTGATAATCTCCCTCGATCTGGGGCTCCACGCAAGAGCTCACCCCGTGGGGTCAAAATGATCACAAGAACGGTGAGCAAAAATCCCAGAACCACATGGGGGGACCTAGTGAATGACCTGCAGAGAGCTGGGACCAAAGTAACAAAGCCTACCATCAGTAACACACTACGCCGCCAGGGACTCAAATCCTGCAGTCCCCCTGCTTAAGCCAGTACATGTCCAGGCCCGTCTGAAGTTTGCTAGAGTGCCTTTGGATGATCCAGAAGAGGATTGGGAGAATGTCATATGGTCAGATGAAACCAAAATTGAACTTTTTGGTAAAAACTCAACTCGTCGTGTTTGGAGGACAAAGAATGCTGAGTTGCATCCAAAGAACACCATACCTACTGTGAAGCATGGGGGTGGAAACATCATGCTTTGGGGCTGTTTTTCTGCAAAGGGACCAGGACGACTGATCCGTGTAAAGGAAAGAATGAATGGGGCCATGTATCGTGAGATTTTGAGTGAAAACCTCCTTCCATCAGCAAGGGCATTGAAGATGAAACGTGGCTGGGTCTTTCAGCATGACAATGATCCCAAACACACCGCCCGGGCAACGAAGGAGTGGCTTCGTAAGAAGCATTTCAAGGTCCTGGAGTGGCCTAGCCAGTCTCCAGATCTCAACCCCATAGAAAATCTTTGGAGGGAGTTGAAAGTCTGTGTTGCCCAGCGACAGCCCCAAAACATCACTGCTCTAGAGGAGATCTGCATGGAGGAATGGGCCAAAATACCAGCAACAGTGTGTGAAAACCTTGTGAAGACTTACAGAAAACGTTTGACCTGTGTCATTGCCAACAAAGGGTATATAACAAAGTATTGAGAAACTTTTGTTATTGACCAAATACTTATTTTCCACCATAATTTGCAAATAAATTCATTAAAAATCCTACAATGTGATTTTCTGGATTTTTTCCCCTCATTTTGTCTGTCATAGTTGACGTGTACCTATGATGAAAATTACAGGCCTCTCTCATCTTTAAGTGGGAGAACATGCACAATTGGTGGCTGACTAAATACTTTTTTCCCCCACTGTATGCAGTAGAGTATACAGTCAGCAAGTTTCACTATTTTTATTTTTATGACAAGGGGTGGTGGTCTGTGTCTATTTGTCAATAACTGCTGGTGCGCAAAATCTAATATTAAAGGTCTCGAGGTTTGGCTCGCCTGAGGTAGAGTATCTCATGATAAGCTGTAGACCACATTATTTACCAAGAGAGTTTACATCTGTATTTTTCGTAGCTGTCTATTTACCACCACAAACCGATGCTGGCAGGAAGACCGCACTCAATTAGCTGCATAAGGTCATAAGCAAATAAGAAAATGCTCATCCAGAGGCGGCGCTCCTAGTGGCCGGGGACTTTAATGCAGGAAAACTGAAATCCGTTTTACCAAATTTCTACCAAGATGTCACATGTGCAACCAGAGGAAAAAAACTCTAGACCACCTTTACTCCACACACAGAGATGCGTACAAAGCTCTCCCTCGCCCTCCATTTGGCAAATCTGACCATAATTCTATCCTCCTGCTTACAAGCAAAAACTAAAGCAGGAAGTACCAGTGACTCGCTCAATACGGAAGTGGTCAGATGACGCAGATGCTAAGCTACAGGACTGTTTTGCTAGCACAGACTGGAATATGTTCCGGGATTCATCCGATGGCATTGAGGAATATACCACATCAGTCACCGGCTTCATCAATAAGTGCATCGATGACGTCGTCCCCACAGTGACCGTACATACATACATACATACCCCAACCAGAAGCCATGGATTACAGGCAACATCTGCACTGAGCTAAAGGGTGGAGCTGCCGCTTTCAAGGAGCGGGACTCTAACCCGGACGCTTATAAGAAATTCCGCTATGCCCTCCGATGAACCATCAAACAGGCAAAGCGTCAATACAGGACTAAGATTGAATCCTACTACACCGGCTCTGATGCTCGTCGGATGTGGCAGGGCTTGCAAACTATTAGCTGCCCAGTGACACGAGCCTACCAGATGAGATAAATTACTTCTAAGTGCGCTTCGAGGCAAGCAACACTGAAGCATGCATGAGAGCACCAGCTGTTCCGGACGACTGTGTGATCATGCTCTCCGTAGCCGATGTGAGTAAGACCTTTAAACAGGTCAACATTCAGACAGATTACCAGGACGTGTACTCAGAGCATGGGCTGACCAACTGGCAAGTGTCTTCACTGACATTTTCAACCTGTCCCTGACTGAGTCTGTAATACCTATGTTTCAAGCAGACGACCATAGTCTCCGTGCCTAAGAACACCAAGGTAACCTGCCTAAATGACTACCGACCCGTACCACTCACATCTGTAGCCATGAAGTGCTTTGAAAGGCTGGTCATGGCTCACATCAACACCATCATCCCAGTAACCCTAGACCCTCTCCAATTTGCATACCGCCCCAACAGATCCACAGATGACGTAATCTCTATTGCACTCCACACTGCCCTTTCCCACCTGGATAAAAGGAACACCTACGTGAGAATGCTATTCATTGACTACAGCTCAGCGTTCAACACCATAGTGCCCTCAAAGCTAAGGACCCTGGGACTAAACACATCCCTCTGCAACTGGATCCTGGACTTCCTGATGAGCCGCCCCCAGGTGGTAAAGGTAGGCAACAACACATCTGCCACGCTGATCCTCAACACGGGGGCCCCTCAGGGGTGCGTGCTTAATCCCCTCCTGTACTCCCTGTTCACCCACGACTGCATGGCCAGGCATGACTCCAACACCATCATTAAGGTTGCCGACGACACAACGCTGGTAGGCCTGATCACCGACACCGATGAGACAGCCTATAGGGAGGAGGTCTGAGACCTGGCAGTGTGGTGCCAGGACAATAACCTCTCCCTCAACGTGATCAGGACAAAGGAGATGATCATGGACTACAGGAAAAGGAGGGCCGAGCACGCCCCCATTCACATCGACGGGGCTGTAGTGAAGGCGCTACAGAGGGTAATGCGTACGGCCCAGTACATCACCGGGGCCAAGCTTCCTGCCATCCAGGACCTCTATACCAGGCGGTGTCAGAGGAAGGTCCTAAAAATTGCCAAAGACTCCAGCCACCCTAGTCATAGACTGTTCTCTCTGCTACCGCACGGTAAGCGGTACCGGAGTGCCAAGTCTAGGTCCAAAAGGCTACTTAATAACAGCTTCTACCCCCAAGCCATAAGACTGCTGAACAGCTAATCAAATGGCTACCCAGACTATTTGCAGTCACTTTACCCCTACCTACATCTACAAATTAACTCAATTACCTCGACTAACCTGTACCCCCTCACATTGACTCGGTACTGGTATCCCCTGTATATAGCCTCGTTATTGTTATTTTATTGTAACTTTTTTATTTAGTAAATATTTTCTTAACTTAACTGCATTGTTGGTTAAGGGCTTGTAAGTAAGCATTTCATGGTAAGGTCTACACCTGTTGTATTCAGCGTATGTGACAAATGTGATTTAATTTGAAGACTATATCTAGAATTTAAATGACCATAGAACAGATTACTAGATCCCAGATTGCCCTTTTAAGCCCAGTGGAACGGACAGAAGGCAGTGAGTGTTAAGAGGCCTGTGTGTGAATGCGTCCTAAATGGTACCCTATTCCCTTAATAGGACACTTCCGTATGTGACCTGGTCAAAAGTAGTTCACTATATAGGGAATAGGGTACAATTTGAGACGCAGCCTTAGTGTATATTATACAGAGCCAGACCTCTGTGTGTGTATTGTTTGTGTATCAGCCATGGCCAGACCTCTGAAGCCTCACAGGAGAGAAATGTCAAACTAAATGTCAGGCAGCACAGAGGAAATGTCACCCTTCATTTAGTGTGTGTGTGTGTGTGTGTGTGTCACCCTCCACTTATTGGCAGAGTAAATACATCTGTGGATAAGTCCCAAAACAACAATCACAGGCTGCCATGGGCCCAGCACACAGTGGGCACATAGACACAGGTGCATGCAGGCACACACACACAGTGACCATAGAGTCAGATACTGGAGGGGATAGGGATTGAGATAAATAGACACATCACACACCATAGGGCCCTCACACTGCAGGGCCCTCACACTGCAGGGCCCTCACACTGCAGGGCCCTCACACTGTGGGACCCTCACGCTGCGTGCCCCTCACGCTACAGGACACTCACGCTGCAGGACACTCACATGACCCCATGGCACATATCCACACGCTGCAAAGCACGTAAACTCAGCAAAAAAAGAAACGTCCTCTCACTGTCAACTGCGTTTATTTTCAGCAAACTTAACATGTGTAAATATTTGTATGAACGTAACAAGATTCAACAACTGAGACATAAACTGAACAAGTTCCACAGAAATTGAATAATGTGTCCCTGAACAAAGGGGGGGTCAAAATCAAAAGTAACAGTCAGTATCTGGTGTGGCCACCAGCTGCATTAAGTACTGCAGTGCATCTCCTCCTCATGGACTGCACCAGATTTGCCAGTTCTTGCTGTGAGATGTTACCCCACTCTTCCACCAAGGCACCTGCAAGTTCCCAGACATTTCTGGGGGGAATGGCCCTAGCCCTCACCCTCCGATCCAACAGGTCCCAGACGTGCTCAATGGGATTGAGATCCGGGCTCTTCGCTGGCCATGGAAGAACACTGACATTCCTGTCTTGCAGGAAATCACGCACAGAACGAGCAGTATGGTTGGTGGCATTGTCATGCTGGAGGGTCATGTCAGGATGAGCCTGCAGGAAGGGTACCACATGACGGAGGAGGATGTCTTCCCTCGAACGCACAGTATTGAGATTGCCTGCAATGACGACAAGCTCAGTCCAATGATGCTGTGACACACCGCCCCAGACCATGACGGACCCTCCACCTCCAAATCGATCCCGCTCCAGAGTACAGGCCTCGGTGTAACGCTTATTCCTTCAACGATAAACGCAAATCCGACCATCACCCCTGGTGAGACCAAACCGTGACTCGTCAGTGAAGAGCACTTTTTGCCAGTCCTGTCTGGTCCAGAGACGGTGGGTTTGTGCCCATAGGCGACGTTGTTGCCGGTGATGTCTGGCCCTCAGTCCTGCCTCTCTCAGCCTCAGCGGACAGTCTAAGCACTGATGGAGGGATTGTGCGTTCCTGGTGTAACTCAGGCAGTTGTTGCCATCCTGTACCTGTACCGCAGGTGTGATGTTCGGATGTACCGATCCTGTGCAGGTGTTGTTACACGTGCTCTGCCACTGCGAGGACGATCAGCTGTCCGTCCTGTCTCCCTGTAGCGCTGTCTTAGGCATCTCACAGTATGGACATTGCAATTTATTGCCCTGGCCACATCTGCAGTCCTCATGCCTCCTTGCAGCATGCCTAAGGCACGTTCACACAGATGAGCAGGCATCCAGGGCATCTTTCTTTTGGTGTTTTTCAGAGTCAGTAGAAGGGCCTCTTTAGTGTCCTAAATTTCATAACTGTGACCTTAATTGCCTACCGTCTGTAAGCTGTTACTGTCTTAACGACCGTTCCACAGGTGCATGTTCATTAATTGTTTATGGTTCATTGAACAAGCATGGGAAACAGTGTTTAAACCCTTTACAATGAAGATCTGTGAAGTTATTTGGATTTTTACGAATTATCTTTGAAAGACGGGTCCTGAAAAAGGGACTTTTTTTTTTGGGCTGAGTATACATACTGTGCTTGGCACACAAACACACACTGTGAGGCGCACACAACTACCACAGGAGAGTACAAAATATGGAGGGAAACTCTCTGAACACTGAACATTCCAAAGGTTATCTCCTCATGGTGCATTTATACCCTGGATACCACAGTAATCTCTCTCTTTTTCTCTCTTTCTCTCTTTCTCTCTTTCTTTCATTGCCCTCTGTAGACGGGTCAGCAGTGCTGGAGCAGGTGGTGGAGATGGCCCGGGGTGTGTATGCGGTCCCTGTACGTGTGACTGACCTCCAGGATAAGGGCGGGGTCCAGGTGCTGTCTGTAAGGGTGTGTCAGTGCCTGGGGGGAGAGTGTGTAGCCAAGAGGAGCTCTGTTTCTGTGGGGATTTGGGGCGTCCTGGCCATGCTGCTGGCCTTCCTGCTGCTCCTACTGCTCTGTGAGTAGGAATGGTGGATACACACTAGCACATGCCCGCACATGTGCATTAATCGCATATCATATCCTGCATCACTTAGTCACATCAGATACTTTGTCAGTTTATTCCTGTACTACATCAGATACTACACAGAGTGCACATACCATTTTATCAGATATGAATGACATATCCTACATTATACTTCACATCTATAATTTCAGGCAATTCTCCATTTATATGGATTTATGTAACTAACATATTTGCTCTCTCATATGCAGGTCTATTATTTGTGTTTTACTGCACCACTAAGGGAGAGAAGATCTACATGGAAGACTGTAGTGGTGGCATGCTGCTGAAGTCTAACACAGAGGCTCCTGGAGATGAAGTGGTGAGATCAGCTTTCCTCTGGACTAGCTCCTCTATCATTGATGAGTGTGTGTACTGTGTTTGCGTGTGTGTGAATGGGACTGTCATTATCATTGTCCTTATCCTCTGTTATCGCTGGTCAGAAATCTGCGGCCCTGCTGATTGTACCTTCCACCGGTGTTGCCGTGGACACAGTGGATAGCTCCATGAAGGGGGCAGGGCTGGTGGGGCTTCTGAACCAGAATGGGGCGGGGTGTCCGGCTCCAGGTCCTCCTCTGATTGGTCAGCAGACGATCAATCTGAATCGGGAGAGTGTGTATCAGACGAGCAGTAGGCAGGACTTCCTGACAGCTCAGGGACAGAGCTTTTACTCCACCGGACAGTACGGGGGAGGTAACTTCTACACAGACACTACCTTCCTCAAACAGTCCCAGGCTTCCTCCACTCTCTCCGCCCTGCACACCTGGAAGACCAACGGACTCTACCTGGGCAAGGTAAACCATTTTTTTAAAAACATGTTGCTTTGGCTGTGGTTTTTGTGATAAAATTCAGATTAATGGATTGCATTTGTAGATTTAGTCTATATGGGCTGCTTCAAAAGAATAGCATTTCAGCACTCAATTTGTCATTCCTGTCAAGTGCTTTTGCAAGACATAACTGCGTTGGTGTGACGACAGTTAGGACCTGGTTGTATTCCTAAGCCGTTCTGTAACCTGTGTTGACACCTCTGTTTTCTCTGTCCTGCAGAAGCTGGTGTATTTTGGAGATGAGTCAGAGGAGCGTTATGCGGACGACGTGGCCCGGGCATATGATTACGAGGGAGAAGGGTCACCGGCCGGGTCAGTGGGGTGCTGCAGTGACTTTGGTGACCAGGATAACCTGGACTTCCTGGACTCACTGGGGTCAAAGTTCAAAACACTGGCCAACATCTGCATGGACAAGGAGGAGGAGATCTGAGACCGAGATGGGATGAGAACACGAATAAAGAACACAACTAACAGGAACACAAAGCAACTAATGAGATCAGAACCTTCGAGAGAAAGACAATCAGTAAAATCAATGGAAGGTGAATGCCAAGAGCGTATCAGTGAGTGAGACTGATGATAGATCTGTTGTTTTGGAAGGGAGATAAAGATATAGCAGGTATTCTCTCTCTCCTCAGTCTACTACATTACCTAAAGAAGAGTGAAGAAGCGAGACATCACCCAGACTATTCTCACTCTGAGGTACACATGCTACTGGCTCTTTTTGTGCTTTGATCTGGTGTCTGTTATGCTCTGCTTTGACACCAGGGGGAGTATGTCCCTGTTTTTACTGTAATACAACACTGGCCAGGATCAGTGTGTGTCTGTGTGTGTGATATAGATCATATTGCTGGAGTTGTCATTGCTGAATGTGTAACATGATCTCTGAGTCAATTGGTTTCTATAGGAGACAAGATAATTCTTCATAATTGCTGCCGTTTGTCAAGGGCTCACACTGTCTTGTCTTTTTCTAATGAGAAAATAAATGGCAATTTAAGCAGAAAGAGGAGAGCTGTGTTTTGTACATTTGCACTTAAAGATAATGCAGAGTATTTTCCTATTGTACGGTCTGCTTCTTGAATGTTTGTGTGTCTTAAATTAAACCCAAAGGTATTTTGAAAGAGGGAATAGAGGGGGAGAAGTGTGTGCTGCCAGCTGAGGAAATAGAGAAAATAAAACAGTAAAGAACGATGATTGCTCTTTCTAACACCGAATGGAATTGTAATGAGGTTCTCAGATGCCGCCTGCGTGCGTGTGTGTGCGGTGTTTCTGTGGGGCTGTAGTGGAGCGGGTCGAGAGCTTCAAGTTCCTCGGTGTCCACATCACTAAGAAATTATCATGGCCCACACACACCAACACAGTTGTGAAGAATGCATGACAATGCCTCTTCCCCCTCAGGAGGCTGAGAAGATTCGGCATGGGCTCAGATCCTCAAAAAGTTTACAGCTGCACGATTGAGAGCATCTTGACTGGCTGCATCACCGCTTAGTATGGCAACTTCTTGGCATCTGACCGCAATGCCCTACAGAGGGTAGTGTGTATGGTCCAGTACATCACTGGGGCTGAGCTCCCTGCCATCCAGGTGTCAGAGGAAGGCCCTAAAAATGGTAAAAGACTCAAGACCCAAGTCATAGACTGAAACCAACAGGTGTGGTAGTGGGCGTGGCAAATGGCGCAGTCTCCAACCAAGATTATTCAAGGCCCTCCTCTTGGCCGCAGAGACAAAATGTTTCTGTTTTAAAGCTAATTTCCTACAATTCTACATATTTTTCAATGGTTTATGCAGTCTACTTCTGCTATCTGAGGGCCTCAAACATTATAACACAATTAATGGGGGTACCATGACATCTTTGGAAATGTAGATGTTCCATGAATGTCTAGTTTTTATTTAGGTGATTTTTATTTCTCAAAGATGATCTTATTTAAAAGTATATAGCTCCATTATCTTTTCTGCATACTTTATATCTGGTTTTAGTCAGTTAAGTTTACAGTCGTGGTCAAAAGTTTTGAGAATGACACAAATACTAATTTTCACAAAGTCTGCTGCCTCAGTTTTGATGATTTTGCATATACTCCAGAATGTCATGAAGAGTGATCAGATGAATTGCAATTAATTGCAAAGTCCCTCTTTGCCATGAAAATGTACTTTTCCGCTGCATTTCAGCCCTGCCACAAAAGGACCAGCTGCCATCATGTCAGTGATTCTCTCGTTAACACAGGTGAGTGTTGATGAGGACAAGGCTGGAGATCACTGTCATGCTGATTGAGTTAGAATAACAGAGTGGAAGCTTTAAAAGGAGGGTGGTGCTTGAAATCATTGTTCTTCCTCTGTTAACCATGGTTACTTGCAAGGAAACACATTCCGTCATCATTGCTTTGCACAAAAAGGGCTTCACAGGCATGGATATTGCTGCTAGTAAGATTGCACCTAAATCAACCATTTATCGGTTCATCAAGAACTTCAAGGAGAGAGGTTAAATTGTTGTGAAGAAGGCGTCAGGGCACGCAAGAAGGTCCAGCAAGCGCCAGGACCATCTCCTAAAGTTGATTCAGCTGCAGGATCGGGGCACCACCAGTGCAGAGCTTGCTCAGGAATGGCAGCAGGCAGGTGTGAGTGCATCTGCACGCACAGTGAGGCGAAGACTTTTGGAGGATGGCCTGGTGTCAAGAAGGGCAACAAAGAAGCCACTTCTCTCCAGGAAAAACATCAGGGACAGACTGATATTCTGCAAAAGGTACAGGGATTGGACTGCTGAGGACTGGCGTAAAGTAATTTTCTCTGATGAATCCCCTTTCCGATTGTTTGGGGCATCCGGAAAACACCTTGTCCAGGGAGAAGACAAGGTGAGCGCTACCATCAGTCCTGTGTCATGCCAACAGTAAAGCATCCTGAGACCATTCATGTGTGGGGTTGCTTCTCAGCCAAGGGAGTGGGCTCACTCACAATTTTGCCTAAGAACACAGCCATGAATAAAGAATGGTACCAACACATCCTCCGAGAGCAACTTCTCCCAACCGTCCAAGAACAGTTTGGTGACGACCAATGCCTTTTCCAGCATGATGGATTACCTTGCCATAAGGCAAAAGTGATAACTAAGTGGCTCAGGGAACAAAACATCGACATTTTGGGTCCATGGCCAGGAAACTCCCCAGACCTTAATCCCATTGAGAACTTGTGGTCGATCCTTAAGAGGCGGGTGGACAAACAAAAACCCACAAATTCTGACAAACTCTAAGCATTGATTATGCAAGAATGGGCTGTCATCAGTCAGGATGTGGCCCAGAAGTTAATTGACAGCATGCTAGGGCGGATTGCAGAGGTCTTGAAAAAGAAGGGTCAACACTGCAAATATTGACTCTTTGCATAAACTTAATGTAATTGTCAATAAAAGCCTTTGACACTTATGGAATGCTTGTAATTATACTTCAGTATACCATAGTAACATCTGACAAAAATATCTCATAACACTGAAGCAGCGAACTTTGTGAAGACCAATACTTGTGTCATTCTCAACTTTTGACCACGACTGTACACTGAAAATGTTTTATAGGGGAAACACTGGTTTGTGTCTCTGTCTTAGTTCCTCTGGGATGGAGTAATTGGGATATTGCGGAGATGGGAGTGATAAACTGCTAATACAGTAGGTGCTATCTGACATTCATGGGGAATGTTGAACATGTTTAGATGTGATTTTCCTTTTTTCTTTTCCCTAGAACATTTTGTGTTGATGAATTTAGTAATACCACTACCAGTAATTTGAATCAAGCCAATTTAGACAACATATTAAAGATCTTGTTTAAAATAAAATAAATGTATATACTGCATAAGTTGTGCTTTTTGTGGTTAAGTATTTAGTTTTACAGTAAACAATGCTGTAATGGTGTCATGAGAGTTGTTGATATGGCTGAAATATTAATTTTTGTTCTAAGTGTTTCACTTACCAGATAAACATTCATTACTATTAGATAGCAGAGGAGATGGAGGCAGACCGGCACCGACATCTCAGAGCAAATGTGACTGTTCCCATCAGACTGAAACTCAGTACATCTATCACACTAATGCATGCTTAAATGTTAATGACCTAACCCACTGGGCACATACTGGTTGAATCAACGTTGTTTCCACGTCATTTCAATGAAATTTATTTGTAAGTCGCTCTGGATAAGAGCGTCTGCTAAATGACGTAAATGTAAATGTAAATTGAACTTACGTGGAATAGACGTCTGTGCCCAGTGGGAAAGATCACTACCGTATGCAAATGCTGCCTTTTGAAAATATGGTAAATGAAGTAGAGGGAGTACATATTTCTTACCGCAATCAAACCAAATGAACACTTAATATATACTATGATAACTCTCATAGACATGTTGAAATTATTCTACTCATGCGCTATCTCTCGTTTTGAACGTGTGTTTGTGTGTGTGTGAGAGAGAGGGGGCGAGAGAGATGTTGACTCAAGATGGAGATGGCACGCTGCAAAATCATGAAACAAGAAAACCTTCAAGGATTATTTCAGGTCATTCCCAGTGGGTGCAATTAGGACATTTTGAAGAGCTCAAACACCTCTCTAAATTCACTGGAGCATCTTGGCTAACACTGGCCCTGAGCACTCATTTTGTGTCCGAGTAGGCAGTGGCCAGGGGCGGGATACAGGCATTGGATGTCTCCTCTATAGTGCAGAGGGGGAATGTGTGTGTGTGTGTGAGAGAGATACAGACACCCACACACAGCGAGACGCAGAGAGAGAGAGGGCGAGAGAAAGAGAGAAATAGAAACAAAGAGATGTTGACTCAAGATGGAGATAGCAGGCTGAACAGTTAGTCGGAGGGAGAGTTGTTCAACAGGGACCAGCTGATGTGTCAGCTGCACTAGGGATTAGGGAGTCATTCCTTCATAGCCACCTGTTATTCATTCAGCTGCTCTGCCACTGGGGAACCTAGTGGAGGAAGAAAGCTGTTACAAAACTCAGAATGTGATATGCATACAAACATAAGGCACAATAAAGAACACAGACATACTATAGCAATACAGTAAGAAGTGTCTTTAATGTTTTAAAAAAATGCATTTAAAGACACTTCCACATAACCACCATTAGCCATTATTTATTATGTAGGAAAATGAACGTAAACTGCTCACAAAACTGTTCATCGCTCGCTGCAAAGTCATGAAACAAGAAAGCCTTCAAGGATTATTTTAGATTATTCCCAGCGGGTGCAATTAGGACGTTTTGAAGAGCTCAAACGCCTCTCTAAATTCACTGGAGCATCTTGCCTGAGACTGTAACACTGGCCCTGAGCACTCATTTTGGGTTTCAAGTAGGCAGTGGCCAGGGGCGGGATACAGGCACTGGACGTCTCCTCTATAGTGCAGAGGGCGTGTGTGTGTGTGTGTGTGTGTGGGGCTTACGTGTATTTTTGTCTAGTAAAACTTTTTGTGGAAGGTATGAGAGCCTTCAGACAGGTTTAAATGAGTTTCCTCACAGAGCCACCAGACAGCTGTCGTTCCCCAGCCAATCGCGCACACGCGAAAAAGGAGTTTGCTTCTGCTGCAGCATTTGCTGTAATATATAACGTGTTGAGGAGGTGCTTCGGTGTCTGTGTCTGTGTGTGTGGTTGGCAAGGCCAGGGCTGGGTCTACATCAGTACAGAGGAGAGAGGATGGCTGGCCAGGGTATAGGGGCTGGGCAAGGGTATGCTGTCCAGTGGTTATTGTTGCATCACTAAATCAGACAGTTTTGCTCTCTTCTGGCACCACTGATCTATAATAAGCCTTGGAGTGTCAACCAGCTGGGCTGGATTAGGTTTGGTTGGGCTGTACTGGACTGGTTTGGGCTGGGTTAGGCTGGACTGGACTGAGCCTATCTGGGCTGCCTAACAACAGGATTCAGATCTAGTGGAATTCAGGTCTAGTGGAACAGGACAGTCAGGCTGAGTTGAGGGTGTTGGATTTGATATAAGGGTGACTTGGCCTGGTGTTGCTCTCCTTACTGTCAGTGTTACTGGGGTTGTTATTGGGTGTTGGCTTGTTTCTAACCCAGACATAGAATAGGCATCACCTGTCCCCTCCACTCCTGAGTGGCGCAGTGGTCTAAGGCACTGCATCGCAGTGCTAACTGTGCCACTAGAGATCCTGGTTCGAATCCAGGCTCTGTCGCAGCCGGCCGCGACCGGGAGACTCATGGGCGGCGCACAATTGGCCCAGCGTCGTCCAGGGTAGGGGAGGGAATGGCCGGCAGGGATGTAGCTCAGTTGATAGAGCATGGCGTTTGCAACGCCAGGGTTGTGGGTTCGATTCCCACAGGGGGCCAGTATAAAAAAAAAAAAAAAAATTCACTAACTGTAAGTCGCTCTGGATAAGAGCGTCTGCTAAATGACGTAAATGTAAAATGTAAATGTAATGCTACTCCCTCCTCCTGCTGTTGTACAGTGTCACACACAGGCTGTATGACTTATCTCAGGGACTAGAGAAGACGGCTGTGTCCTAAATGGCACCATATTCCCTACATGGTGCACTACTTTTGACCAGAGCCCTATTGTCAAAAGTAGTGCACTATAAATGGAATAGGCAGACATTTGGGATGCAGCCGAAGACTTGGGGGACGAGCGTCAGAGCCGGTGTAGTACGATTCAATCTTAGACCTGTATTGACTCTTTGCCTGTTTGATGGTTCGTCGGAGGGCATAGCGGGATTTCTTATAATCGTCCGGGTTAGAGTCCTGCTCCTTGAAAGCGGCAGCTCTTCCCTTTAGCTCAGTGCGGATGTTGCCTGTAATCCATTGCTTCTGTTTGGGGCAGGGACGGCTTGTTCAATAGGGCGATATGGGCGACGCACTGCCAAACGGGAAAAGGAAGGGATTTTTTTTCTAATCAATTATATCACGGCAACAGCAGTTATCAGTGTTCACGTCTGATCTGCCAGCCACTAAATGTCAAATCAGGCTAAAGTCGTGCTTCAAATGGCCCCGCCCGTTTTTGGGGCGATTTCAGTCAAGTTGAAAATCGCCCAGAAGTCTCTCATAGCCTGTCATGTAAAATCTATTTTTTTCACATTTCAAAGCTTTCAATACATTCTCTATGGGTGTCTGTGGGCTTGCACTTACGCGCTTTCGTCATACGTGACGTAACGTTGAACGTAACTAAGACAATGGCGGCTAGAAGCGTCTCTGTTGCGACCTGCAGTGCGGCGTTATTTTATGTTTTTAATTTGTAGACTTAGTTTACAAACATTCTGCCAACCATGGATTTCCAGTGGTTGGTTTTGGACTGATCTTGTTGATCGTGTACATACCCGCTACGAACGGACTAAATAATGAAAACGCTGCTGGCAGCTGAATCCCAATACAGCTGGGAGACTTGGCTGGATGAGTCCCGGACAGAGAAGTGGAGCCGGCCACCTTCACCCTGGTCAGAGCGGACCGCGATCCTGGTAAGAGAGCGACTCTGTACCCCGACATTGAACTGCTTTCTGTGTCATTGCGACCTTACTATCAATTCAATTCAATTTAAGGGCTTTATTGGCATGGGAAACGTGTGTTAACATTGCCAAAGCAAGGGAAGTAGATAGTAAACAAAAGTGAAATAAACAATAAATATTAACAGTAAACATTACACTCAGAAGTTTCAAAAGAATAAAGACATTTCAAATGTCATATTATGTATATATACAGTGTTGTTACAATGTGCAAATAGTTAAAGTACAAATGGGAAAATAAATAAACATAAATATGGGTTGTATTTACAATGGTGTTTGTTCTTCACTGGTTGCCCTTTTCTTGTGGCAACAGGTCACAAATCTTGCAGCTGTGATGGCACACTGTGGTTTTTCACCCAGTAGATAAGGGAGTTTATCAAAATTGGGTTTGTTTTCGAATTCTTTGTGGATCGCTGTAATCTGAGGGAAATATGTGTCTCTAATATGGTCATACATTTGGCAGGAGGTTAGGAAGTGCAGCTCAGTTTCCACCTCATTTTGTGGGCAGTGTGCACATAGCCTGTCTTCTCTTGAGAGCCAGGTCTGCCTACGGCGGCCTTTCTCAATAGCAAGGCTATGGTCACTGAGTCTGTACATAGTCAAAGCTTTCATTAAGTTTGGGTCAGTCACAGTGGTCAGGTATTCTGCCACTGTGTACTCTCTGTTTAGGGCCAAATAGCATTCTAGTTTGCTCTGTTTTTTTGTTTGTTCTTTCCAATGTGTCAAGTAATTCTCTTTTTGTTTTCTCATGATTTGGTTGGGTCTAATTGTGTTGTTGTTGTTGTTGTTGTTGTTGTCCTGGGGCTGTGTGGGGTCTGTTTGTGTTTGTGAACAGAGGCCCAGGACAAGCTTACTTAGGGGACTCTTCTCCAAGTTCATCTCTCTGTAGGTGATGGCTTTGTTATGGAAGGTTTGGGAATCGCTTCCTTTTAAGTGGTTACTATCTGCCCCGTGAGTTCCCCCAATTGTTTGTTACCGTTGTGTACTGTTGATAATCACAAGTTTACTGGAGAACTGAGACCAAGTAGAGACTTTGGACAGGGTGGATATGGTATAATAAAGGCAGTTTATTCAGAGGTAAAGATATCTGGAATCGCGTGCACGGACTCGTGCACGTGTGTAGGTCACCTAAATCATCAGAAAAATTGCCCCTCCTGAGAATTGTTTCAGGAGCCGCCACTGGTTTGGGGTATGTACGTACGGTCACTGTGGGGACAACGTCATCGATGCACTTATTGATGAAGCCAGTGACTGATGTGGAGTACTCCTCAATGCTATCTGAAGAATCCCGGAACATGTTCCAGTCTGTGCTAGTAAAACAGTCCTGTAGCTTAGCATCTGCGTCATCTGACCACTGTTTTATTAACCGAGTCACTGGTGCTTCCTGCTTTAGTTTTTGCTTATAAGCAGGAATCAGGAGGATAGAGTTATGGTCAGATTTTCCAAATAATAATAATAATAATAATATGCCATTTAGCAGATGCTTTTATCCAAAGCGACTTACAGTCATGTGCGCATACATTTTTACGTATGGGTAGTCCCGGGGATCGAACCCACTACCCTGGCTTTACAAGCGCCATGCTCTACCAATTGAGCTACAGAGGATGTAAAAATGGCTTTGAATGATTGATAGTAGTATTATATGGTAGTAGTACAGATATCAGTTTACTGAGATAGAAATCTTCTTTGAGTGTGTTATGGAGGGCGAGGGAGAGCTTTGTATGCGTCTCTCTGTGTGGAGAAAAGGTGGTCTAGAGTTTTTTTTCCTCTGGTTGCACATTTAACATGCTGGTAGAAATGAGGTAGAACGGATTTACGTTTCCCTACATCAAAGTCCCCGGCCACTAGGAGCGCTGCCTCTGGATGAGCGTTTTCCTGTTTAGTTATGGCCTTATACAGCTGATTGAGTGCAATCTTAATGCCAGCATTGGTTTGTGGTGGTAAAAAGACAGCTATGAAAAATATAGATGAAAAGTCTCTTGGTAAATAGTGTGGTCTACAGCTTATCATAAGATACTCTACCTCAGGCGAGCAAAACCTTGAGACTTCCTTAGTATTTGATTTTGTGCACCAGCTATTGTTTACAAATATACACAGACCGCCACCCCTTATCTTACCGGAGTCAGCCGTTCTATCCTGCCGATGTAGCGTATATCCATGTCGTCGTTCAGCCACGACTTGGTGAAACATAAGATATTACAGTTTTTAATGTCCCGTTGGTAGGATAACTGTAATCTTAGGTCATCTAATTTATTTTCAAATGATTGAACATTGGCTAATAGGATTGATGGAAGAGGCAGTTTACTCGCTCGCTGTCGGATTCTTACAAGGCACCCCGACCTACGTTCGCGATATCTCCGTCTCTTTCTCCTGCGAATGACGGGAATTTGGGCCTTGTCGGGTGTCTGTAGGATATGCTTCGCGTCTGACTTGTTGAAGAAAAAATCTTTGTCCAATACGAGGTGAGTAATCGCTGTCCTGATATCCAGAAGCTCTTTTTGGTTATAAGAGACGATGGCAGAAACATTATGTACAGAATAAATTACAAATAATGCGAAAAAACATGCATAATAGTACAACTGGTTAGAGGGCTGTAAAACGGCAGCCATCTTCTCCAGCGCCATCTCTAAGCTTGGTACATCTAGCCACTGGGATTTCTGCCCATTCTTCAAGGCAAAACTGCTCCAGCTCCTTCAAGTTGGATGGGTTCCGCTGGTGTACAGCAATCTTTAAGTCATACCACAGACTCTCAATTGGATTGAGGTCTGGGCTTTGACTAGGCCATTCAAGACATTTAAATGTTTCCCCTTAAACCACTTGAGTGTTGCTTTAGCAGTATGCTTAGGGTCATTGTCTTGCTGGAAGGTGAACCTCCGTCCCAGTCTCAAATCTCAGGAAGACTGAAACAGGTTTCCCTCAAGGATTTCCCTGTATTTAGCGCCATCCATCATTCCTTCAATTCTGACCAGTTTCCCAGTCCCTGCCGATGAAAAACATCCCCACAGCATGATGCTGCCACCACCATGCTTCACTGTGGGGATGGTGTTCTCGGGGTGATGAGAGGTGTTGGGTTTGCGCCAGACATAGTGGTTTCCTTGATGGCCAAAAAGCTAAATTTTAGTCTCATCTGACCAGAATACCTTCTTACATATGTTTGGGGAATCTCCCACATGCCTTTTGGCGAAAACCAAACGTGTTTGCTTATTTTTTTCTTCAAGCAATGGCTTTTTTTCTGGCCACTCTTCCGTAAAGCCCAGCTCTGTGGAGTGTACGGCTTAAAGTGGTCCTATGGACCGATACTCCAATCTCCACTGTGGAGCTATGGAGCTCCTTCAGGGTTATCTTTGGTCTCTTTGTTGCCTCTCTGATTAATGCCCTCCTTGCCTGGTCTGTGAGTTTTGGTGGGCGGCCCTCTCTTGGAGGTTTGTTGTGGTGCCATATTCTTTCAAATTTTTTTATAATGGATTTAATGGTGCTCCGTGGGATGTTCAAAGTTTCATATACAGTGGGGGAAAAAAGTATTTAGTCAGCCACCAATTGTGCAAGTTCTCCCTCTTAAAAAGATGAGAGAAAAAAAATCCAGAAAATCACATTGTAGGATTTTTTATGAATTTATTTGCAAATTATGGTGGAAAATAAGTATTTAGTCAATAACAAAAGTTTCTCAATACTTTGTTATATACCCTTTGTTGGCAATGACACAGGTCAAACGTTTTCTGTAAGTCTTCACAAGGTTTTCACACACTGTTGCTGGTATTTTGGCCCATTCCTCCATGCAGATCTCCTCTAGAGCAGTGATGTTTTGGGGCTGTCACTGGGCAACATGGACTTTCAACTCCCTCCAAAGATTTTCTATGGGGTTGAGATCTGGAGACTGGCTAGGCCACTCCAGGACCTTGAAATGCTTCTTACGAAGCCACTCCTTCGTTGCCCGGGCGGTGTGTTTGGGATCATTGTCATGCTGAAAGACCCAGCCACGTTTCATCTTCAATGCCCTTGCTGATGGAAGGAGGTTTTCACTCAAAATCTCACGATACATGGCCCCATTCATTCTTTCCTTTACACGGATCAGTCGTCCTGGTCCCTTTGCAGAAAAACAGCCCCAAAGCATGATGTTTCCACCCCCATGCTTCACAGTAAGTATGGTGTTCTTTGGATGCAACTCAGCATTCTTTGTCCTCCAAACACGACGAGTTGAGTTTTTACCAAAAAGTTATATTTTGGTTTCATCTGACCATATGACATTCTCCCAATCCTCTTCTGGATCATCCAAATGCACTCTAGCAAACTTCAGACGGGCCTGGACATGTACTGGCTTAAGCAGGGGGACACGTCTGGCACTGCAGGATTTGAGTCCCTGGCGGCGTAGTGTGTTACTGATGGTAGGCTTTGTTACTTTGGTCCCAGCTCTCTGCAGGTCATTCACGAGGTCCCCCCGTGTGGTTCTGGGATTTTTGCTCACCGTTCTTGTGATCATTTTGACCCCACGGGGTGAGATCTTGCGTGGAGCCCCAGATCGAGGGAGATTATCAGTGGTCTTGTATGTCTTCCATTTCCTAATAATTGCTCCCACAGTTGATTTCTTCAAACCAAGCTGCTTACCTACTGCAGATTCAGTCTTCCCAGCCTGGTGCAGGTCTACAATTTTGTTTCTGGTGTCCTTTGACAGCTCTTTGGTCTTGGCCATAGTGGAGTTTGGAGTGTGACTGTTTGAGGTTGTGGACAGGTGTCTTTTATACTGATAACAAGTTCAAACAGGTGCCATTAATACAGGTAACGAGTGGAGGACAGAGGAGCCTCTTAAAGAAGAAGTTACAGGTCTGTGAGAGGCAGAAATCTTGCTTGTTTGTAGGTGACCAAATACTTATTTTCCACCATAATTTGCAAATAAATTCATTAAAAATCCTACAATGTGATTTTCTGGATTTTCTTTTCTCAATTTGTCTGTCATAGTTGACGTGTACCTATGATGAAAATTACAGGCCTCTCTCATCTTTTTAAGTGGGAGAACTTGCACAATTGGTGGCTGACCAGGACGTGTACTCCGAGCATGTGCTGACCAACTGGCAAGTGTCTTCACTGACATTTTCAACATGTCCCTGAATGAGTCTGTAATACCAACATGTTTCAAGCAGACCACCATAGTCCCCGTGCCCAAGGACTCTAAGATAACCTGCCTAAATGACGTCTGTAGCCATGAAGTGCTTTGAAAGGCTGGTCATGGCTCACATCAACAGCATTATCCCAGAAACCCTAGACCCACTCCAATTTGCATACCGCCCCAACAGATCCACAGATGATGCAATCTCTATTGCACTCCACACTGCCCTTTCCCACCTGGACAAGAGGAACACCTACGTGAGAATGCTACTCATTGACTACAGCTCAGCATTCAACACCATAGTGCCCTCTAAGCTCATCTCTAAGCTAAGGATCCTGGGACTAAACACCTACCTCTGCAACTGGATCCTGGACTTCCTGACGGGCCGCCCCCAGGTGGTAAGGGTAGGTAACAACACATCTGCCACACTGATCCTCAACACAGGGGCCCCCCAGGGGTGCGTGCTCAGTCCCCTCCTGTACTCTCTGTTCACCCATGACTGCATGGCCAGGCACGACTCCAACACCATTATTAAGTTTTCCGACGACACAACAGTGGTAGGCCTGATCACCGACAACGATGAGACAGCCTATAGGGAGGAGGTCAGAGACCTGGCCGTGTGGTGCCAGGACAACAACCTCTCCCTCAACGTGACCAAGACAAAGGAGATGATTGTGGACTACAGGAAAAAAAAGAGGACTGAGCACGCCCCCATTCTCATCGACGGGGCTGTAGTGGAACAGGTTGAGAGCTTCAAGTTCCTTGGTGTCCACATCATCAACGAACTATCATGGTCCAAACACACCAAGACAGTCGTGAAGAGGGCACGACAAAGCCTATTCCCCCTCAGGAGACTGAAAAGATTTGGCATGGGTCCTCAGATCCTCAAAAAATTCTACAGCTGCACCATCGAGAGCATCCTGACTGGTTGCATCACCGCCTGGTATGGCAACTGCTTGGCCTCCGACCGCAAGGCACTACAGAGGGTAGTGCGTACGGCCCAGTACATCACTGGGGCCAAGCTTCCTGCCATCCAGGACCTCTATACCAGGCGGTGTCAGAGGAAGGCCCTCAAAATTGTCAAAGACTCCAGCCACCCTAGTCATAGACTGTTCTCTCTGCTACCGCACGGCAAGCGGTACCGGAGTGCCAAGTCTAGGTCCAAAAGACTTCTCAACAGCTTCTACCCCCAAGCCATAAGACTCCTGAACAGCTAATCATGGCTACCCGGACTATTTGCACTGCCCCCCCCACCCCATCCTTTTTACGCTGCTGCTACTCTGTTAATTATTTATGCATAGTCACTTTAACTCTACCCACATGTACATATTACCTCAACTACCTCAACTAGCCGGTGCCCCCGCACATTGACTCTGCAACGGTACCCCCCTGTATATATAGCCTCCCTACTGTCACTTTATTTTACTTCTGCTCTTTTTTTTCTCAACACTTTTTTTGTTGTTTTATTTTTTATTTTTTTGTTAAAAATAAATGCACTGTTGGTTAAGGGCTGTAAGTATGCATTTCACTGTAATGTCTGCACCTGTTGTATTCGGCGCATGTGACCAATAAAATTTGATTTGATTTGATTTGACTAAATACTTTTTTCCCCCACTCTATTGTTTTATAACCCAACCCTGATCTGTACTTCTCCACAACTTTGTCCCTGACCTGTTTGGAGAGCTCCTTGGTCTTCATGTTGCCACTTGTTTGGTGGTGCCCCTTGCTTAGTGGTGTTGCAGACTCTGGGGCCTTTCAGAACAGGTGTATATATACTGAGATCATGTGACAGATCATGTGAAACTTAAATAAAGTCCACCTGTGTGCAATCTAACTAATTATGTGACTTCTGAAGGTAATTGGTTGCACCAGATCTTATTTAGGGGCTTCATAGCGAATGGGGTGAATACATAGGCACGCACCACTTTTCCGTTATTTACAAGTTGTTTTTTTCATTTCACTTCACCAATTTGGACTATTTTGTGTATGTCCATTACATGAAATCCAAATAAAAATCCATTAAAATTGCAACCAAATAGGAATAACGCCAAGGGGGATGAATACTTTTGCAAGGCACTGTATTAGATCCATAGCATCACTGTGGAGTTATAGTCCAATTGTATACTGTATATCATATCCATAACATCACTGTAGAATTATAGTCCACCTGTATACTGTATATTAGATCCATAACATCACTGTAGAGTTATAGTCCACCTGTATACTGTATATTAGATCCATAACATCAATGTAGAGTTATAGTCCACCTGTATACTGTATATTAGATCCATACCATCACTGTAGAGTTATAGTCCACCTGTATACTGTATATTAGATCCATAACATCACTGTAGAGTTATAGTCCACCTGTATACTGTATATTAGATCCATAACATTAATGTAGAGTTATAGTCCACCTGTATACTGTATATTAGATCCATAACATCACTGTAGAGTTATAGTCCACCTGTATACTGTATATTAGATCCATAACATCACTGTAGAGTTATAGTCCACCTGTATACTGTATATTAGATCCATACCATCACTGTAGAGTTTACCTGTCACAAGCTGTATGGTGTTAAACGGTTATACAGAGGCTTTAAATCGACAAGATGAATAGGCTGGGGCAGATACAGTAGAAGTGTGTGTATTGCTGAGGGTGGAGAGGTGGTTCGTTCAGTATGCAGGCGGTTAGCTAACTGCCGTCCTCAGCAGGATGCTATCGTAACCCTAAGTGAAGCATTGTGATCATACATTTAATTTTTGTCCCCCTCCTCCCCCTCACTCCCTCTTTTCCTCCCTCCCCGCCATGGCCCCAGTCCTTATCAGAGTGAGTCAGAGCGCTCTCTACAGTCGCTGCCTCTCTTTCTCTCCCTCTCCCCATCTCCCCCTCTCTGTTCTCTCTCTCTCGAAGAGAAGAGGAGCCTTACAGACGCCACAACACAGCGCCTCCCCTGACTATGTACTGGGAGGAGATAATCACGCCATGCGGCTGTGTGTGACTGTGTGTGTGTGTGTGTGCTGACTGTGTACAGGGAGGAGATAACCATGTAGATGTCTGTGTTCTGCATAGCAGATAAGATTGACTGAAATGCTGGAATTGTATTTTGTGCTTTCCACTTCATACAATACAGCACAATCTTAATTCAATCACCATTATCCCTCGATGGAGCCTCTAAGTAATGAGTTGGATTAAGGGACTCAGCGCATTAGCCAAGCAGACTGTGTGTGTTTGTGTGTGTGTGTTGTGTAGGATCATCAAATGAATGCCTAGAAATGGAGGGGGGGAATAATCATTAATCATAAAGTTATCAAAAACTTGTGATGCTCTCAGTTGTCGTGTAGAGCCTGATTTGTTGGGGGACTAGGCTCTGCTTCTCATCTTATTTCTCCATAGGGTTCATTTATTTATTCATTTCACATGTAAATGTGGAAAATATGCCTGTGGGCTGTTCTAATGTGTACCGCTTTGTTGAATCAACACTACTGAATATGTGTTTGTACACAATGTAAGATCACTGATATTATTACTTCTGCACTTCTAATAGCATTACTAGAGATAGTCACAGACACATTTATTAGGTACTCATGATTCAATTGGGATTATTTTTAGGTGGTGGGATTGTGGTGTGAACAAAAATCTGTTCCAATTCCCCGAACAAATCTACTTTGATACAAATATATATATATACCTCACACACAGGGTTATAGACTTAAAAATGTCATGAATGTCTCATGAGTGTAGGACCAAGGATCAACACTAGGTGGCACTGTGTCCTCTTCTGACTGCTCTCCTCCCTGTGTATGACTCATTTGAGGCCATAGATGAAGCCATATGGCATAATGGAACTGTACCTTCGTAGTACCAGACACTTTTCATATCTGAGAGAGTGCTCTCTCATATGTTTAGTTATTGAGTATGGCTGGCCACTGGAGTGGTGAGATTGTGAGATGGGGGTAAGGTTTGTTTTCCAGATGGCAGGTCATTCTTAGTTTGCAGTTACAGGTAATGCAAAGGCTTGATATTGCTTTTAATCCTCTCTCAATGTGCACTTAAGCTATACACACAGACTGACTCCTCTGAGGTAGAGAGAGAAAGAGAGAGAGAGAGAGAGAGAGAGAGAGAGAGAGAGAGAGAGAGAGAGAGAGAGATGAGGTAGACACATTAGATACATTAAACAGCTTTTATATGACATTCATCTTAATCCTGATTTATGCTTAATTATGCATACTCCACCATTTATCACCTTTCAAGCAGGAGAGAGGAATAATAAAACACAAAAATAAATACACCTGGTACCTTGCAGTGCGCTCTGCACAGCATCTCTGACTCTGTCACTGTTGATAGCTTTGTAGACCGGTACCTTGCAGTGCACTCTGCACAGCATCTCTGACTCTGTGTGACTGTTGATAGCTTTGTAGACTGGTACCTTGCAATGTGCTCTGCACAGGATCTTTGACTCTGTGTCACTGTTGATAGCTTTGCGGACTGGTACCTTGCAGTGCACTCTGCACAGCACAGCGGAAGGGACATAGCCAGCGGTCAAGGATGAGTTGATCAGCGAGGTGAGGTAGGGAAGAAGGTCACCGGAGATGGTCTGGAGAAGAGAGGAGGGGATAGGGTCAAGCGGGCAGGTTGTTGGGCGGCCTGCAATTACAAGTCGCAAGATTTTATCTGGAGAGAGAGGGGAGAAAGAAGTCAAAGCATAGGGTAGGGCAGTGTGAGCTGGACCAGCAGTGTCATTTGACTTAACAAACGAGGATCGGATGTCGTCAACCTTCTTTTCAAAGTGGTTGACGAAGTCATCCACAGAGAGGGAGGAGGGGGGGGGGGGGAGGAGGATTCAGCAGGGAGGAGAATGTGGCAAAGAGCTTCCTAGGGTTAGAGGCAGATGCTTGGAATTTAGAGTGGTAGAAAGTGGCCTTAGCAGCAGAAACAGATGAAGAAAATGTAGAGAGGAGGGAGTGAAAAGATGCCAGGTCGGCAGGGAGTTTAGTTTTCTTCCATTTCCGCTCAGCTGTCCGGAGCTCTGTTCTGTGAGCTCGCAATGAGTCATCAAGCCACAGAGCTGGAGGGGAGGACCGAGCCGGCCGGGAGGATAGGGGACACAGGGAGTCAAAGGATGCAGAAAGGGAGGAGAGGAGGGTTGAGGAGGCAGAATCAGGAGATTGGAGGGAGAAGGATTGAGCAGAGGGAAGAGATGATAGGATGGAAGAGGAGAGAGTAGCGGGAGAGAGAGAGCGAAGGTTGCGGCGGCGCATTACCATCTGTGTAGGGGCAGAGTGAGTAGTGTTGGAGGAGAGCGAGAGAGAAAAGGATACAAAGTAGTGGTCGGAGACATGGAGGGGAGTTGCAGTGAGATTAGTAGAAGAACAGCATCTAGTAAAGATGAGGTCAAGCGTATTGCCTGCCTTGTGAGTAGGGGGGGACGGTGAGAGGGTGAGGTCAAAAGAGGAGAGAAGTGGAAAGAAGGAGGCAGAGAGAAATGAGTCAAATGTAGATGTAGGGAGGTTGAAATCCCCCAGAACTGTGAGGGGTGAGCCATCCTCAGGAAAGGAACTTATCAAGGCGTCAAGCTCATTGATGAACTCTCCAAGGGAACCTGGAGGGCGATAGATGACAAGGATATTAAGCTTAAATGGGCTAGTGACTGTGACAGCATGGAATTCAAATGAGGAGATAGACAGATGGGTTAGGGGAAAAATTGAGAATGTCCACTTGGGAGAGATGAGGATTCCTGTGCCACCACACCGCTGACCAGATGCTCACGGGGTATGCGAGAACACATGGTCAGACGAGGAGAGAGCAGTAGGAGTAGCAGTGTTTTCAGTGGTAATCCATGTTTCCGTCAGCGCCAAGAAGTCGAGGGACTGGAGGGTAGCGTAGGCTGGGATGAACTCTGCCTTGTTGGCAGCAGAACGGCAGTTCCAGAGGCTGCCTGAGACCTGGAACTCCAGATGGGTGGTGCGTGCAGGGACCACCAGGTTAGAGAGGCAGCAGACACGCGGTGTGAGGCGTTTGTGTAGCCTGTGCGGAGAGGAGAGAACAGGGATAGGCAGAGGCATAGTTGACAGGCTGCAGCAAATGGCTACAATAATGCAGAGGAGATCGGAATGAAATGAACTAAACATCTGGGAAAGGAGAGAGCGGGGCCTCCCTCACCACAACTCCCAAATATAACTCTCCCAACTTGTAGACTGGTACCTTGCAGTGCGCTCTAAACTGCATCTCTGACTCTGTGTCACTGTTGATAGCTTTGTAGACTGGTACCTTGTAATGTGCTCTGCACAGCATCTCTGACTCTGTGTCACTGTTGATAGCTTTGTAGACTGGTACCTTGCAGTGCGCTCTAAACTGCATCTCTGACTCTGTGTCACTGTTGATAGCTTTGTAGACTGGTACCTTATATTGTGCTCTGCACAGCATCTCCAACTCTGTGTCACTGTTGATAGCTTTGCAGATTGGTACCTTGCAGTGCGCTCTGCACAGCATCTCTGACTCTGTGTGACTGTTGATAGCTTTGTAGACTGGTACCTCGCAATGTGCTCTGCACAGGATCTTTGAGTCTGTATCACTGTTGATAGCTTTGCAGACTGGTACCTTGCAGTGCGCTCTAAACTGCATCTCTGACTCTGTGTCACTGTTGATAGCTTTGTAGACTGGTACCTTGCAGTGCGCTCTAAACTGCATCTCTGACTCTTTTTGACTGTTGATAGCTTTGTAGACTGGTACCTTGCAGTGCGCTCTGCAAAGCATCTCTGACTCTGTGTCACTGTTGTTAGCTTTGTAGACTGGTACCTTGCAGTGCGCTCTGCACAGCATCTCTGACTCTGTGTGACTGTTGTTAGCTTTGTAGACTGGTACCTTGCAGTGCACTCTGCACAGCATCTCTGACTCTGTGTCACTGTTGATAGCTTTGTAGACTGGTACCTTGCAGTGCGCTCTGCACAGCATCTCCAACTCTGTGTCACTGTTGATAGCTTTGCAGACTGGTACCTTGCAGTGCGCTCTGCACAGCATCTCTGACTCTGTGTGACTGTTGATAGCTTTGTAGACTGGTACCTTGCAGTGCGCTCTGCAAAGCATCTCTGACTGTGTCACTGTTGATAGCTTTGTAGACTGGTATCTTGCAGTGCGCTCTGCACAGCATCTCTGACTCTGTGTCACTGTTGATAGCTTTGTAGACTTGTACCTTGCAGTGCGCTCTGCACAGCATCTCTGACTCTGTCACTGTTAATAGCTTTTTAGACTGGTACCTTGCAGTGCACTCTGCACAGCATCTCTGACTCTGTGTGACTGTTGTTAGCTTTGTAGACTGGTACCTTGCAGTGCGCTCTGCACAGCATCTCTGACTCTGTGTGACTGTTGATAGATTTGTAGATCCTCCCCTCCTCCTTGCTTCTCTTTTTTGCTCTCTCTCTATTCTGCACATTGCTGTTTTGCTCTTTGCTGGGTTTCTATCTCATCATTACAGGCATCTATAGCAGGCACAGGACAGTGCAAAAGAGATAGACTATGCGAGAAAGAGAGATTGAGAGATCGAGAGTGCATGAGTGCGAGAGAGAAAAAGGGAGAGCGAGAGTGAGAGAAAGAGATAGACCTCCGCAACAGACTCAACTGTTAAACATTTCACTCTTTTACATTTCTGTACCTCTGTCTGCCCTGCTGTTCTTTCTGAAAGTATTCAAATGGAACAAGTAACCCACATGAACCATCTCTCTATGACTGAGATGAATTCTATCAGACCAACCTCTCTGAAGCCTCTCGCCGTGTTGGTCCTCCATCAGTCAATGGGACAGTTTACTCTATGTGTTCCAGGCCTGGTTGTCAGAGGAGAGTTGTGAGGCAAAGTGGGTTTCACACTAAAGTCAACCCCTAGTGGGATTTTACTCCAGGGTACATCAGCCACCATTTGGACCAGTTGTCAAGGATCCCCTTTCAAAATGGAGATAGGCGTTCCTATCAAAGTAAAGGGCATTTGCCTTTTCAAAACCTCCAATGGGCTGTTTGGTTTCACATGGGTTGTAGGGACGGGAGAATAAAGATTTATAAAGGTTTTACAATCGTTATTGAAGTATATATATATATATATATACATATATATATATATACAGTGGTGTGAAAAAGTGTTTGCCCCCTTCCTGATTTCTTATTTGTTTGCATGTTTGTCACACTTAAATGTTTCTGATCATCAAACAAATGTAAATATTAGTCAAAGATATCACATGTAATACCTTGCTAAAACCAAGTATAGAGTTTATTTGTTATAATTCATTGGTATTAGATTTAAAAGGTGATCAAATAGCTCCTGATTTGTAATGTCGTTAATGCATTTCTTTTGAAGCAATGTTTTAAAAAATTTACAAGTGAATAGGTTGGTTTACTTTTAAGTTTAAGTTTCCCACGTATCTCGTTAAAGGTTTGACCAATGAGGTAACTTGTTAAGTTGTGGCCAATGGGAGAGTGGAATGGTTCCTGGGAAAGAAAAGAGAGGGAAAGGTTGAAAGAAGGGAGAGGAGGGACGTTAGTGGGGTTGGTGAAGGAAAAACGACCAAAGGAAATGATAAAGAGAGAACAAAACCATACCTACAGAGTTTTGAAGGGAAATCCTGATTTTATTTCTATAAGAGAGTGTTAGTATTTAGTTAAGAAAGACCTAGTGGAGACTGAAGCTGCCGTCGCATTGTGGAGACATTCGACATCCTAGAGGTTAGCCTAGCATCGTGCAAGACTTGGAGAGAATTGCTTGTGACGATCAACGAGTTCGGATTTCCAACGGATGTCTGTTGCTGCTACTGAGTACTGGCTGCATTGATAGCTGTGTTCGCTGTGGATCTTGTGAGGACACCTGCACGGAACTACTATATTTTGCTGAGGCATTATCAACAAGTAGTGAGTAACTACAAATGTGGGGTGGATTTCGGGACTTTATGTATGTCGTAATTTTTTTATGAGCTCCAACGCACACCCAGGGTTTAAGCAAGCTTTCACACAGGGCCATGTAGGTTTGGATTTTGTTTTCCCTTAATAATAACAACCTTCATTTCAAAACTGAATTTTGTGTTTACTTGTGTTATCTTTGACTAATATTTAAATTTGTTTGATGATCTGAAACATTTAAGTGTGACAAACATGCAAACAAATAACAAATCAGGAAGGGGGCAAACACTTTTTCACACCACTGTATATATACATACAGTACCAGTCAAAAGTTTGTACACACCTACTCATTCAAGGGTTTTTCTTTATTTTTACTATTTTCTACATTTTAGAATAATAGTGAAGACATCACAACTATGAAATAACACATATGGAATCATGTAGTAACCATAAAAATGTTAAACAAATCAAAATATATTTTATATTTGAGATTCTTCAAATAGCCACTCTTCACCTTGATGACAGCTTTGCACACTCTTGGCATTCTCTCAACCAGCTTCACCTGGAATGCTTTTGCAACAGTCTTGAAGGAGTTCCCACATATGCTGAGCACTTGCTGGCTGCTTTTCCTTCACTCTGCCGTCCGACTCATCCCAAACCATCTCAATTGGGTTGAGGTCGGGGGATTGTGGAGGCCAGGTCATCTGATGCTGCACTCCATCACTCTCCTTCTTGGTAAAATAGCTCTTACACAGCCTGGAGGTGTGTTGGGTCATTGTCCTGTTGAATAACAAATGATAGTCCCACTAAGCCCAAACCAGATGGGATGGCATATCGCTGCAGAATGCTGTAGTAGCCAATGTTGGTTAAGTGTGCCTTGAATTCTAAATAAATCACAGACAGTGTCACCAGCAAAGCACCCCACACCATAACACCTCCTCCTCCATGCTTTACGGTTGTAACTACACTTGCGGAGATCATCCGTTCACACACATGCGTCTCACAAAGACACAGCGGTTGGAACCAAAAATCTCAAATTTGGACTCCAGACCAAAGGACACATTTCCATTCCTCATGTTTCTTGGCCCAATCAGGTCTCTTCTTATTATTGGTGTCCTTTAGTAGTGGTTACTTTTCAGCAATTCGACCATGGCCTGATTCACACAATCCCCTCTGAACAGTTGATGTTGAGATGTGTCTGTGACTTGAACTCTGTGAAGCATTTATTTGGAGCTGCAATTTCTGAGGCTGGTAAGTCTAATGAACTTATCCTCTGCAGCAGAGGTAACTCTTCCATTCCTGTGGCGGTCCTCATGAGAGCCAGTTTCATCATAGCGCGTTATGGTTTTTGTGACTGCACTTGAAGTAACTTTCAAAGTTCTTGAAATGTTCCGTTTTGACTGACCTTCATGTCTTAAAGTAGTGGTCCTCTGTAGCTCAGCTGGTAGAGCACGGCGCTTGTAACGCCAAGGTAGTGGGTTCGATCCCCGGGACCACCCATACATTTAAAAAAAAAATTTATGCACGCATGACTGTAAGTCGCTTTGGATAAAAGCGTCTGCTAAATGGCATATTATTATTATTATATTATAATGATGGCCTGTCGTTTCGCTTTGCTTATTTAAGCTGTTCTTGCCATAATGTGGACTTGGTCTTTTACCAAATAGGGCTATCTTCTGAATAACCCCCCTTCCTTGTCACAACACAACTGATTCTCTCAAACACATTAAGAAGGAAATAAATTCCACAAATTAACTTTTAAGAAGGCACACCTGTTAATTACATTTACGTCATTTAGCAGACACTCTTATCCAGAGCGACTTACAGTTAGTGAGTGCATAAATTTTCATACTGGTCCCCCGTGGGAATCGAAACCACAACCCTGGCGTTGGAATCACCATGCTCTACCAGCTGAGCTACACGGGACTGGGTAATTGAAATGCATTCCAGGTGACTATCTCATGAAGCTGGTTGAGAGAATGGCAAGAGTGTGCAAAGCTGTCATCAAGGCAAAGGGTGGCTACTTTGAAGAATCTCAAATATAAAATATATAGTTTGATTTGTTTAACACTTTTTTTTGGTTACTACATGATTCCATATGTGTTATTTCATAGTTTTGATGTCTTCACTATTATTCTACAATGTAAAAAATAGTAAAAATAATGAAGAACCCTTGAATGAGTAGGGGTGTCCAAACTTTTGACTGGTAGTGTATATACACACACACACACATATATATATATATATATATATATATATATATATATATATATATATATATATATATATATATACTGCCTTTGGAAAGTATTCAGACCACTTGACTTTTTCCACATTTTGTTACGTTACAGCCTTATACTGAAATGTATTAAATTGTTTTTTTCCCCCTCATCAATCTACAAAGAATATCCCATATATATATTTTTTATCCATTTTAGAATAAGGCTGTAATGTAACAAAATGTGGAAAAAGTGAAGGGGTCTGAATACTTTCCAAAGGCACTGTACATCTCTGTCTCACCAAGGGCTGTACAGTTCCTGAGCAGTGACTCTAGGACAAACATAAGGTTAATCAAATTTATCTTAGTGACTAAGGCCATCTTCTATACAGATTCAGTTAAAGTCGGAAGTTTACATACACTTAGGTTGGAGTCATTAAAACTTTTTAACCACTCCACAAATGTCTTGTTAACAAACTATAGTTTTGGCAAGTCGGTTAGGACATCTACTTTGTGCATGACACAAGTAATTTTTCCAACAATTGTTTACAGACAGATTATTTCATTGATACTTCACTGTATCCCAATTCCAGTGGGTCAGAAGTTTACATACACTAAGTTGATTGTGCCTTTAAACAGCTTGGAAAATTCCAAAAAATGATGTCATGGCTTTAGAAACCTCTGATAGGCTAACTGACATAATTTGAGTCAATTGGAGGTGTACCTGTGGATGGATTTCAAGGCCTACCTTCAAACTCAGTGCCTCTTTGCTTGACATCATGGGAAAATCAAAAGAAATCAGCCAAGACCTCAGAACATTTTTTGGGACCTCCACAAGTCTGGTTCATCCTTGGGAGCAATTTCCAAACGCCTGAAGGTACCACATTCATCTGTACAAACAATAGTACGCAAGTATAAACACCATGGGACCACGCAGCCGTCATACCGCTCAGGAAGGAGACGCGTTCTGTCTCCTAGAGATGAACGTACTTTTGGTGCGAAAAGTGCTAATCAATCCCAGACATCAGTAAAGGACCTTGTGAAGATGCTGGCGGAAACAGGTACAAAGGTATCTATATCCACAGTAAAACGAGTCCTATATCGACATAACCTGAAAGGCCGCTCAGCAAGGAAGAAGCCACTGCTCCAAAACCGCCATAAAAAAGCCAGACTACGGTTTGCAACTGCACATGGGGACAAATATTGTACTTTTTGGAGAAATGTCCTCTGGTCTGATTAAACAAAAAAATAACTGTTTGGCCATAATGACCATCGTTATGTTTGTAGGAAAAAGGGGGGGCTTGCAAGCCGAAGAACACCATCCCAACCGTGAAGCACGGGGGTGGCAGCATCATGCTGTGGGGGTGCTTTGCTGCAGGAGGGACTGGTGCACTTCACAAAATAGATGGCATAATGAGGAAGGAAAATTATGTGGATATATTGAAACAACATCTCAAGACATCAGTCAGGAAGTTAAAGCTTGGTCGCAAATGGGTCTTCCAAATGGACAATGACCCCAAGCATACTTCCAAAGTTGGGGCAAAATGGCTTAAGGACAACAAAGTCAAGGTATTGGATTGGCCATCACAAAGCCCTGACCTCAATCCTATAGAAAATTTGTGGGCAGAACTTAAAAAGCATGTGCGAGCAAGGAGGCCTAAAAACCTGACTCAGTTACACCAGCTCTGTCAGGAGGAATGGGCCAAAATTCACCCAACTTATTGTGGGAAGCTTGTGGAAGGCTACCCGAAACGTTTGACCCAAGTGAAACAATTTAAAGGCAATGCAACCAAATACTAATTGAGTGTATGTAAACTTCTGACCCACTGGGAATGTGATGAAAGAAATAAAAGCTGAAATAAATCATTCTCTCTACTATTATTCTGACATTTCACATTCTTAAAATAAAGTGGTGATCCTAACTGACCTAAGATAGGGAATTTTTACTAGGATTAAATGTCAGGAATTGTGAAAAATAGAGTTTAAATGTATTTGACTAAGGTGTATGTAAACGTCCGACTTCAACTGTATCTTTCTCACCCATGTCTGTAGAGTTCCTGAGCCGAGCCTTGTACTGTGAGAGACTCTGCATGCCTGTCTGTGTGGCTGCGTCCTTCTCTTGCATAACAATGGTGTCTCAGATGGAATGGGTTGTAAACAAGTGAACTTAATGAAATCGGTTATCGCAAGAGCTGCACTCTCCGCTGGGGATGCGTAGTGCCTAATATTGCAATTCATTCTGCAAATGAGTTATGAGTGAGTTATGCAAGGCAATATTCCCCATTACAGCAGAGATGATTGCATTATGACTGGGGGATAATAGAGATGTGATGCTCCCGTAACAGACCCTCTGGTACAGGCCTCTGTGAGGCGTTGCAGGCTCCACCAGAGCTTACACTATTATACAGGGAGTCATCTGGGAATCAATTCACTGATTCCCCATTATACAGGGAATCATCTGGAAATCAACTCACTGATTCCCCTTTTATACAGGGAGTCATTTGGGAATCAACTCACAGAATCAATTCATACTCATAAACTGACTCACAATTTATGAGTCATGATCCTGGGTAAACTGAAATCCATCCGATTGATACATTTCTCAGCAAACTTACTCACAATCTGTTTCCAGGAAAATAGCTTCAACTCAACTAAAGGCCAAACAGGGCCATTATTAGTCATATCAGCTCAAAATGGTTGCAATATAAGTCTGTCTGCTAAACTGATGCAACATATCGGTTTTCTTCTAATAAGTGGACAAACAGAGATGCAACATAAGGTCAGAATCAGAGAGGATTAGATAACTCCATCAGTGTTGTTTGTCATCAGAGAAAGTTAGAGTACTGTGGTCCATCTATTGGATACATTCACAGATATACTGTAGGTTTAGGAATGTTTATCTATTCTTTAGGGAAGTCTTATAGTGTAGCCTATGTTTAGAACAGTTGATATTTGTTGGTGAATATGCTTGTTAACAGCTGGTTTGTGTCTGTTGAGAGTTGAGTTTCTCAGTTGATGAGAGAGACAATGCTGGATGGGAGCTGAGTTGTTTTTGTCAGTTGAGAAGACTGTCATGTTTGTTAACAGTTGGTTGTGTCAGAGTTTAGTTTCTTTCCAGTCGATATAGACTTGAGAAGACAATGCTGGTTGGGAGCTGAGTTGGTTTTGTCTATTGTGAGTTGAGGAGATGAGAGGTTTGAGGAGTTCAGCCTCAGAGCTCTGAGGGCATCAGTTCCACCCACACACCACCAGTATTATAGAACACTCCACACCAGTTGATTTGCATGCCAGGTCAAAGGGTCAAGCTGCCCTCAGCTAAGTTGTCACAGAGATCCAGGGCCCCATCTTCTCCAGGAAAAATACCTGTGGAAACCACGTCAACCAGTCTGCTCAGCGACGGAGGTGACAGGGACATGTGGTGCAAAAACCTATTTCTCCAACGAAAAAGAGAATAAACATTTTTAATATTACAGAGAAAGTGAGCGAGAGAGAAAGTGAGCAACAGAGAGAGAGAGAAAGTAAGCAAGAGAGAGAGAGAGATGATAAAACCTTGTCAGCATTTAAAAACATATTACAGATAAATTAAATTGTAGAAAGTACTGCACTGCGGAACTGAGAGTAGCCTACTGTACAGTACTCAAAGCTCTAAGCCAAGAAGTCAAAGTACAAACAAACTGTTTCTAGAGAGGGTGAGAGGAGGTCTAGATTGATCCAGTCATACTGCTGCCACAGTTCTGACCTATAGGAGCAGAGAGTGGGAAGAGAAGAGGTCTGGATTGGTCCAGTCAAACTCTGCTCCAGCGGTTCTGACCTATAGGAGCAGAGGGTGAGACAAGAAGAGTTCTGTATTGTTCCAGTCAAACCTTGTTCCTGGGGGTTCTAACCCATCCGATCAGAACTGAGAGCTGACAGAGAGAGTCTCTGTAGTGCTATGGTCTTTGGCCAGACCTCGCCAGGCTCTCGGAGTGTCAAGTCAACTGAATCAGCCATAGAGCCGGACTGTCCTGCTTTAGTTCAACATGTTTCATCTGTCAAACATATACAAACACAGAAAGAATGGATGGCTGGTCATAGTATTTTTTGTGTTCTGTTTCATCTGAGAATCAAACGTTGGGACACATTGTGACCACTGACACCAGACTCACTTCTTTCTTTAGGGTTCTGTCTTTTATTGTTCTTCTCTGCCCCTCTATTCTTTCATCACTCTCTTTCTATATTTTGGCACCCAAAGAAGGACTACGATGTGAGCCTGAAGCACTGACCAGACACATAGAGAAAGGGAGTATTTGAATGGACTGTGTGTGTGTGTGTGTATTTAGTATTTTATTAGGACCCCATTAGCTAGTGGTAAAGCAGCAGCTACTCTTCCTGGGGTCCACATAAAACATAACATTAATAGACAAGTACATCATGAGGACAGAACGACATACATTTAAAATAAGAATACACACTTTCATACATTTATGCCTTCATAATCATGTGATTCATTGATGCTACTGAGTGCAACACACACAAACCAAAATGGAAATGCAATAACAAGGAGGTGTTTTGCAAATAGGCTGACACATTAGTCGCTAAATTCCCCTGACATGAATATGGCAACCTTGTTTCACTAAATTCCCAGCAGAGGTGAACAAAGCTACCTTGTTTCTATAGTTACCAACCCTAATGGGTATCCTGGGGTAAAGTATAGACATTTTACAAATGAGTTTCCTGCGGTAACATGTGATCACGTTTTGTTACAGTTTTGTACCAGCCCTATGGGTTTAATTTGGTAAAATGCAACATGAACATGCATAAATAACCAGGACAGTGTTCAGTTCAGTTCATTAAATGACCAGAACTTTCATCATACGTGTGTGTGTGTGTGTGTGTGTGTGTGAGCTCACTAGATATTTCCTTTCGCTTTTTTGCAATATTGTTCTGTCTCTCGCTACGTAGCTGTGTGTCTGTCCCCTTTCTCTTCCCCCCACTTGTTTTCTACTTTAGTCTTAACATGCACTCTCCCTCTCTCTCTCTGTTCTTAGTCTGCCAAAATCCTTCTCAGTTCAGGAAACAGCAACAATTAATTAAAGTTTCTCTGTTTCCAAAGAGGAAGTTCAATGACTCCAGTGTCCTTAAAACCTTGTCTGACAAAACACATCAAACTGAAAGGCAGTGCTGCATAAAGCCCTGTGTCTACAGAAAAGCACAGACACACAGAAAACTTTTAATAAAAGCAATACTTTCAGTATAAACAAAAATAACAGCAAAGGAGGAACTAGTGTTATAGATCACAAAGAAGATCTGGTGTCAACATCAGGATGAGGAACACACAAAGCATCCAAATCGCTTCTTCTGCATGACAGTAAAGAACCTGCTGCGTTACCTTGGCTGAGTCCCAAATGGCACACTATTGCCCACATATTGCACTACTTTGTACCTGAACCCTCTGGTCAAAAGTAGTGCACTATATAGGGAATTGGGTGCCATTTGGGGTGCAATTCATGGGTCTCTGTTCTTGGGCCCCTAAACCTGATTACTTCAGTCAATATCCCAGTGTCCGACTCTGTAACCATAAAAACAGCATTAGAATTAAAGTGAAATATTCTGTAACATAAGTCACCATGATGAAGGGCCCACCAAATATGTCATAAATAAATCATGCGGTTTAATATTCCGGTAAGCAGTCCACAGGGGAAAAGCAAAGCACATTAAGAGAAATGTGACAGCCATCGATTGTTGTAGGATTTATGGGAATATGAGTCGTGGCCCCGTTATGTGGAGAGCAGTGTAGTGAAGCCTACACTTCACTACACTACACTACACTACAGTACAACTCTATTGGACCTTGGAGGAACAGGTAGGTTTTTAACAATGCTAAAACAGTTGCACCAAATCCCCAATACCAAAACAGTCAAAGTTTACACAACAATACCAAAATAGCTACACCAAACATTTCGGTAAAGACATTCCTACCCATAATATACCATGATACCAGTATCAAACTTAACCTAGGCATATATCAAGACCTTCCTGCTTACCAAACACCCCAACTTGGTCTCAGGGCACCTGCATTTGTTCCCTCCATTTAGTATGATATATTACATGAGGTTATATTATAAATGAAATAGGGGTTGTACAACATCATACAAATCAGAGGACATACAGTGGGGAAAAAAAGTATTTAGTCAGCCACCAATTGTGCAAGTTCTCCCACTTAAAAAGATGAGCGAGGCCTGTAATTTTCATCATAGGTAAACGTCAACTATGACAGACAAAATGAGAAAAAAAATCCAGTAAATCACATTGTAGGATTTTTAATGAATTTATTTGCAAATTATGTTGGAAAATAAGTATTTTTTGTCACCTACAAACAAGCAAGATTTCTGGCTCTCACAGACCTGTAACTTCTTCTTTAAGAGGCTCCTCTGTCCTCCACTCGTTACCTGTATTAACTCGGCACCTGTTTGAACATGTTATCAGTATAAAAGACACCTGTCCACAACCTCAAACAGTCACACTCCAAACTCCACTATGGCCAAGACCAAAGAGCTGTCAAAGGACACCAGAAACAAAATGGGGCTGTCGCTGGGCAACACGGACTTTCAACTCCCTCCAAAGATTTTCTATGGGGTTGAGATCTGGAGACTGGCTAGGCCACTCCAGGACCTTGAAATGCTTCTTACGAAGCCACTCCTTCGTTGCCCGGGCGGTGTGTTTGGGATCATTGTCATGCTGAAAGACCCAGCCACGTTTCATCTTCAATGCCCTTGCTGATGGAAGGAGGTTTTCACTCAAAATCTCACGATACATGGCCCCATTCATTCTTTCCTTTACACGGATCAGTCGTCCTGGTCTCTTTGCAGAAAAAGAGCCCCAAAGCATGATGTTTCCACCCCCATGCTTCACAGTAGGTATGGTGTTCTTTGGATGCAACTCAGCATTCTTTGTCCTCCAAACACGACGAGTTGAGTTTTTACCAAAAAGTTATATTTTGGTTTCATCTGACCATATGACATTCTCCCAATCCTCTTCTGGATCATCCAAATGCACTCTAGCAAACTTCAGACGGGCCTGGACATGTACTGGCTTAAGCAGGGGGACACGTCTGGCACTGCAGGATTTGAGTCCCTGGCGGCGTAGTGTGTTACTGATGGTAGGCTTTGTTACTTTGGTCCCAGCTCTCTGCAGGTCATTCACTAAGTCCCCCCGTGTGGTTCTGGGATTTTTGCTCACCGTTCTTGTGATCATTTTGACCCCACGGGGTGAGATCTTGCGTGGAGCCCCAGATCGAGGGAGATTATCAGTGGTCTTGTATGTCTTCCATTTCCTAATAATTGCTCCCACAGTTGATTTCTTCAAACCAAGCTGCTTACCTATTGCAGATTCAGTCTTCACAGCCTGGTGCAGGTCTACAATTTTGTTTCTGGTGTCCTTTGACAGCTCTTTGGTCTTGGCCATAGTGGAGTTTGGAGTGTGACTGTTTGAGGTTTTGGAGAGGTGTCTTTTATACTGATAACAAGTTCAAACAGGTGCCATTAATGCAGGTAACGAGTGGAGGACAGAGGAGCCTCTTAAAGAAGAAGTTACAGGTCTGTGAGAGACAGAAATCTTGCTTGTTTGTAGGTGACCAAATACTTATTTTCCACCATAATTTGCAAATAAATCCATAAAAAATCCTACAATGTGATTTTCTGGATTTTCTTTTCTCAATTTGTCTGTCATAGTTGACGTGTACCTATGATGAAAATTACAGGCCTCTCTCATCTTTTTAAGTGGGAAAACTTGCACAATTGGTGGCTGACTAAATACTTTTTTCCCCCACTGTATTCAGTGGGAGACCGTCCCCGAAATCACCACAGAGAGAGTTCTTTCGAACAGGACAGTACCTGTATGTTGGTTTTTCCGTCCTGGTCCGCCCAGGCCACAGGCATGGTCGAGGATAGCCCATCCACATTCCCCATTTCCTTCCCTGCTCTGTGTTTTAAGTCAAAGTGAAACGGTTGGAGACTCAAAAACCACCGCATCACCCGAGCGTTCTTCTCTTTAGCCCTATGCATCCAGGTGAGTGGGGCATGGTCACTGATGAGGGTGGCGCACAAGCAGGTAATATTTCAGGCTTTCAAGAGCCCACTTTACTGCCAGCGCTTCTTTCTCAACGACTGAGTAGTTGGCCTCCCGTGGTTCCAGCTTTCTGCTTAAAAACAGGATGGGGTGTTCCACCCCTTCTACCTCTGGGAGAGCACGGCTCCCAACCCGACCTCTGAGGCATCCGTCTGAACCACGAACTCACGCTATGATAAAACTGGCTCTCATGAGGACCGCCACAGGAAAGGAAGAACCAGAGTTAACTCTGCTGCAGAGGATAAGTTCATTAGAGTTACCAGCCTCAGAAATTGCTTCCCAAATAAATGCTTCACAGAGTTCAAGTAACAGACACATCTCGACATCAATTGTTCAGAGGAGGCTACGTGAATCAGGCATTCATGGTCGAATTGCTGCAAAGAAACCACTACTAAAGGACACCAATAAGAAGAAGAGACTTGGTTGGGCCAAGAAACACAAGCGATGGACATTAGACTGGTGGAAATCTGTCTTTTGGTCTGATGAGTCTAAATTTGAGATTTTTGGTTCAAACCATCGTGTCTTTGTGAGACGCAGAGTAGGTGAACGGATGATCTCTGCATGTGTGGTTCCCACCGTGAAGCATGGAGGAGGAAGTGTGATGGTGTGGGGGTGCTTTGCTGGTGACACTGTCAGAGATTTATTTAGAATTCAAGGCACACTTAACCAGCATGGCTACCACAGCATTCTGCAGTGATACGCCATCCCATCTGGTTTGCACTTAGTTGGACTATCATTTGTTATTCAACAGGACAATGACCCAACACACCTCCAGGCTGTGTAAGGGCTATTTTACCAAGAAGGAGAGTGATGGAGTACTGCATCAGATGACCTGGCCTCCACAATCACCCGATCTCAACCCAATTGAGATGGTTTGGGATGAGTCGGACGGCAGAGTGAAGGAAAATCAGCCAGCAAGTGCTCAGCATATGTGGGAACTCCTTCAAGACTGTTGGAAAAACATTCAAGGTGAAGCAGGTTGAGAGAATGCCAAGAGTGTGCAAAGCTGTCATCAAGGCAAAGGGTGGTTATATTTTGATTTGTTTAACACTTTTTTGGTTACTACATGATTCCATATGTGTTATTTCATAGTTTTGATGTCTTCACTATTATTCTACAATATAAAAAAATAGTAAAAAATAAAGAATGGCCCTTGAATAAGTAGTTGTGTCCAAACTTTTGACTGGGACTGTATATCAATTGTTGGTTTATCCCTCTGTACTGGTACAGATCTGTTACTCACACCATTCCTCTCAGGATCCCTCCCCCTTGACCCATCTTCCTCTACTTTCTTACTTTCTTACTGCCTCAGGATATGACAACTTTTGCATTACTCTAACCCTGGAAACCTCAACCTGCCTCTCTCGCACTAGACATTTTGGAACCCCAGGCCTATGGGCACCCCTTCAATTAACACATACCACTACTTTCCCCAATGCTACACATTCCTTTGTCTCATGCCCTTCTGCACACTTCTCACACCTAGGAACGTCCCTCCTACACACTGCTGCCCATAATCTTGACACCTGTAACAATGTAATGTATTGCTTGTATCGGATAACTTATATATCCTAACATCAATTTGTCAGGCAAAGACTCAACATCAAAACTCAAAATAACAGACAATGACTCTTCTGTTTCTCCACTCACGCCACCCTGTCTGCGTCGCACCAAACAATGAGCATCACAAACACTGGGAATCTTTCCCTTCAGTTGATCAGCTTTCACATTTACTGCTACCCCAGTAATCACGTCTTTCAATGGTGCCCTTTTCTTGAGAGCAAAACAATTCACATCTCATGCCCCCATTCGTTTAACACAGAGCGCCTGCTCCCTCTGACCAGCAGAAACAATTATCCCTAGACCACTTCTGATTACCCTCACCAATTCCACAGCACCCAACTCTGTTTTCACCCACCCTGAAACCACAAATGGATCAGCCAAAAGGCATGGGTCCACTTTTTCCAAAAACTTCACTCCTACTGTCACAGACTCATCTTTATCCTGACCCTCGGTGCAAACCTCGGGCTCAGAGAACTTCACCACAAATACCACCTCTGATACTTTGCCCTCATTCACTTCCATTTCTCCTCCTTCAACTCACTCTGCTTACTCTTTCTAAGAGATACAGTCTTTACAATATAAACAGGAAGGGGGATAATTTTCGTTGTGTGCGATAGATACATTAAACAGGTCAAAAGTCGCGTAGACAACTGGGGATTTGCTCTAACTCTGTCTATTTCATGAAACTGGAGCAGTTACGACCTCTAGGTTACGGATAGTGTTAGAAATACATTTTAAAATGTTGTATACCTGTGAGACTTAATGATCCATCGGAATACGGGATAATTGTTTCAAGGAGGGACTGAATTAGATCGCGTGAGAGAAATTGGTTATCTGACCCATTTCATGAAACCGGAGTTTAAAAAAAAACTCTGGGTTACGGGTTAGATAATTTAAATGGTTAATTACAGAAGCAGATCATAACATTGGCTCAAGAGACGCATTTAATAATAACTCCTAGGAAAATAATTCTGGATTGAATTATTACTAAATGGGGGGGATTTCTTATTTTTCCACCATGGGAAATAAATATTTTAAAGAGGTCAGAGAATTAACGGGGGATGAAAGATATATGTTAGGAAGAGATCGAAGAAATATGTTTTATGGATCCATTTGGGAGAAGAGGTATGGATTTATTGGGCATCTCGATGTGGAGAAGTTAGAAGTTATGATTAAGCAGATGCATGTAAACTGTGGAACGGATTTGAAAAAACAGCGAAAGGAGGGGCTAGAGACAGCGAGGGTATGGCTTTTGAAGCGCGAAGGAGAGAGGAAGGACAAAGGGAGAAAAAAAATAGAGATGCAAAGAGAAAGGGCAGAAAAAATTTTCGTTTCAGGTTTCGAAGTTTCAGGGCCTCCCCCAGAGCAGAGAGCAGAAAGGTTATATCCAGTTTTGGTAGAGCAGGCTAGGAAAGAAAGCCCAGATGATAACGTTGTCATGTGTAGGAGACGATTAGGAGTAATCCCCGTCACTCCCCCACCATATGACGGCCAAGCCGGAATGTTGGAAGGGCGGGAAGAGGGGGGGCAGAGTAGGGAGGCCAGTAAAGAGAACAAAGAGGGGGAAGTTTTACAGAAGGAAATTACAGAACTCAGGGAGAGTAGAGAGGAAATAAGCAGGTTAAGGGTAGAGCTGGATAGAGAGAGAGAGGCAGGAAGAGCTAGAGAAAGTAAACACAGAGAGTTTAAACACAGGGAGTTGAAGAGATTAGAAGACTATAATAAGCCAGGGAAGAGAGAGTGGTTAGATGATGAGGAAGGGGATGACCAGTACCCTTTGATAGCCTTGCCGAACCCAAGGGCTGGGGAGGAGCATGCACCAGACACACTGGATGTATATAGGGCGTGGACCCAGCGAGATGTAGTAAGAGCTATAGAGGGTGTAGTGCACCCTAAGACAGGAATAGAGGGGTTCAGGGGGGATTTGGAGAGTCTAGCAGCAAGCTTTAAGCTAAACACAGGGGAAATTGAGAGGGCAGTCAGAACCCTAGTTGGGAAGGATTGGGCAGCTGTTCGGGGGCAGTGGGTTTCAGGGGATGCCAATGGAGCAGTCCTACCATGGGCAGATGATGGGCAATATGTTGGGAAAATAACTGAGTTGTGTAATAATTTAAGGGAACATTACCATCGACATGCTGACTTCTCCAAAGTACATGAATGTAAACAGGAAGACAGTGAGACCATCAGCCAATACTTAGAGAGACTGAGAAATGTATTTAACGCAAATAGTGGGATACCTGAGCCTCCCCAGGGGCAGGGAAATGATACTCCGTACCATCAGCAACTGAAAATAGCATTCCTTAGTGGAATGAGACCAAAAATAAGTAGGAATATTAAGAGGACTTTAGTGGGATGGGGAACTACTTCGTTAGCCGAGATTAAAAGATATGCAATCCATCATGAGCAAAATAGTAGACAGGACAGAGTAAGAAAAGAACAGAAGGGAGCAGAGTATTTAATGACTACTCTAGGGGAAATAGCTGGTAGAGGTAGAACTCCAGAAGAGAGGGGAGGAAGGCCTCACTCTGTCCAGCCCTATGGGGGAGGAAGGAAGTGCTTTAACTGTAACGAAGAAGGGCACTTTGCCAGGGAGTGTAAGGCCCTGTGTAGGTACTGTAACAAGACAGGCCATAACCATCGCGACTGCAGACATAAAGGAAAGAGAAAGGGAGATAATTGGGGTAGAGAAGGATAAAGAACCTACAGACACTCATCGCCCATTTCCGGTAAGGAGGAAGAAGAGGATAACGCATGACTAGAACAAGGGGAAGATAGTAAGACAGATAGTGGAGGAGAGGGGTCAGAGGAACCCATTGATACGGGGTGTGAGGTGTTTGATTTGGAAACGATTGAATTGGCTCTGCAGCAAGAACAGAAACCATACCTCACCTTAACAATATTGGGGGAAAATATTAAATTCTTGTGTGACACAGGGGCATGTCGCACAGCGATCTGTGTAGCCGACATACCCAAAGGAATTAGAATTAATGGGGAAAAAATCATGGTACGCTCGGCCTCGGGCCATCAATTTATAGAGCGATTATTGGCCCCTGTGACTTTAGAACATGAAGATTCAGGGGGAGAGGTATGCATACCTGTACTTGTATCAAGCCTGTGTCCAGTCAATTTACTAGGAAGGGATGCCATGACTCAGTTGAACGTAGCTGTGAAGCCGACGCTGAGGGGTATGAAGGCATATGTCGTAAGTGATAATATGGTATTGAGCGGGGAGGGAAAACCATGCTATTGGTATAGCCAGGATCTGCTAAGCGGGGGACTTACAGACATACCGAAATCACTAATAGACCTAGGAAATGAGTTAGTGATTGGATCAACCAAGATGACAGTAGATGACTTACACTGTACATTATGGTGTAATGAGCACCCAGGCCCTAACCCAGATTATGAGGAAGAATTGTTAAAAACCACAGAAAAAACAATTGGGTTAAAATGGGTTCACTATGATAAAAAACGTGCAGCTGTAGAGGTGGAGTTGGGACCACAGAGCCAGAGGCTGTAAAGAGAAAGGTGGAGCCCCCATGTTTCCCTAGTGAAATAACCTTCAGAGGAATGGTTATCACTAGGGAAATGGGTAAAACAGGGGAAAACATCACTGACTGGCAGATTACACCAAATGGGGATCAGTATAGCCACTCCACTGGGAGATATAGAAGAAAGTGGAATTGGAGAGCAAAAACCCAGCCCGGGGTCCACCTGGAGAGAAGTTTTAACGGATGACAGGAAGAGATTTTCTTAACTCAGGAACAGGAGGCTGAGTTAGCAGCAATTCCGTTCAAATTATGGTCACAAGGACCAGCCGATGTAGGACTAATTAAGGGGGTAGCTCCAGTACAAGTGATTCCTCGATCCGATCATAGACCATACCAAAAGCAATATCCTATGAAACCAGAAGCAATAAAAGGGATAACACCTACATTTGAGCATTTACTTAACGGAGGGGTGATAATTCCTGGAGATGAGGCACAATGCAACTCTCCAGTATTTCCTGTTAAAAAGGCTGCACCTAGCACCGACTGGAGGATGGTCATGGACTTGCAGGGGGTTAATAGAAATATAATTCCAAGAGCTCCATGTGTACCAGATCCACATACATTGCTGAACCAAGAAAACTCCTATTTTACGGTGATAGATTTAGCTAATGCTTTCTTTAGTATCCCAGTTCATCCGGATAGTCAGGGGTGGTTTGGCTTTACTTTTCAGGGAAGGAAATGGACTTACGCTAGGATGCCACAAGGCTACTCGGAAAGTCCTACAATCTTTGCCCAGGCTATAACTAGGAATTTGGGAAAGTTTGAACCTCAGGAAGGAAGCCAAATGTTAGTTTATGTAGATGATTTTCTATTGGCTAATCCCACTCAGGAGGGATGTAAGAGGGATACAATCCAATTGTTAACCTTCCTGGCAGAACAGGGAGACAAAGTGAGCAAAAAGAAACTTCAACTTTGGCAGAGTGAGGTGATTTACCTAGGACACACTATAACTCAGGAGGGGCGAATGTTAAACTCATCCAGGAAAACTGCTATACTTGGAGCGCCAAAACCGATAAACAAGAAACAAATGATTAGCTTTTTGGGGATGATAAACTACTGTAGACCTTGGGTACCGCATTATGCACTGCATACTGGGAAGTTAAGTGATCTTATCTATGGGAAGGCAATGGCAGCCCATGATAAAATCATTTGGAACTCCGAGGCGGAGGAACAATTTATAGAGATAAAAAAGTTGCTCACTTCCCAAACAACCTTAGCTTTTCCTAGATATGACAGGCCTTTTACCCAAACGGGGGACTGTAGGGAGAGATATGACATCGGTCTTGACTCAAAAACATGGGGATAAGAACAAACCCATTGCATATTATTCATCTAAATTAGACCAGGTAGCACAAGCAATGCCACTATGTTTACAATCTGTGGTAGCTGCAGCTCAGGCGGTGCAAGATTCGGCATCAATAGTTTTGTACCACGATTTAACCCTAAAGGTTCCGCATGCAGTATCCATACTGTTGTTGGAGCATAAGATGGCCTATATGTCACCCGCTAGACATTTATCTTGTATGATAATCCTGTTAAATATGCCTAATTTGACCATTGAACGGTTTACAACTCTGAACCCCTCTACTCTGGTTCCTATTGCAATAGATTGCAGCCCACATGATTGTATAACTGAAACTGAGAAACTTGTGTTGCCAAGACCTGACTTGAAAGACCTAGCCTTAGTAGATGGGGAAGTGACTATGTTTGTTGATGGTTCATCTAGAAAAAACCCTGATGGTACGAATGCTACACGATATGCAGTTGTAACGGAGACTGACGTCTTGGAAGCTGAATCATTACCTAGAAATTATTCTGCACAGCAGGCCGAGATAGTGGCTCTCACTCGGGCATGTCATTTGGGTAATGGGAAAAAGGTTACTATTTACACCGATAGTGCCTATGCATTTAATACAGTACACATATTTGCTGCACAATGGAGAAACAGGGGAATGGTAACCACTTCTGGCAAAACCATTACACATGCCCAGTTAATTTTGAATCTTTTAGATGCTGTACTCCTACCAGAGAAGTTAGCTATCTGTAAATGTAATGCTCATACTAAGGGTGTAGATGGTATAAGCAACGGCAACAGAAAGGCAGATGAGGAAGCGAAAAAGGCAGGTCTCAAACCACAAGCACCCACATACTACATCTGAAAGAAGAGGTGGACATTGATAAAGCATTACTGATGGAGAGCCAGTTGAGAGCACCAATGAAGGAAGTGACTAGATGGGAGAAAATGGGAGCAGTCAAGAAGGGGGAAATTTGGCATCAGGGTAATTTACCTATATTACCAAAATCTCTGTTTAAATATGCAGCAATTTTGATACATGGGCAAAGCCACATATCAACCGGGGGGATGGTGGAAATAATTAGAAAGCACTTTGTAGCGTACGGGATAACAAATTGCTTAAAAAATGTTTGTTCTAGGTGTGTTATATGTGCACAAAGTAATCATCAAGGAAAGCAGAGCGCACCAAAAGGGGAATTTCCCCAGGCCAGATATCCATTCCAACAGTTGGAAATTGATTTTATAGAACTTACAAGAAGTGAAGGGAAAAAATGGTGTTTGACTGTAATAGACAAGTATACCAAATGGGTAGAAGTCTTTCCAACCTCCTCCGCTGATGCATTCACAGTAGCTAAAGCTTTATGTCAGGAAATAATCCCTAGATTCGGATTGCCAGAAACTATCTATTCCGACAATGGGTCTCACTTCGCCAACCAGGTGATAGATAATATTGGACAGAAGTTACATATTAATATGAAGAAACATTGTTCATATCATCCGGAATCAGCGGGTTTGATTGAACGCACTAATTCGACGATTAAATCACATCTGAGAAAAACGCACATGAGTACAGGAAGAAATTGGGTACAATGTCTACCAATAGTATTAATGACGATTAGGGTAACACCGGATAAAGATGGGTTATCCCCCTTTGAAAAAGTGTTTGGGAGACCATATAGAATGCCCGAGTTAGGCAGACTAGAGCAGGCAGATATAGAAGTAGAAGGGACGTTGGCGGGACATATGAGAAGACTGTTCATTAACCAAACACGTATGTCAAAGATTCTGTGCCCCACAGGAGAATTAAAGGAGAGGGTAACCCACTCTATCCAACCAGGAGACTGGGTGTGGATACAATCCCTAAAGAAGAAAGGCTGGAAGCACCCCCATTGGGCTGGACGTCCAGATGGAGGATAAGAAGGTAGAACGACATCCCCACGGAGATGGTAGTAACAATAGTAAAGGTCACTAAAGAGGACATGAAAAGAACTTACTGGGCTTGCGCGGACGAATACGGACGGGATACTTGTCTAAGATTACATTTGATGGAGGGAACAGGTACTGTCATTAATCCATTAATAGCAATAGACCGAGTAGATCAGTCAAGGGATGACGGAGTCAATTCGACTAACCCGTCCACTATGAAATATTTTCTCCTCCAAGAATGGAACCAAGGGGAAGTGGAGGGGGTCCCTGATGAGAATATCTGGTTAAAGTGGATGAAGTACACCGCTAGGGCCTTGGGGGAGACCAATTGTTATGCATGCTCCATTGGGTGACAGACAATGTTGACCGCCCCAATGCCAAAGGCAATGTTTCCCTGTGTATTAGACCTGGGGTCCAATCAAAAAATCAATTGCACAGGGATTGGGCTGGCAAAGTTGACTTACTAGGCCAGCCCACCTAGATTCACTTTAACTCCTGGCGTACCAGTGTTACAGACATAGAAATGGCACCCGTAACTTGGGTGATTTTGATGGCTGTAAGGAGATAATTAATGTGACTGATTTAGATAAGGAAGGGAGGGAAAAAATTAGGAACCTTACCATCCCTCTGACTGATGTGTGGTGTCATGCACTAACAAAGGGATCATTCGACAGACATTACCAGAAGGATGGGTGGGTACTTGTGCACCAGTATTGATGGTCCAACCTGTAAGAATTAGTCATCAAAGACCAGTGACAGGAAGAATAATCAGGAGGAAAAGAAATATAGGTCAGGAAGGAAATAGCCCAATTTGGATAGATGGTATAGGCATCCCCAGGGGTGTTCCAGACGAATACAAAGCTATGAATAAAATATGGGAGGGGTTTACCACAACATTTTTCTGGTGGGTGACAATAAACAAAAATGTGGATTGGATTAATTATATCTATTACAACCAACAACGATTTATTAACCAGACTAGAGATGCAGTAAAGGGGATCTCCGAACAATTATCCGCCACCTCACTTATGACTTGGGAAAATCGGTTGGCTCTGGATATGTTGCTGGCAGAAAGGGGTGGAGTCTGTAAAATGGTGGGGGGCCATTGTTGCACATTTATCCCTAACAACACCGCACCGGAGGGGACGGTCACCAGAGCTCTTGCAGGATTAACTGCGCTAAGTGAAGAATGGGCTGAAAACTCAGGAGTTAGTACATCTTGGACAGGATGGTTTGATACCATGTTTGGTAAATGGAAAACCATAGCAGCAACCATCTTAGGGGCAGTCAGTGTTTGTATGGGGATTCTTGTATTATGTGGTTGTTGTCTTGTTCCCTGTGTCCGAGGATTGGTGAGCAAGGCGTTGGTGAATGCAGTATCTCACCAAATGATCAGAGATGGACCGACTCCGGACTCTGACCAGGAGAGTGGGAAATACGATCCTCCAGGCTTGGGGGATGACGAGGACTTTGATCCTGAAAGACCGCAATTGGATGAAACGTTTATTGGTTCTGACGTATGTAGGTCATAGGGAAAATCCTAAAAAGAAGACCTATGATTGGAAGTAGATAAATAGAACTAATCTCTGAGATTAATCATGTTTGTAAATACATTTATCCTGAATATGAAACCATTTAGTCAAAGGGGTGGATTGATAGATTAATTTGTATTTCACCCCAAATACAGTATACATGTGTAAACGGTGTTAGAATTATAATGTAGTGTCAACCCACTAACAGAGGGGGGCGGGACTAAACATTCCAGGGTGAAGGAGAAGGTGGAAACTGTTTTAAAAAAGTATCCTAAAGGTGGGTGGAGCAAAGTGCCTTTGTGTGTCAAGGGGTATAAAACAGTATGTATGGGTTATGGGCGGCAGAGCTCTCCATGAATAAAAATACAGATCATTCTTGCTGGTTGTGGACCTTGAATCATTTATGATTAAAACCAGAGCCTGACAACCTCTGGTAATGATTCAAGCTTAGGTTGAATTAGAGATAGAAATTCTCATTACAGACACTCAGAGCAGGGGTCTCTCCTCCTTCAACTAGGAAGGTTTCTAGGAAGGTTTCTTGTAGCTTGAATATGGCTTCATCGTCACTTGTGAATTCCATCCTTTGTGTTCCCTTCCATGCCCACAGTACTGCCGGGAAGCAGAGTTGAGATTTAATTCTTTTTTCCTCCAGTGACTGTCTGATCGGAATGTATTGCTTGCATTTTTTTCTCAGCCTGACAGACAGGTCCTGGACGAATCGAATGGACTGACTGTGGATTTTGATCTCCTTTACCCCCGGTGCCTTCAGAATGTTTACTTTTATTAATATATCGATTTTAGATGGTTAATTTGAACTTTGTTGTCTGGCTTCTACATAAAACCACAGTTTTGTCGGGACAAAACGGAGCAACTCACTACCCATGCATCCTATCGGTAGTACGTGCATGTTCCACGGTTCCTATGTGGTTGAAATACTATCAGCTTTTATGATGCTGATAAAGATAGCACCTCTACAGACGGTATCTTACTACGCATTCGCATTCTCTCAAGATGCTGAAATAAATAAATCATATTTCTCCACTCCTGTTCCAGAGTCAAAATTTAGCCTCCATTTGGTGTATAATTTTACTGCAAGAAATGCTTAATTCTGCAGGAGTTAATATTAAGGCTATGTGAGAGGTTATAGACCTACAGTCAGTGTCCATATTTCAGTTTATCTTTAACCCATCTGAACAGTAGGCTACAGTTCCCTTGATATTCCACAGACCTATTTGAAGTCCCCATCACCACACAATCATCACACATAACATACAGTTGAAGTCGGAAGTTTACAAACACTTAGGTTGGAGTCATTAAAAGTCATTTTTCAACCACTACACACATTTCTTGTTAACAAACTATAGTTTTGGCAAGTCGGTTATGACATCTACTTTGTGCATGACACAAGTAGTTTTTCCAACAATTGTTTACAGACAGATTATTTCACTTATAATTCACTGTATCACAATTCCAGTGGGTCAGAAGTTTACATACACTACGTTGATTGTGCCTTTAAACAGCTTGGAAAAATCCAGAAAATGATGTCATGGCTTTAGAAGCTTCTGATAGGCTAATTGACATAATTTGAGTCAATTGGAGGTGTACCTGTGGATGTATTTCAAGGCCTACCTTTAAACTTTTTGCTTGACATCATGGGAAAATCAAAAGAAATCAGCCAAGACCTCAGAAAAAACATTCTAGACCTCCAGAAGTCTGGTTCATCCTTGGGAGCAATTTCCAAATGGCTGAAGGTACCATGTTCATCTGAACAAACAATAGTATGCAAGTATAAACACAATGGGACCACGCAGCAGTCATACCGCTCAGGAAGGAGACGCGTTCTGTCTCCTAGAGATGAACGTACTTTGGTGCAAAAAGTGCAAATCAATCCCAGAACAACAGCAAAGGACCTTGTGAAGATGCTGAAGGAAACAGGTACAAAAGTATCTATATCCACAGTAAAACGAGTCCTATGTCGACATAACCTGAAATGCCGCTCAGCAAGGAAGAAGCCACTGCTCCAAAACTGCCATAAAAAAGCCAGACTACGGTTTGCAACTACACATGGGGACAAAGATCTTACTTTTTGGAGAAATGTCCTCTGGTCTGATGAAACAGAAATAGAACTGTTCGGCCATAATGACCATCATTATGTTTGTAGGAAAAAGGGGGGCAGTTTGCAAGCCGAAGAACACCATCCCAACCGTGAAGCACGGGGGTGGCAGCATCATGCTGTGGGGGTGCTTTGCTGCAGGAGGGACTGGTGCACTTCACAAAATACACTGGGGAAAAAAAGTATTTAGTCAGCTACCAATTGTGCAAGTTCTCCCACTTAAAAAGATGAGAGAGGCCTGTAATTTTCATCATAGGTACACGTCAACTATAACAGACAAAATGAGGAAAAAAAATCCAAAAAATCACATTGTAGGATTTTTAATGAATTTATTTGCAAATTATGGTGGAAAATAAGTATTTGGTCAATAACAAAAGTTTCTCAATACTTTGTTATATATCCTTTGTTGGCAATGACACAGGTCAAACGTTTTCTGCAAGTCTTCACAAGGTTTTCACACACTGTTGCTGGTATTTTGGCCCATTCCTCCATGCAGATATCCTCTAGAGCAGTGATGTTTTGGGGCTGTCGCTGGGCAACACAGACTTTCAACTCCCTCCAAAGATTTTCTATGGGGTTGAGATCTGGAGACTGGCTAGGCCACTCCAGGACCTTGAAATGCTTCTTACGAAGCCACTCCTTCGTTGCCCGGGCGGTGTGTTTGGGATCATTGTCATGCTGAAAGACCCAGCCACGTTTCATCTTCAATGCCCTTGCTGATGGAAGGATGTTTTCACTCAAAATCTCACGATACATGGCCCCATTCATTCTTTCCTTTACACGGATCAGTCGTCCTGGTCCCTTTGCAGAAAAACAGCCCGAAAGCATGATGTTTCCACCCCCATGTTTCACAGTAGGTGTGGTGTTCTTTGGATGCAACTCAGCATTCTTTGTCCTCCAAACACGACGAGTTGAGTTTTTACCAAAAAGTTCTATTTTGGTTTCATCTGACCATATGACATTCTCCCAATCCTCTTCTGGATCATCCAAATGCACTCTAGCAAACTTCAGACGGGCTGGCTTAAGCAGGGGGACACGTCTGGCACTGCAGGATTTGAGTCCCTGGCGGCGTAGTGTGTTACTGATGGTAGGCTGATGGAGCCCCAGATCGAGGGAGATTATCAGTGGTCTTGTATGTCTTCCATTTCCTAATAATTGCTCCCACAGTTGATTTCTTCAAACCAAGCTGCTTACCTATTGCAGATTCAGTCTTCCCAGCCTGATGCAGGTCTACAATTTTGTTTCTGGTGTCCTTTGACAGCTCTTTGGTCTTGGCCATAGTGGAGTTTGGAGTGTGACTGTTTGAGATTGTGGACAGGTGTCTTTTATACTGATAACAAGTTCAAACAGGTGCCATTAATACAGGTAACGAGTGGAGGACAGAGGAGCCTCTTAAAGAAGAAGTTACAGGTGTGTGAGAGCCAGAAATCCTGCTTGTTTGTAGGTGACCAAATACTTATTTTCCACCATAATTTGCAAATAAATTCATTAATAATCCTACAATGTGATTTTCTGGAGAAAAAAAATCTCAATTTGTCTGTCATAGTTGACGTGTACCTATGATGAAAATTACAGGCCTCTCTCATCTTTTTAAGTGGGAGAACTTGCACAATTGGTGGCTGACTAAATACTTTTTTTCCCCACTGTAGATGGCATCACGAGGAAGGAAAATTATGTGGATATATTGAAGCAACATCTCAAGACATCAGTCAGGAAGTTAAAGCTTGGTCGCAAATGGGTCTTCCAAATGGACAATGACCCCAAGCATACTTCCAAAGTTGTGGCAAAATGGCTTAAGGACAACAAAGTCAAGGTATTGGAGTGGCCATCACAAAGCCCTGACTTCAATCCTATAGAAAATTTGTGGGCAGAACTGAAAAAGCGTGAGCGAGCAAGGAGGCCTACAAACCTGACTCAGTTACACCAGCTCTGTCAGGAGGAATGGGCCCAAATTCACCCAACTTATTGTGGGAAGCTTGTGGAAGGCTACCCGAAACATTTGACCCAAGTTAAATAATTTAAAGGCAATGCTACCAAATACTAATTGAGTGTATGTAAACTTCTGACCCACTGGGAATGTAATGAAAGAAACAAAAGCTGGAATAAATAATTCTCTCTACAATTATTCTGACATTTCACATTCTTAAAATAAAGTGGTGATCCTAACTGACCTAAGACAGGGCATTTTTACTAGGATTAAATGTCAGGAATTGTGAAAAACTGAGTTTAAATGTATTTGGCTAAGGCATTTATCCAACTTCAACTGTAGATCAGAGGAAGGATCTGTAGTGTACTTCTCATCCAATGAAGCCATGGCTTCATTCAGGTCTCGAAGCCACTGAGAGCGAGCTTTGTTTTTGTTGGCTGTATAAGAAATGATTTGGCCACGCAGGTATGCTTTGAGGGACTCCCATATGGTAAAGCAGGACATACCTGGCGTTGAGTTAATTTCTAGGATGAAGGTGATTTCAGAGGAAATGAAATTGACAAACTCCTTATCTGAAAGTAAAATGGAGTTAAGACGCCATTGATAACACATAGGAGGTTGCTGGGGAAACTCTAGGTCAAGCACTAATGGTGAATGGTCAAAAGTAACAATACTCTCATAAGTCCACCTCCAAAGGTTAGGCAGACGTTTTTTGTCCAAAAAGAAGTAGGCAATGTGGGAGTATGTTTGATGAACATGAGAAAAAAAGGAATACTGTCTATCTGTAGGGTGTAGGCAACGCCATTGCATATTTCTGAAGAAAATATTGAATAAGTATGGCATATTTAGATGGGCCTGTAGCTCTTTGTGAGGACTAAAAACGTAGAAATGAAACTTGTGTCATCCCAATTGGGAGCATAAACACTAGCCAAAAAAAAGAGGGGTAGAAAACAGTTTACCGGTTACTATGACATATTGTCCCTTAGGATCAGCAATAACCTCAGAAGCTACAAAGGGAGTAGATGTATCAATCAAAATGGCAGCACCTCTTGATTTACCATGAAAGTTAGAATGGAACAGCTGACCAACCCAGTCCCTACGCATCCTACAGTGCTCACCAGTCCTCAAGTGAGTCTCTTTGTTGGAATGCAACATTTGCATTCAAACCCTTTAAGTGTGTCAGCACCCTCTTACGTTAAATATATATATATATATATATATATATATATATATATATATATATATATATATATATATACACACACATACATATACACACATACATATACAGTACCAGTCAAAGGTTGGGACACACCTACTCATTCAAGTGTTTTTCTTTATTTTTACAATTTTTTACATTGTAGAATATTAGTGAAGACATCAAAACTATGAAATAACATACATGAAATAATGTACTAACCAAAAAGGTGTTAAACAAATCAAAATCAAAATGTATTTTTCATTTGAGATTCTTCAAAGTAGCCACCCTTTGCCTTGATGACAGCTTTGCACAGGCTTGGCATTCTCTCAACCAGCTTCACCTGGAATGCTTTTCCAACAGTCTTGAAGGAGTTTCCACATATGCTGAGCACTTGTTGGCTGCTTTTCCTTCACTCTGCCTTCCGACTCATCCCAAACCATCTCAATTGGGTTGAGGTCGGGGGATTGTGGAGGCCAAGTCATCTGATGCAGCACTCCATCACGCTCCTTCTTGGTAAGATAGCCCTTACACAGCCTGGAAGTGTGTTGGGTCATTGTCCTGTTGAAAAACAAATGATAGTCCCACTAAGCCCAAACCAGATGGGATGGCGTATCGCTGCAGAATACTGTGGTAGCCCTGCTGGTTAAGTGTGCCTTGAATTTTAAATAAATCACAGACAGTATCACCAGCAAAGCACCCCCACACCATAACACCTCGTCCTCCATGCTTTACGGTGGGAAATACACATGCGGAGATCATCCGTTCACCCACACTGTGTCTCACAAAGACACGTCGATTGGAAACAAATATCTCCAATTTGGAATCCATGACCAAAGTACACATTTCCACCAGTCTAATGTCCATGGCTCTGGTTTCTTGGCCCAAGCAGGTCTCTTCTTATCATTGGTGTCCTTTAGTAATGGTTTCTTTGCAGCAATTCGACCATGAAGGCCTGATTCACAAAGGCCCCTCTGAACAGTTGATGTTGAGATGTGTCTATTACTTGAACTGTGAAGCATTTATTTGGGCTGAAATTTCTGAGGCTGGTAACTCTAATGAACTTATCCTCTGCAGCAGAGTTAACTCCGGGTCTTCCATTCCTGTGGCGGTCCTCATGAGAGCCAGTTTCATCATAGTGCTTGATGATTTTTGAGACTGCACTTGAAGAAACTTTCAAAGTTCTTTAAATGTTCAGTGTTGTTTGACCTTCATGTCTTAAAGTCATGATGGCCTGTCGTTTCGCTTTCCTTATTTGAGCTGTTCTTGCCATAATATGGACTTGGTCTTTTACCAAATAGGGCTATCTTCTGTATACCCTCCCTAACTTGTCACAACACAACTGATTGGCTCAAACTCATTAAGAAGGAAATTCATTCTACAAATTAACTTTTAAGAAGGCACACCTGTTAATTGAAATGCATGTCAGGTGACTACCTCATGAAGCTGGATGAGAGAATGCCAAGTGTGTGCAAAGCTGTCATCAAGGCAAAGGATGGCTAATTGAAGAATCTCTAATAAAAAATATAATTTGATTTGTTTAACACTTTTTTGGTTACTACATTATTCCATATGTGCTAGTTCATAGTTTTGATGTCTTCACTATTATTCTACAATGTAAAGAATTGTAAAAATAAAGAAATACCTTGAATGAGTAGGTGTGTCCAAACTTTTGACTGGTAGTGTACATATATATATATATATATATATATATATATATATATATATATATATATATATATATATACAGTGGGGAGAACAAATATTTGATACACTGCCGATTTTGCAGGTTTTCCTACTTACAAAGCATGTAGAGGTCTGTAATTTTTATCATAGGTACACTTCAACTGTGAGCGACGGAATCTAAAACAAAAATCCAGAAAATCGCATTGTATGATTTTTAAGTAATTTATTTTCATTTTATTGCATGACATAAGTATTTGATACATCAGAAAAGCAGAACTTAAAATTTGGTACAGAAACCTTTGTTTGCAATTACAGAGATCATACGTTTCCTGTAGGTCTTGACCAGGTTTGCACACACTGCAGCAGGGATTTTGGCCCACTCCTCCATACAGACCTTCTCCAGATCTTTCAGGTTTCGGGGCTGTCGCTGGGCAATACGGACTTTCAGCTCCCTCCAAAGATTTTCTATTGGGTTCAGGTCTGGAGACTGGCTAGGCCACTCTTAGGACCTTGAGATGCTTCTTACGGAGCCACTCCTTAGTTGCCCTGGCTGTGTGTTTCGGGTCATTGTCATGCTGGAAGACCCAGCCACGACCCATCTTCAATGCTCTTACTGAGGGAAGGAGGTTGTTGGCCAAGATCTCGCGATACATGGCCCCATCCATCCTCCCCTCAATACGGTGCAGTCGTCCTGTCCCCTTTGCAGAAAAGCATCCCCAAAGAATGATGTTTCCACCTCCATGCTTCACGGTTGGGATGGTGTTCTTGGGGTTGTACTCATCCTTCTTCTTCCTCCAAACACGGCGAGTGGAGTTTAGACCAAAAAGCTCTATTTTTGTCTCATCAGACCACATGACCTTCTCCCTTTCCTCCTCTGGATCATCCAGATGGTCATTGGCAAACTTCAGACGGGCCTGGACATGCGCTGACTTGAGCAGGGGGACCTTGCATGCGCTGCAGGATTTTAATCCATGACGGCGTAGTGTGTTACTAATGGTTTTCTTTGAGACTGTGGTCCCAGCTCTCTTCAGGTCATTGACCACGTCCTGCCATGTAGTTCTGAGCTGATCCCTCACCTTCCTCATGATCATTGATGCCCCACGAGGTGAGATCTTGCATGGAGCCCCAGACCGAGGGTGATTGACCGTCATCTTGAACTTCTTCCATTTTCTAATAATTGTGCCAACAGTTGTTGCCTTCTCACCAAGCTGCTTGCCTATTGTCCTGTAGCCCATCCCAGCCTTGTGCAGGTCTACAATTTTATCCCTGATGTCCTTACACAGCTCTCTGGTCTTGGCCATTGTGGAGAGGTTGGACGGGTGTCTTTTATACAGGTAACGAGTTCAAACAGGTGCAGTTAATACAGGTAATGAGTGGAGAACAGGAGGGCTTCTTAATGAAAAACTAACAGGTCTGTGAGAGCCGGAATTCTTACTGGTTGGTAGGTGATCAAATACTTATGTCATGCAATAAAATGCAAATGAATTACTTAAAAATCATACAATGTGATTTTCTGGATTTTTGTTTTAGATTCCGTCTCTCACAGTTGAAGTGTACCTATGATAAAAATTACAGACCTCTACATGCTTTGTAAGTAGGAAAACCTGAAAAATCGGCAGTGTATCAAATACTTGTTCTCCCCACTGTATATATATACACACACACACCCATAACAATCATCTAGTTGGTCGATAAGCTAACGTACAGCCAAGACCACAAAACTATGTCTGTGCAATGTTGAAAGTTTGCTGGGTATAAATGACGTTCAAAACCTTTAACAATGAAGTGAAGACCCCCAAAAACGTGTAGCCTCTGAACATTTACTGTTTACTGGGTCGAGACAAACGGACGGGGTAAACAAATAATCCAAAATATTTTGGGTCAATGAGACACTATGTAAACAAACTCAATAAATGAATGAGACAGCATGGAAACAAAGGAATTACGTAAACCCTTAATAAAATGAAATTAAAATGACTGAATGCTTTTAAGGCAAGCACATTAGATTATTACATTTACATTTACATTTTAGTCATTTAGCAGACGCTCTTATCCAGCGCGACATACAGGAGCAATTAGGGTTAAGTGCCTTGCTCAAGGGCACATTTACGTCATTTAGCAGACGCTCTTATCCAGAGCGACTACAAATTGGTGCACTCACCCTATAGCCAGTGGGATAACCACTTTACAATTTAAATTTTATTATTATTATTATTAAAAAAATTTTTGGGGGGGGGGTAGAAGGATACTTTATCCTATCCCAGGTGTTCCTTAAAGAGGTGGGGTTTCAAATGTCTCCGGAAGGTGGTGAGTGACTCCGCTGTCCTGGCGTCGTGAGGGTGCTTGTTCCACCATTGGGGTGCCAGAGCAGCGAACAGTTTTGACTGGGCTGAGCGGGAACTATGCTTCCGCAGAGGAAGGGGAGCCAGCAGGCCAGAGGTGGATGAACGCAATGCCCTCGTTTGGGTGTAGGGACTGATCAGAGCCTGAAGGTACGGAGGTGCCGTTCCCCTCACTGCTCCATAGGCAAGCACCATGGTCTTGTAACGGATGCGAGCTTCAACTGGAAGCCAGTGGAGTGTGCGGAGGAGGGGGGTGACGTGAGAGAACTTGGGAAGGTTGAACACCAGACGGGCTGCGGCATTCTGGATGAGTTGTAGGGGTTTAATGGCACAGGCAGGGAGCCCAGCCAACAGCGAGTTGCAGTAATCCAGACGGGAGATGACAAGTGCCTGGATTAGGACCTGTGCCGCTTCCTGTGTAAGGCAGGGTCGTACTCTCCGAATGTTGTAGAGCATGAACCTGCAGGATCGGGTCACCGCCTTGATGTTAGCGGAGAACGACAGGGTGTTGTCCAGGGTCACGCCAAGGCTCTTCGCACTCTGGGAGGAGGACACAACGGAGTTGTCAACCGTGATGGCGAGATCATGGAACGGGCAGTCCTTCCCCGGGAGGAAGAGCAGCTCCGTCTTGCCAGGGTTCAGCTTGAGGTGGTGATCCGTCATCCATACTGATATGTCGGCCAGACATGCAGAGATGCGATTCGCCACCTGGTTATCAGAAGGGGGAAAGGAGAAGATTAGTTGTGTATCGTCAGCGTAGCAATGATAGGAGAGGCCATGTGAGGATATGACAGAGCCAAGTGACTTGGTGTATAGGGAGAAAAGGAGAGGGCCTAGAACTGAGCCCTGGGGGACACCAGTGGTGAGAGCACGTGGTGCGGAGACAGCTTCTCGCCACGCCACTTGGTAGGAGCGACCGGTCAGGTAGGACGCAATCCAGGAGTGAGCCGCGCCGGAGATGCCCAGCTCGGAGAGGGTGGAGAGGAGGATCTGATGGTTCACTGTATCAAAGGCAGCAGACAGGTCTAGAAGGACAAGAGCAGATCACATCAAATTAGATCACATCAAATAAGCCTGAGTGGGTCCTCCAATCTGCGAACTATTCAGGAATAGTACAGATAACGTTATAACTAAACATAGTTGTACCACAGTTGGGCTACTTACTTGCTATCCACAGTTAGCAAGAGACAGTTGCTGATCTATGAGCAAGTTCAAGACTTCTTATTTTGAATGTGAGCCATAGCCTCCTCCGGAGAATCAAAGGTCCATCATGAGAAAGCCATAGACGGGCCGGAAATCGCAGACCATACTTCACACCTGGATGGTCCCGTAGTAATGGTTTTACCTGCCCTAAAGCTGCGTGGACACAGTGGGGGAGTAGTCCTGGTAGATAGAGAAGCTCTGTCCTTGAAAGCTTGTCTGAGAATCTCCATCTTCTCATGAAAAAGTGCACTCGAAGAATGATGTCACGGGGCCTCTTACCATCACGGGGCTTTGGGCGCAGTGAACGGTGGGCACGATCAATCAGTGGCTTCAGGCCCCCCTATCATATCATTATTGTATGTTCTCTATAGTTATGTACTTGAATTGACCAATTCGGCACATTTGGGCAGACTTTATACAAAATAGTTCAGTATTGCAATGCTTCGCTGGATCAATCTGAAACTTTGCACACACACCGCTAAATTGCGCCTAAACTGCAATATTATATTGTGGCCTTTCTCTTGCATTTCAAAGATGATAGAACAAAAAAATAAATACAAATCCCATGTTTTTTTGTTTGTATTATCTTTTACCAGATCTAATGTGTTATATTCTCCTACATTAATTTCACATTTCCACAAACTTCAAAGTGTGTCCTTTCAAATGGTATCAAGAATATACATATCCTTGCTTCAGGTCCTGAGCTACAGGCAGTTAGATTTGGGTATGTCATTTTAGGCGAAAATTGAAAAAAATTGTCCGATCCTTAAGAGGTTAAGGTGGGAGGAAGCAAAAGGGATTGTAACTGTAAACCACTTGGAAGCCAAAGCCGGACTGGGGTGAAGCTCTTGATTCACCTGGCTAGACCAAGAGGTTATGCGGTGGCGTCCAGCTAAGGACACTATTAAGGAGATGGGAGACCACGTGGCACCTAAGGTGGAAAAAGGGAGATGGATGGGAAGGGAAGGGAGAGGGGGGTACCTGTGAGTAGAGTGCTGTCAATATAAGGTCAAGTCAAATGTGAGTATGTGTCTCTGCCTGCCTAACTGCCTGTAATTCAGTTGCTACTCAAAGCATAGTCTACCTCGGTCAGTAGAGCGTTGCATGTTGATAAACTTGGCACCTACTTCGGCTGGCGGCGTTCTTCTTTTTTAAAAGCTTTAATATTGCAGATAGATTGTAACTTCCAACAATGTAATTGTCTGCATCACTTCGATTCCCCCATATGTTTTTTCCTCTCGCAAATACATATATATATATATATATATATATATATATATATATACATACAGTGGGGAGAACAAGTATTTGATACACTGCCGATTTTGCAGGTTTTCCTACTTACAAAGCATGTGGAGGTCTGTAATTTTGATCATAGGTACACTTCAAATGTGAGAGACGGAATCTAATACAAAAATCCAAAAAATCACATTGTATGATTTTTAAGTAATTAATTTGCATTTTATTGCATGAAATAAGTATTTGATACATCAGAAAAGTAGAACTTGATATTTGGTACAGAAACCATTGTTTGCAATTACAGAGATCATACGTTTCCTGTAGGTCTTGACCAGGTTTGCACACACTGCAGCAGGGATTTTGGCCCACTCCTCCATACAGACCTTCTCCAGATCCTTCAGGTTTCGGGGCTATCGCTAGGCAATACGGACTTTCAGCTCCCTCCGAAGATTTTCTATTGGGTTCAGGTCTGGAGACTGGCTAGGCCACTCCAGGACCTTGAGATGCTTCTTACGGAGACACTCCTTAGTTGCCCTGGCTGTGTGTTTCGGGTCGTTGTCATGCTGGAAGACCCAGCCACGATCCATCTTCAATGCCCTTACTGAGGGAAGGAGGTTGTTGGCCAAGATCTTGCGATACATGGCCCCATCCATCCTCCCCTCAATACGGTGCAGTCGTCCTGTCCCCTTTGCAGAAAAGCATACCCAAAGAATGATGTTTCCACCTCCATGCTTCACGGTTGGGATGGTGTTCTTGGGGTTGTACTCATCCTTCTTCTTTCTCCAAACACGGCGAGTGGAGTTTACACCAAAAAGCTCTATTTTTGTCTCATCAGACCACATGACCTTCTCCCATATTTCCTCTGGATCATCCAGATGGTCATTGGCAAACTTCAGACGGGCCTGGACATGCGCTGGCTTGAGCAGGGGGACCTTGCGTGCGCTGCAGGATTTTAATCCATGACGGCATAGTGTGTTACTAATGGTTTTCTTTGAGACTGTGGTCCCAGCTCTCTTCAGGTCATTGACCAGGTCCTGCCGTGTAGTTCTGGGCTGATCCCTCACCTTCCTCATGATCATTGATGCCCCGCGAGGTGAGATCTTGCATGGAGCCCCAGACCGAGGGTGATTGACCGTCATCTTGAACTTCTTCCATTTTCTAATAATTGCGCCAACAGTTGTTGCCTTCTCACCAAGCTGCTTGCCTATTGTCCTGTAGCCCATCCCAGCCGTGTGCAGGTCTACAATTTTATCCCTGATGTCCTTACACAGCTCTCTGGTCTTGGCCATTGTGGAGAGGTTGGAGTCTGTTTGATTGAGTGTGTGGACAGGTGTCTTTTATACAGGTAACGAGTTCAAACAGGTGCAGTTAATACAGGTAATGAGTGGAGAACATGAGGGCTTCTTAAAGAAAAACTAACAGGTCTGTGAGAGCCGGAATTCTTTCTGGTTGGTAGGTGATCAAATACTTATGTCATGCAATAAAATGCAAATGAATTACTTAAAAATCATACAATGTGATTTTCTGGATTTTTGTTTTAGATTCCGTCTCTCACAGTTGAAGTGTACCTATGATAACAATTACAGACCTCTACATGCTTTGTAAGTAGGAAAACCTGCAAAATCGGCATTGTATCAAATACTTGTTCTCCCCACTGTATATACATACATACAGATACATATACACATACATACATATAAATACATATACATACACATTTACAGTGGGGGAAAAAAGTATTTAGTCAGCCACCAATTGTGCAAGTTCTCCCACTTAAAAAGATGAGAGAGGCCTGTAATTTTCATCATAGGTACACGTCAACTATGACAGACAAATTGAGAATTTTTTTCCAGAAAATCACATTGTAGGATTTTTAATGAATTTATTTGCAAATTATAGTGGAAAATAAGTATTTGGTCACCTACAAACAAGCAAGATTTCTGTCTCTCACAGACCTGTAACTTCTTCACCAGAAACAAAATTGTAGACCTGCACCAGGCTGGGAAGACTGAATCTGCAATCGGTAAGCAGCTTGGTTTGAAGAAATCAACTGTGGGAGCAATTATTTGGAAATGGAAGACATACAAGACCACTGATAATCTCCCTCGAACTGGGGCTCCACGCAAGATCTCACCCCGTGGGGTCAAAATGATCACAAGAACGGTGAGCAAAAATCCCAGAACCACACGGGGGGACTTAGTGAATGACCTGCAGAGAGCTGGGACCAAAGTAACAAAGCCTACCATAAGTAACACACTACGCCGCCAGGGACTCAAATCCTGCAGTGGCAGACGTGTCCCCCTGCTTAAGCCAGTACATGTCCAGGCCCGTCTGAAGTTTGCTAGAGTGCAATTGGATGATCCAGAAGAGGATTGGGAGAATGTCATATGGTCAGATGAAACCAAAATAGAACTTTTTGGTAAAAACTCAACTCGTCGTGTTTGGAGGACAAAGAATGCTGAGTTGCATCCAAAGAACACCATACCTACTGTGAAGCATAGGGGTGGAAACATGCTTCACCAGGACGACTGATCCGTGTAAAGGAAAGAATGAATGGGGCCATGTATCGTGAGATTTTGAGTGAAAACCTCCTTCCATCAGCAAGGGCATTGAAGATGAAACGTGGCTGGGTCTTTCAGCATGACAATGATCCCAAACACACCACCCGGGCAACAAAGGAGTGGCTTCGTAAGAAGCATTTCAAGGTCCTGGAGTGGCCTAGCCAGTCTCCAGATCTCAACCCCATAGAAAATCTTTGGAGGGAGTTGAAAGTCCGTGTTGCCCAGCGACAGCCCCAAAACATCACTGCTCTAGAGGAGATCTGCATGGAGGAATGGGCCAAAATACCAGCAACAGTGTGTGAAAACCTTGTGAAGACTTACAGAAAACGTTTGACCTGTGTCATTGCCAACAAAGGGTATATAACAAAGTATTGAGAAACTTTTGTTATTGACCAAATTCTTATTTTCCACCATAATTTGCAAATAAATTCATTAAAAATCCTACAATGTGATTTTCTGGAGAAAAAAAATCTATTTTTGTCTGTTATAGTTGACGTGTACCTATGATGAAAATTACAGGCCTCTCTCATCTTTTTAAGTGGGAGAACATGCACAATTGGTGGCTGACTAAATACTTTTTTTCCCCACTGTACATATCCTTAAAAAAAAAATATTTCCCTTTATTACTTTCCAACCCCACCACCCCTCCCCTAATTGGAGTAAACTAGTGAACAACAATGCTTAGGCCTCTACTTCCAGCTTATACATACTATATACATTTTATGGACACAGTCAATTTTACAATAATTCTATTTTGTTTGTTTTTACTCCTGAACTTCCTCTACCCTCAACCTCTCCGATCATTTTGATGATGTCCATCCGGTTTGCTTCTATATGCCATATCTTTCTAACTGTGCTCTTTCACAAAAGCTCTCAACCTATAACCTATATACTTATTATGGACACAGTATGCTTTACATTAGTTTTCTTGTTGTTCTTAGTTGTTGTTAGTTGTTATTAGTCCCATCCTTCAGCTCCATTCAATACATCCCATCTATCTCTTAACACCATCCATATTGGATTTGTATTTGCCATATATTTTTCAACTGTACTGTGATGTTTCACAAAAGTTCTGAACCCTTCTATTCTCATTGTTTCTACAGATTGTACATTGAAAATAAACATTTTTGCTAAAAGTATTATTATATTATTGATCGATTGACTATGACTTTTCAGATCACCCAGTAATGCTATCTGCAGGGTTAGCTCCAGGTAAATATTGCAATCCTTCAGCCATTCCTGGACCTGTGACCAGAAACAAGCTACAAATGGACAGTACCAAAACAAATTATCTAATCAGATTCTGTCTCTTCGCAGCAAAATCTGCAGAGCTGGAAAGATTGTATCCCCATATAAATATCATTCTATTGGTAGCAAGAATTTTGTATAATAATTTAAATTGAAAAATTCTATGTTTTGAATCTGGCGTCGTTTTGCGTATCAGTTCATAAACACTATGCCATGGAATCGGTACATAAAAAATATCTTCCCAACTATTATGCAATCTATATGGGACGGCTGTCAATCCTTTGGTCCTTAAATGAAACTGGTATACTTTTTTATTTAGAATAAGGCTGTAACATAACAAAATGTGGAAAAAGTCAAGGGGTCTGAATACCTTCTGAAGGCACTGTATATAATAGTATTCATTATGATCTTACTTTTTGTAAGTTCTTAGGCTTGATTGTTATCTTGGGTCAAAGTGGACCCTGTACATTAGTGAATAATGAATTAGTACTGCAAATCAATATGTACATGTACTACCTACCTACAGTGGGGAGAACAAGTATTTGATACACTGCCGATTTTGCAGGTTTTCCTACTTAGAAAGCATGTAGAGGTCTGTCATTTTTATCATAGGTACACTTCAACTGTGAGAGACGGAATCTAAAACAAAAATCCAGAAAATCACATTGTATGATTTTTAAGTAATTCATTTGCATTTTATTGCATGACATAAGTATTTGATCACCTACCAACCAGTAAGAATTCCGGCTCTCACAGACCTGTTAGTTTTTCTTTAAGAAGCCCTCATGTTCTCCACTCATTACCTGTATTAACTGCACCTGTTTGAACTCGTTACCTGTATAAAAGACACCTGTCCACACACTCAATCAAACAGACTCCAACCTCTCCACAATGGCCAAGACCAGAGAGCTGTTTAAGGACATCATGGATAAAATTGTAGACCTGCACAAGGCTGGGAAGGGCTACAGGACAATAGGCAAGCAGCTTGGTGAGAAGGCAACAACTGTTGGCGCAATTATTAGAAAATGGAAGAAGTTCAAGATGACGGTCAATCACCCTCGGTCTGGGGCTCCATGCAAGATCTCACCTCGTGGGGCATCAATGATCATGAGGAAGGTGAGGGATCAGCCCAGAACTACACAGCAGGACCTGGTCAATGACCTGAAGAGAGCTGGGACCACAGTCTCAAAGAAAACCATTAGTAACACACTACGCCGTCATGGATTAAAATCCTGCAGCGCACGCAAGGTCCCCCTGCTCAAGCCAGCGCATGTCCAGGCCCGTCTGAAGTTTGCCAATGACCATCTGGATGATCCAGAGGAGGAATGGGAGAAGGGCATGTGGTCTGATGAGACAAAAATAGAGCTTTTTGGTCTAAACTCCACTCGCCGTGTTTGGAGGAAGAAGAAGGATAAGTACAATCCCAAGAACACCATCCCAACCGTGAAGCATGGAGGTGGAAACATCATTCTTTGGGGATGCTTTTCTGCAAAGGGGACAGGACGACTGCAACATATTAGATGGGTCGTGGCTGGGTCTTCCAGCATGACAACGACCCGAAACACACAGCCAGGGCAACTAAGGAGAGAAGCATCTCAAGGTCCTGGAGTGGCCTAGCCAGTCTCCAGACCTGAACCCAATAGAACATTTTTGGAGGGAGCTGAAAGTCCGTATTGCCCAGCGACAGCCCCGAAACCTGAAGGATCTGGAGGTCTGTATGGAGGAGTGGGCCAAAATCCCTGCTGCACTGTGTGCAAACCTGGTCAAGACCTACAGGAAACGTATGATCTCTGTAATTGCAAACAAAGGTTTCTGTACCAAATATTAAGTTCTGCTTTTCTGATGTATCAAATACTTATGTCATGCAATAAAATGCAAATTAGGTACTTAAAAATCATACAATGTGATTTTCTGGATTTTTGTTTTAGATTCTGTCTCTCACATTTGAAGTGTACCTATGATAAAAAATTACAGACCTCTACATGCTTTGTAAGTAGGAAAACCTGCAAAATCGGCAGTGTATCAAATACTTGTTCTCCCCACTGTATTTAGCTAGCACTGTAGTAGCACCTAATATGGGATACCTACTTGTATCAACTGTTGTAGATGAACTTCATGAGGATTACTTCCTACATGTGCTCCAGTAAAGTTGCCCTCCAGTGGCCACCACCACGACTGTTTTGTCTAAATTACACTATAGTGACCTGGAATATGACATTGCTAAAGTAGGCAAATGTTTAGTAGGAAACAACTTTGCAATTATTATCATGTTGTCAAATTTATTTTAGACAGATGGTAATGTTGTCATTAGCTAGCAAAGTTTGTCAAAAATATCCGGTAGCTAGCTAACGTTATTTTGCATATAAAGTAAATCTGGCAACATCAAAATTATGAGAAAAGGTTTTCCTACTAATTATTTGCATCCTTTTGAAATGTTATTGTATCTCTAAGCCACTGTAATGCACTTTGGATTAAATCAGCACTCATTGACAATGTATTGAGTAGAATGCTCGACAAGTTGGACATTCTCAGATAGGGGCTTGCTAGTTCTTGAGACTAGTTAAAACTATCTACCATAGTGATCCCCATGAGAGGAGCTCATTCCAGTGCATTATTCATATAGCTTGCTAGCTAGCTAGTTGGCTGTGCTAGAAATTATATAATCATGCTAGCTAATTGTTTCAATGCACCTTCCAAATGTGAAATTACAAGACAAAAAGGACACTTACCTAAGACTTTTTGTCTATGTCCTCTTGGTTGTGAATGTAGCTAGCTAGTCTAGTTCCCAGAGACTTCCGCCCAAATGCGCTGTGTGCAATAGTCTGGGGATGAGGTTACTAGCTAGCTAACTTCTTGCGAGGGAACGCAAAACATTTTGCGAGAGAACGCAAAACTTTTTGCGAGGGAACCCAACATTTTTAGCGAGGGAACGCAATTTGGGGCCATCCCCTTCCATGGATTCTGAATTAGATTATAGGAGTAACTCTTGTAGGCCTAATACATTCTTCCTCACCTCAAGTTCAACTGTCGGAGTCAGTTGGAGCACTGGTGCGCAGTGCCTTCATATCATAGGCCTGCAGTGTAATATGCTAATGTACACACCACACCAAACGTTTCTAAACTTTATTAGGGTAATATCAAAAGTAAGTAAAGCCATTGTTTTCAGAGAAAATATGAGCAGGATATTTCATCGCGTCAAACACAACATTACAGTTGGAACTTAATTTGGCCAAAGAAAATTGCTCAACAGAATGAAACAAAACACTTGCGAACTAGTTTAAACCTTCACAAAGGTTTAGAACAGGGTATTTTGCAGCAATTACCAAGAAAGGCTAGTGCCTACCATACCCATACACAGCATATTTAAAGAACTGGTTTAGATTATTAAATAGGCCTACAATAATGACAATTATATAAAATAATAATAATGATAAAACAAATTATTATAAATACAACTATTTTTATAAACAAAGTTCCAAAATTGCATCCTACCTGAATAGCGTGTTGCACAGCAGCCTGCATTTGGCCATTTGTGTGGTATTATATATTTTTTTTTATGTCTTCAATCGTGTAAATTACGTAGAATTGCATGAAATGCATTTACAGTGGGGAAAAAAAGTATTTAGTCAGCCATCAATTGTGCAAATTCTTCCACTTAAAAAGATGAGAGAGGCCTGTAATTTTCATCATAGGTACACGTCAACTATGACAGACAAAATGAGAAAAAAAATCCAGAAAATCAAATTGTAGGATTTTTTATGAATTTATTTGCAAATTATGGTGGAAAATAAGTATTTGGTCAATAACAAAAGTTTCTCAATACTTTGTTATATACCCTTTGTTGGCAATGACACAGGTCAAACGTTTTCTGTAAGTCTTCACAAGGTTTTCACACACAGTTGCTGGAATTTTGGCCCATTCTTCCATGCAGATCTCCTCTAGAGCAGTGATGTTTTGGGGCTGTCGCTGGGCAACACGGACTTTCAACTCCCTCCAAAGATTTTCTATGGGGTTGAGATCTGGAGACTGGCTAGGCCACTCCAGGACCTTGAAATGCTTCTTACGAAGCCACTCCTTCGTTGCCCGGGCGGTGTGTTTGGGATCATTGTCATGCTGAAAGACCCATCCACGTTTCATCTTCAATGCCCTTGCTGATGGAAGGAGGTTTTCACTCAAAATCTCACGATACATGGCCCCATTCATTCTTTCCTTTACACGGATCAGTCGTCCTGGTCCCTTTGCAGAAAAACAACCCCAAAGCATGATGTTTCCACCCCCATGCTTCACAGTAGGTATGGTGTTCTTTGGATGCAACTCAGCATTCTTTGTCCTCCAAACACGACGAGATGAGTTTTTACAAAAAAGTTATATTTTGGTTTCATCTGACCATATGACATTCTCCCAATCCTCTTCTGGATCATCCAAATGCACTCTAGCAAACTTCAGACGGGCCTGGATATGTACTGGCTTAAGCAGGGGGACACGTCTGGCACTGCAGGATTTGAGTCCCTGGCGGCGTAGTGTGTTACTGATGGTAGGCTTTGTTACTTTGGTCCCAGCTCTCTGCAGGTCATTCACTAGGTCCCCCTGTGTGGTTCTGGGATTTTTGCTCACCGTTCTTGTGATCATTTTGACCCCACGGGGTGAGATCTTGCGTGGAGCCCCAGATCGAGGGAGATTATCAGTGGTCTTGTATGTCTTCCATTTCCTAATAATTGCTCCCACAGTTGATTTCTTCAAACCAAGCTGCTTACCTATTGCAGATTCAGTCTTCCCAGCCTGATGCAGGTCTACAATTTTGTTTCTGGTGTGATTTACTGGATTTTTTTTTTCTCATTTTGTCTGTCATAGTTGACGTGTACCTATGATGAAAATTACAGGCCTCTCTAATCTTTTTAAGTGGGAGAACTTGCACAATTGGTGGCTGACTAAATACTTTTTTCCCCACTGTATGAAAGGCCAATTTTTTTTCAGACCCTGCTAAAATAAATTCCCCATGTGTGGAAATCTTAAAAACATGTCTGCCACTACGAAAATGTGATTATACAGTGCCTTGAAAAAGTTCTACATTTTTGTATAATCTGTCCATAGAACATTCTTCCAAGAGTCTTAATGATCATCCAGGTGCTTCCATGAGCTTTTTGGCAAACTTGAGTCAACTTTTTGGATAACATGGGTCCCATTATGCCTGGTGAAAACCAAACACTGCATTCCACAGTAAGAACCAACGGTCAAGCATGGTGGTGGTAGTGTGAGGGTTTGGGTATTTTGTAATTTTTTTTATTTAACCTTTATTTAACCAGGTAAGCCAGTTGAGAACAAGTTCTCATTTACAACTGCGACCTAGCGAAGATAAAGCAAAGCAGTGCGATAAAAACAACAACACAGAGTTACATATGGTGTAAACAAAACATAAAGTAAAAAATACAACAGAAAATATATATACAGTGTGTGCAAATGTAGCAAGTTATGGAGGTAAGGCAATAAATAGGCCATAGTGCAGTAACACTGGAATGATAGATGTGCAAGAGATGATGTGCAAATAGAGATACTGGGGTTCAAATTAGCAAAATAAATAACAATATTGGGATGAGGTAGTTGTGTGGGCTAATTTCAGATGGGCTGTGTACAGGTGCAGTGATTGGTAAGGTGCTCTGACAACTGATGCTTAAAGTTAGTGAGGGAGTTAAGAGTCTCCAGCTTCAGAGATTTTTGCAGTTCGTTACAGTCATTGTCAGCAGAGAACTGGAAGGAATGGCGGCCAAAGGAGGTGTTGGCTTTGGGGATGACCAGTGAGATATACCTGCTGGAGCGCATACTACGGGTCAGTGTTGCTATGGTGACCAATGAGCTAAGATAAAGCGGGTATTTGCCTAGCAGTGATTTATAGATGGCCTGGAGCCAGTGGGTTTGGCGACTAATATGTAGTGAGGACCAGCCAACAAGAGCGTACAGGTCACTGTGGTGGGTAGTATATTGGGCTTTGGTGACAAAACGGATGGCACTGTGATAGACTACATCCAATTTGCTGACTAGAGTGTAATAATAATGGATTTAATGGTGCTCCGTGGGATGTTGAAAGTTTCTGATATTTTTTTATAACCCAACCCTGATCTGTACTTCTCCACAACTTTGTCCCTGACCTGTTTGAAGAACTCCTTGGTCTTCATGGTGCCACTTGCTTGGTGGTGCCCCTTGCTTAGTGGTGTTGCAGACTCTGGGGCCTTTCAGAACAGGTGTATGTATACTGAGATCATGTGACAGATCATGTGACACTTAGATTGCACACGGGTGGACTTTATTCAACTAATTATGTGACTTCTGAAGGTAATTGGTTGCCCCAGATCTTATTTAGGGGCTTCATAGCAAAGGGGGTGAATACATATGCACGCACCACTTTTCCATTATTTATTTTTTAGAATTTTTTGAAACAAGTAATATTTTTCATTTCACTTCACTAATTTGGACTATTTTGTGTATGTCCATTACATGAAATTCAAATAAAATTCAATTTAAATTACAGGTTATAATGCAACCAAATAGGAAAAACGCCAAGGGGGATGAATATCTTTGCAAGGCACTGTAAAATTGTTACATTACGAGCCTTGTTGGTTTAGCCACGGAAAAAGACAACAACCTCCCCGCTAGCCATGATTGACTGAGATAATGAGTGGACTGGACATGCCGAGAGCTGAGTTCGGATTGGTCTGCCATGTCTATAACATGATCTGGTCAGTATGTGTAGGTAATCCTTTCTGACGCAGCTTTTTTGAAAGATATCACGTAGTGGACCGAGTTTTGAAATCAGTGAAAGCTAAGGAGATGGAGAAAATTCTGGCTTTTCATTGCAAATATGCAGACGGCGTCGAAAAGAGAATACGCAGAAGGCTGTTGTATAAAACACCTGTCTCCGGATTACATCTTCAAACTAAGGGCACCCATGCACGGCATCCGTGACAGAGAGGGAGAAGCGTGTCCATGTATACGGGTAAGATAGTCTAGCTAGCGACATTTTCAGATATTACACGTTTATAATTTTGTCAGAAATTCATTTCAAGTGTACTGTTAGCTAACTAACAGTACGTGTATGATCTGTGTAGTAATATTATTTGTATCTCAGAGCCATTTGCATTGCTAGTTATAGCCTGATGTTAGCTAGCTAACATTGAACGTGGTTTGTTAGCTACCTGCAGATTCATGCAGGGTAGTAACATTATGAGTTGGGATTATGGTTCATTGTTTAGCTAGCTAGCTACATCATTTTACATTTTAGTCATTTAGCAGATGCTCTTATCCAGAGCGACTTACAGTTAGTGAGTGCATACATTTTCATACTGGCCCCCCGTGGGAATCGAACCCACAACCCTGGCGTTGCAAACGCCATGCTCTACCAACTGAGCTACACGGAACTACACGGGACTACATGTCTGAACAAAAGACTCCACTATGCAAGTAACTATTTCAATAGAATGTTTATGATGTGACTGCAACAACTGTCGATAGATGTAGCTGGTAGATTCGCTCTGGCTATCTACTCCGATTTCAGAGCACTCTCATCTGAGTGTGCCAGAGCGCAGAATAACTGAAGAATTATGAACACTCAACACCCATTGATTATGGCCGGTGTAAGTAAACGTTTGGCAAAAAAATGCATTTAAATTGTTGCCAGCAGCACAGTTGCAGTCACCAACGCTCCGGAGAACATAATAACAGCCTGACCAGCTCTGCTAGGGCGAGTAAAATGGTCAGAGTGAGCTGTTCTCTCATTTGTGTCTGGAAGTAGCTAGCAAGCTAGCCAACATTAGCCAGTTAGCTTGGGTGCTTGACTGCTGTTGTTAGGTCAGAACGCTCAGATCAACCCTACTCCTTGGCCAGAGCGTCCAGTGTGCACTCTGAATGCTCCGAGAGCGAAACGTTCTGAATTTACGAACGGCCAATCTGACAACGCTCTGAGTTTACGAACACCCAGAGCACACTCTGGCCCTCCAGATTAAATTTACGAACAGACCCGTAGTATAAACCAGCCTTTAGTCTTGAAATCTTTGGTTGTTTGTATCTCCCGAGTGGCGCAGTGGTCTAAGGCACTGCATCGCAGTGCTAGCTGTGCCACTAGAGATCCTGGTTCAAATCCAGGCTCTGCTGTAGCCGGCTGCAACCGGGAGACCAATGGGGCGGCGCACAATTGGCCCAGGGTAGGGGAGGGAATGGCCGGCAGGGAGGTAGCTCAGTTGGTAGAGCATGGCGTTTGCAACGCCAGGGTTGTGGGTTCGATTCCCATGGGGGGCCAGTATGAAAATAAAAAATAATAATGTATGCACTAACTGTAAGTCGCTCTGGATAAGAGCGTCTGCTAAATGACGTAAATGTTGTTTAGTACATAGCCTCACATGTGAATCCTTAAAGAGATGGGTGGAGCTAAAGCTTAAGAGGGTGTGAACGATGCTGAATGGGTGTAGACAAAGAAGAGCTCTCCAGTAGGTACCAAAACATTCAAGGACCATTTTCTCAAAAGTGAGGTTACAAGTTGATCAACTTTCAAAGCAGAATTACTTTCCCATTGTTCCTCAACTGTAGTGTATGATATACCATTTTCTACTTTTAGCCAAACACAATTTCAAATGTTGCTACATAAGACCGAATCGAGGCGGTCGGTCACATTTTGATGTGCAACCTAATCCAGTGATTGTTATGAATTGTGGGTCAACAATTAGACTATAGTTGCTATATTTTACTGTCAAAATAGGACTCGAGAATTTCCTCTCTTTTTTTATAGAGTTGAATTACATTCATCTTTATGTGCACTAACTGATATTATAGGCTAATTCATTTTGGGTTCAACACCTGAAGAAGTGGAAACTAAAAAGACATGAACTAGATTGCTAACTCTAAATATAATACCCACTGCTAGTAGCCATGAATCCATACAACAGTAAATGTAATGTCCTAAAAAATACTTTGCAGTTGTAGGCTACTACCCATGAGACCTATAGGCCTATGTCCTCATTTCGCGAGCGCACCGCTCCATATCTCAAAGCCATATCAGATATATTGGTTGTAAAATTGTTGCTATTGAGCTGAATATTGAGAGTTGAGAAATAAATAATTATACCTACAGAAAGCTGAGACAGGGACAAGGGGACGAAGCTTTTTATACGTTTAGAACGTGTAGTATCTGAGGAATTATGACTTAGTTAATGTTTGCAAATGGTAGCTTAGAGAATGTTGATTTGGCCCAGGGAGACATCTGGAGAGCAGTTCTATAGGAGTACCCGAAAGCAGAGGAAGTCTGTTAGGTGACCTCCTGGGAGTGGTCTGTAGGGAAAACACCCATATCAGATTACATAGGATATATACTATGGTTTGGGACAAAGGACGGTGAGAATAGCATATTTGAATTTGGGTCGGCTGTTCTCCGGGTGTCTGCAGACATCCATAAATTGAAGCTGTAATCCTTTGTTATGAATAAACCTTTATGATCGAAGTACAGCGTCAGCGGATTTCCTTGTTCTCACAGCATAATTAGCAACGTTTTCTCGACACAACAAACGCATTTTTCTCTCGAGCGCATGGGGAAGAGGAGAGTGGCTCGCTCATCACAGCTGCAGGCCCCAGCGAGGGCACAGGTGCAGGACAGACACTTTCATTACAGGAATCATGGGGCTAATGAACTTTACTGTTTGACCAAATCATGGTTTTAGCTGCTCCAAAAATAGGACGTTTTGAGTGAGGTGACAATGTAGAATGTGCTATTTCTATGTTTATAGGCATCCTTTCCGGGGTTTTTTTAACGATCCATGATCTTGGATGTCTAACTGTTGACCGAGTCGGAGCAGGTCTCTTAGCTGATGCCGTGTTTGACTTTGAATATGAGTTTGCGTGATCTCAGCTCAGCCAGAAAACCGGGGCAGCCAGTCTTAGAGCGGGGGGGGGTGGGGGGGGGGGTCAAAGGCTCATTATAGATTAGTATAACAGAGAAATTGCGCAATTAAAACAAAACAAAATCCCATGAGCCTTTGACTGAGCCGCTTGCAGCTCACCCAGCCCACCCATCAAAAAATTTCGAGCCCATCCTGCATTTTACAGAATTGTCAGATGGCCAATCCACCCCTGAGCTGATCTAAACAAAAAACAAACAACCACCCCCCCACACACACACTAACACTGAGCTAGGTAGAGGAGATCTAGCAGCAGCAGCAACAGCAGTAGGAGCAGGGAACAACCACTCATCTCCCAGTAATGGAGCCCCAGGAGAATACAGCAGAGATCAATACCAATACAGATAGGAAGATGAAGAGAGACCATTTGAGCTCAGACTGAGATGAGAGGGTTTCCTACTCATCTACCTACTGTAAAATGCACGTACGTACACACTCACGCACACACACATGCGCGTATGCACATGCACACACACACTGAGTTTAGAGTCTCTGGCACTGTTTCATTTCGTCCCTCTCCTTTTTATTCCTTTCAGCATTTTTTCTTCTTCAGACAGAGCTCAGCAACAGACATTTAGCCCACACTGGTACCGAGATGATGTACACCATCGATTTTCCATCACCACACATACTAGTGGTGCGCGGCTCAGATGTTTCTTCAACCGCACCCGCCCCCAATTGCTAATAACCCATCCGCAACCGCCCCACTATATGTGATAAAGTGAAAATCTGAGGCCCTCACCCAACTCTAACCCCCAAATATAGACAATGCACTGTAGGCTACAGTCAGAGAAGGCGGAACAATTTTTTGACAGGGGGTGCAGGATTTTGTGTGCCTAATTTAGATATGTTTCTGCTTATAATTTCTGACATTTTGGTAGGCTGTTTGTTAGTAAATGTATCTATAATTAGATGCATGCAGCTTCTCTTCTGTCATTATACATTATGTTGCCCTGGAAGAAAAAAGAAACCCTTGCTCACCAGAATAATGTCATAAATGATAGAATGAATGCTTCAGTCTAGTTTTCTCTGTCATCTCTGCTTCTTTCGCAGAGGAAAGACTTTTAGGGACGGGATAAAATTAAATAACAAAAACAAAAAAAGGGAAAGGTTTTCTGTGCAAAATGTCCAAATGACCTCAGTTTGACCAGTTGTAAGGAAATAATAAAGCTGTGAAAAACAACCCAATATGTTTCTGATACGTTTTCAGTTCGGCTTGGATGCATATTTTATGTGGTTGAAATACTATCAGCTTTTTTGATGCTGATAAAGACAGCACCTCTATAGATGGTCCCTAACAGCACATTCACGTTCTCTCAAGATGCTGAAATAAATAAATCATATTTCTCACTCCTGTTCCCGAGTCAAAATGTAGCCTACATTTGGTGTAGCCTATCATTTTATTGGTGTAGTCTAATATTAAGGCTTTGTGAGAGGTTATAGACCTATTTTCAGTGTCCAGATTTCAGTTTCCAAGTAACCCATCTGAACAGTTCCCTTGAGTTGCCATAGGCCTATTTGAAGTCCCCATATTGTGACAGTCAAATTTGTATAGCACCTCCCCACTGGGCAGACGTCAATTCAACGTCTATTCAACATTGGTTCAACGCAATTTCATTGAAATTACGTGGAAACAACGTTAATTCAACCAGTATGTGCCCAGTGGGTCACAATCATCGCACATAACATAGGCACTGCTATCATCCTCTTTTACCACTTCACCAAATCTTTCCCAAACATTACCTTCTATTTATTTTCAACTCTCCATTTCGTAGCTTTTCTCTTGTTGAATTAAACTATGACATTGTCCTTTTTTCCTCAGTGGATCGACATAAACTTTTTCTGTCTGGTCCCAAAAGCATTTGGCAATTGGGTGTAGGCTATTTGGCGGTGTAAAGTTAGGCCCTAAAACGTAGGCTTATGCACTAATGCCAGATAGCCTAAATATAATGAAAGAAAAACCTCAATGTAGCCTATAGATATAAATTGCACAAGAATGATACATTTAGGGATTTTTGATGTATTGTTTTTCTCTTTATTTAACCTGCTTCATCCACACAATATTTAATGACCATACACCTGCCTGCCCTGCAGATATAACTGCTGGGACTGCTGGTTATAAGTCACAGCCTGGTCTCATAAACTAGATGTAACATAGTAAAGGAAAATCCGTAAACCTCAAGACAGAATCTCATCATGGATAACTTTAGCATTTTAGCTAATTAGCAACTTTCCAACTACTTACAACTTTTTAGCTACTTTGCAACTACTTAGCATGTTAGCTAACCCTTCCCCTAACCCTAACCTTAACATTTTAACCTAACTCCTAAACTTAACCCTAAACCCTAGCCTAGCTAACGTTAGCCACCTAGCCACCTAGCTAGAATTCATAACATATCATACATTTAGCAAATTCGTAACATATAGTACGTTTAGAAAATTAGTAACATATTGTATGTTTTGCAAATGCGCAACAAATAATACGAATTGTAATTCGTAACATATCATACAAAATGGGTGATGGACATCCACAGATTAATACATACCATACGAAATGTAACACATCACACTAAATGGAGTGTCTCAGATTTATGTACAGAATAATACGAAATGTTCTGAAACCAGGTTGTGAGTCAACCCCTGCATCACTAACACACAGTGACGATTTTAGCATGTAAATCTTGGTGGGGCGAAAATAAATGCATGCCAGCAAACCCACTACACAACGCAACACAACACTAAACAATACATTAATTGCACAATAACAGTGACAAACGGTGCCCACACATTGTTGGGGCCTACATAAAGCTGTCCCAATAGCAGAGTCCCAACAGCAGTCCCAACACCTTACCACTGCTACACCTGGCTACCATGGTTGCCTTGTCTGGCAGCGAAACAGTTAATTCAGTCTCATTTACTGCCTTTTATAAAACATAGCTGATATGGCTGACATGCTTAAACAAATGTGGTTTCTACTGACAATTGAGATGTACAAACTATGGCATAAGGGGACGACGAGCGGATAAGAGGCAGTGGTGGAAAAGTACCCAATTGTCATACATGAGTAAAAGTAAAGATACCTTAATAGAAAATGACTCAGAGTAAAAGTGAAAGTCACCCAATAAAATACTACTTGAGTAAAGTCTAAAAGTATTTGGTTTTAAATATACTTAAGTATCAAAAGTAAATGTAAATGCTAAAATATACTCAAGCATCAAAAGTAAAAGTAAAAGTATGAATAATTTCAAATTCCTTATATTAAGCAAACCAGACGGTACAATTTTCTAGTTTTTTTTATTTATGGATAGCAAGGGGCGCACTCCAACACTCAGACATCATGTACAAACAAGGCATTTGTGTTTAGTGAGTTTGCCAGATGACCAGGGATGTTGTCTTGATAAGTGTGTGAATTGGACTGTTTTCTGACCTGCTAAGCATTTTAAAAATGTAATGAGTACTTTTGGGTGTCAGGAAAAATGTATGGAGTAAAAAGCACATTATTCTCTTTAGGAATGTAGTAAAGTCAAAGTCAAAGTTGTCAAATATAAATAGTAAAGTAAAGTACAAGAAAAACTACTTAAGTACTTTACATCACTGATAAGAGGCAATCCGTAATTTCGATTAAGACATTAATGAGCGAGCTAGCATGGACGTAGTCAATATAACTATTTGTTCAGCACTTTTGAAATGTACAGCGACAGAATTAAGAACATGGGTCATTCTTACAGTATTCTCCCTGTACACCAAGTCAGAACCGTAGGATAAATATAGGGGGCATATAAGCAGACAATGAAAGCGCTTACAATATTCTATGATTACATTTCTCTAAAACAGGCTATAGGCTACATGTGCACCACCAAGTCAGAACAGTGGGATAAATTAGGAGGGGAAACGGGACCAAATTATTAGGATGAGGCACATGGGCCACTAACAGCTTACTACACAACATACACTTAGTATTACTTTCTTAGCTACAGTATACATATCTCCCTGGCATATTACATAATTTATGCAGCAGCATACAAGACATTTTTGGACTCACCTTGTTGTGCTGTGCTCACTTGAACAGGAAGGTGGCACGGCAGTCCTTCGTGGGCAAATTCTGTCATCAAACTTTGTCATTAAAGTCTGCATTCTCTGGATTTATGGTGCTTTCAAGACAACTGCGAACTCGGAAAAAGAAACAGGTCGAATCATGATGACGTCAGTGATCTTCAGGTCGGAGCTCTAGAAAGAGGCAGAGTTCCCAACTTGCAATTCCGAGTAGGATGACCGTTGAAAGCGTTTTTTCCCAGTCGGAGCTCGTTTTATTCCGAGTTCCCAGTTGTCTTGAACTCACTGAAATCAGATTTCCCAGTTCTGAGTTTCCAGTAGTTTTGAGCGCGGCAGAAGTCATGCTGGATTGACACCTTGGCCAATGTCGAATGTTTATCCTTTTAATCTTGGAAAAGAGACCCTTAAACCCAGACTTGGGACCACACACCCACTCCACTGAATAGCAGGCTTGTGATTGCTTTGCAATGCTTGCAGTTAGCCACTGATTCCTTCTAAACCATTCATTGTTGAATTTGAGATTTCCTACTTGTTGTGTAATTTTTATGTCCAATGGCCGATGAGCACCAATCCGTTTTATCTATAATTTTTCTTTATTATTTATCTTCAGATGACAAGGATTAAAAAGGATTTGCTAGTAGATTGTCGTCTTGATTCATGATGATGACTGCTAGCTTGCAAGCTAAGATTTTGAAAGCTGCTGTAGATATAACGTGATTTGATGTCATTTTATCTGTGGCCAGTGACCTTGAGCCTTCTTGGATGGGCACTTCTAATATAACTCTATGGCAGCACCAAAGGGGCTTGAATTTTCTAGCTCTACCCTTAGATTTGGCAGTGACGTAATGTCCCCATGAGCGACAGAACACTGAGCCAGTCCCGGCGCAACTAGAGAACATTACCAACCCCTACGCTCCGTATTTTCTGCTGGCTGCCCCACCACCACAGAAAGCACTGAGCTAGGCTGAAACACCTGCATTTTAGAGCTGCCTTACTCAAGAAAGCAAAAAAGAGACCAAGTTTGTATGCAGCTTTATTAACTCAATTTGTTATTATTATTTTTTTACGTTGTTTGTGTGATGCGTATTAGTGCCAAAATAACATGCAAAACAGGCGAGCCACACCTGCCCTGAATGACGGGTCGCCACTGCTATCACACACATATGCACACACACGCTTAACAAAGTTCGATATCTCTATCCAACACCATGTGTTTTCTTTATCTTTTATTTGTTTCTGTGGAGACAAGGACCTCCCCAATATCAGTCTAACATTACTTACTTAAAGTCCCAACCGCCACCAACACCAATTGGTTATTGGCTTTGATTCTCTGATTGGTTACAGATGATCCAATCGCTGATGACTTTTCTACAAAACCATTAATTTTGACGTCACCACAAACATCTTCAACGATGGCAGTCTCAGACTGAAGTATGTAGAGAACATAGATAGAGCAGCGGATTAATTGAATTTGAGTTGTCAGGCAAGGAAATACAGACAACTGCCTTCAACAAATCAAACAATTACACAGATAGCGTTTAATATCTCAAATGTTCCCAATTTAACTTTATCATGGTAATTAAAACAAACAAAGGGAGAGAAAAAAGCATTGTTAGCATTCCTACGTGTTCCAAATGGCACCCTATTCCCAAGGTAGTGCACTGCTTTTGAGCACAACACATAGGGGGCTGTGGTCAAAAGTAGTGCACGATACTATAGGCTGTGGTCAAAAGTAGTGCACGATACTATAGGCCATTTGAGATTCTGTTTTCCTATACAATTGCAGAGACAGAGGAGTCTGAAATCAGTCTCTGTTCTGGGGGAGAATAACAGCACATGGGATGTATCCCAAATGGCACCCTATTCCCTATGGGCCTAGGTCAAAAGTAGTGCACAATATAGGGAATAGGGTGCCATTTGGGACGCAATTCATCTCTGGAACAATTTAGCTGGCTAACGGGCTAATGATTTACACTCATTCCCTCTTGTCCCATTGGTATTGATTGAGAGAGAGGTGCGTATGTATGTGTGGCATCTCCAACAACACCAGCTAATTAAACAACAGCCAGGAGAGAATATGTCTCTCTCTCTCTCTCATTCAATTCAAAGGGCTTTAATGGCATGGGAAACATATGTCTACATTGCCAAAGCAAGTGAAATGGATAAACAAAAGTGAAATAAACAATAAAACATTTACAGTAAACATTACACTCACAAAAGTTTCAAAGGGATAGAGACATTTCAAATGTCATATGATGGCTATGTACATTGTTATAACGATGTGCAAATAGTTAAAGTACAAAAGGGAAAATTCTCTCTCTCTCTCTCTCTCTCTCTCTCTCTCTCTCGGCTTTAACACTCCATCTTGTCTTTCTCTGTTTGTCTCTTGGATTGTATGTACCTCTATCTAGTTTTTCTCACTCTTTCTCTCGCTCTCTCTCTGGCTCTTTCTCTCTCTGCCTGTCTATCTAAGGAATAACTCTTTGTCCAATTTATCAAGAAGTCTGAATCTCCCCCCAACCCCTGTTATCAGAACAAAACACATCACCATAACACTGTATAGCCATTAGAAATCCCCCTCAGAAATGTTGGGGTTATCAAAACAACCTCTCTGTTTCATCTTGGCTCTACCTCTGAAACACCAATCGTCCTTCTGAGCTCAGGAGGGTGAATATGACTGACACACACACACACACACACACACACACACACACACACACACAAGCACACACACACACAAGTACACACACACACACACACACACACCAGGCAGGTCATCCGTGATACAAGTTATTATTCGACATCCGTCCATGTCTGAGGACGTCGAGATATGACGTTGAAACCGCCCACTAGGGGCGACAGTGAGTGCTGTTCCCTTCAAGTAGGCTTTGGTTTTGGTAAGGCATTATGGACAGAGATGGCGGATGGGCGTAAGCATCTGCCTCTAGTTCCAAAGGTTCCATGATCAAATCGAGTGATACATTTTTGTATTTTTGTTTTAAGCTTACCCCTTACCTTATCCATTCGGAGTTAGTGCCTAACCTTTAGGAATTCAGAGTTATTGCCTAAACTTAAGCTTGGAACGATACAGAGAAGTAACCAAACACTTCGACATTCAACATTTTGAACAACTTCGAAATTTGAGGTTTTCTACACACACACACACACACACGCACGTTTATTAGTTTGTGACATGATGGTGGGTTATTATGCGTGTTTATTCTCCTCAGGCCCCTCGGTAAGCCTCCCAATGGCTTATTATCTCAGCTGTGGAGAAAACAGTGCACGCACGCACACACACACACACACACACACACATCATTCTCAAACATACTGCTTCCTGACAGGGGATGTATTATTCTATTTTTTTTTCTTGCTCAATTTTGATCAGGCACTGAGAGGGACCTCCCCTCCACAGAGAGAGGACCCAGCAGGGAGTTGCCATGAGAACTGGAGTAGCGAGGACGGGGAAACATCTTAATCAATCACACAACATTTAACCCAGACACAATTACCCTTCAGAGCGAATGATACAGAATATATTGTAAATCACATATAATGAGAGTATTTTACTCCCCTTAGTAGACAGTCAACCTATTGTACATGTTAATTTGTGTGTGCGTGTGTACACACCAACTATGTGTGCTTGAATGCATCCGTGTTAAATCTGTTGTCAGAATGTGGCAGACTGAGTACAATGACAGTTGATGTCACAAATGCAGCCCTCGCTGCACGATCCGTGGTTTTCCATGTCACTTCTACAGTCTGTGTCTGTGCTGTGTATGTGTGTGTGTCTGTGTGTGCGTATGCGTGTGTGTGTGTTTTTGTGTGTAGTCTTGGGGGTTTGGAGCCTGATTATGTCTGCTAGTTTGGTGGAAAGGTGAACGCTAGTTTTGGGGAGAGGTGTGTGTGTGTCTGTGTGTGTAGTCTTGAGAGTGGAGCCTGATGATGTCTGCTTTAAGTGTGCTGCTGCTAATTAAATAACTATATAAAGACTTGGTTGATGAATGGGGTGTCAGAACACCAACGCTAGTTTGGTGGAGAGGTGTGCGTGGATGTGGTTGTGTGGGTGTGGGGGGGTAGTACTTCCTGTGGGGATGTCACAGGACAGAAGTTTTGTGGAGTGGATGTCACTTTAAAGGTGACTTACTGCGTCCAATTCTCTCATTCTATGTGTGTGCGTCCCAAATGGCACCCTATTCCTTAAATAGTGCACTACTTTTGAACAGGATCCATAAAGCTCTGGTAAAATGTAGTGCACTATATACGTAGTAGGGTTCTGCTTCTACCAGCTCTCACAGTCACACTTCAGAATTCGACTTTCATCCATGTTTCTCACACGTTAAATTTAGAAGTGTTTAAGGTTAAGTTTAGGCATTAACTCAGAATCTTTAAGGTTAAAGGGGTATTTCACCCTGGCTCTGCCACGCCATATAGTCATTACTACAGTATATTAACAACATTATGTTTTTATACTAAAAATCACAATTATCCAAACCACATGCTAGAACTAGCCCATTTTCATTTCACTGGTAGAATCAGGAAGTTTGGACTCTTTGTGTATTGGTCTGCTCATAGTGAACCACAAAGTCCGGCATTCATAGCGAATGCTGATACTGCCCGCTAGATAGAGGGGGCGTGCCCACAAACTAGCTAGCTAACTTACCCAGCTAGGCTAGCAAGCTAGCTAACGTTAGGCTACCTGTGCCAATTTAGTGACGCTAGTTAGCTAACAGCAAGCTGACAATATTGAAATGTCCATGTTAGGTATGCTTAGCTAGCCAGTCTAATAGAGTTCAATACAATTAGTGGGGTGGTTAAATTGTGTATTGTCGTGTATTTTGTTGTAGGTGGTACAAAATCTGAATCCACCAACATGCCCTTCCAACCTTTGGCTCTGAACAATGTGAAGGTAAGTTGGGCAAAATATTTACAATCTGACGGCTAAGATATAGTGCCTTGCAAAATATATTCATCCCCCTTGGCGTTTTTCCTATTTGGTTGCATTATAACCTGTAATTGAAATTGAATTTTATTTGAATTTCATGTAATGGACATACACAAAATAGTCCAAATTGGTGAAGTGAAATGAAAAATATTACTTGTTTCAAAAAATTCTAAAAAATAAATAATGGAAAAGTGGTGCGTGCATATGTATTCACCCCCTTTGCTATGAAGCCCCTAAATAAGATCTGGGGCAACCAATTACCTTCAGAAGTCACATAATTAGTTGAATAAAGTCCACCTGTGTGCAATCTAAGTGTCACATGATCTGTCACATGATCTCAGTATATATACAGTGGGGAAAAAAAGTATTTAGTCAGCCACCAATTGTGCAAGTTCTCCCACTTAAAAAGATGAGAGAGGCCTGTAATTTTCATCATAGGTACACGTCAACTATGACAGACAAAATGAGAATTTTTTTTCCAGAAAATCACATTGTAGGATTTTTTATGATTTTATTTGCAAATTATGGTGGAAAATAAGTATTTGGTCAATAACAAAAGTTTCTCAATACTTTGTTATATACCCTTTGTTGGCAATGACACAGGTCAAACGTTTTCTGTAAGTCTTCACAAGGTTTTCACACACTGTTGCTGGTATTTTGGCCCATTCCTCCATGCAGATCTCCTCTAGAGCAGTGATGTTTTGGGGCTGTCACTGGGCAACACAGACTTTCAACTCCCTCCAAAGATTTTCTATGGGGTTGAGATCTGGAGACTGGCTAGGCCACTCCAGGACCTTGAAATGCTTATTACGAAGCCACTCCTTCGTTGCCCGGGCGGTGTGTTTGGGATCATTGTCATGCTGAAAGACCCAGCCACGTTTCATCGTCAATGCCCTTGCTGATGGAAGGAGGTTTTCACTCAAAATCACACGATACATGGCCCCATTCATTCTTTCCTTTACACGGATCAGTCGTCCTGGTCCCTTTGCAGAAAAACAGCCCCAAAGCATGATGTTTCCACCCCCATGCTTCACAGTAGGTATGGTGTTCTTTGGATGCAACTCAGCATTCTTTGTCCTCCAAACACGAAGAGTTGAGTTTTTACCAAAAAGTTCTATTTTGGTTTCATCTGACCATATGACATTCTCCCAATCCTCTTCTGGATCATCCAAATGCACTCTAGTCAACTTCAGACGGGCCTGGACATGTACTGGCTTAAGCAGGGGGACACGTCTTGCACTGCAGGATTTGAGTCCCTGGCGGCGTAGTGTGTTACTGATGGTAGGCTTTGTTACTTTGGTCCCAGCTCTCTGCAGGTCATTCACTAGGTCCCCCCGTGTGGTTCTGGGATTTTTGCTCACCGTTCTTGTGATCATTTTGACCCCACGGGGTGAGATCTTGCGTGGAGCCCCAGATCGAGGGAGATTATCAGTGGTCTTGTATGTCTTCCATTTCCTAATAATTGCTCCCACAGTTGATTTCTTCAAACCAAGCTGCTTACCTATTGCAGATTCAGCCTTCCCAGCCTGGTGCAGGTCTACAATTTTGTTTCTGGTGTCCTTTGACAGCTCTTTGGTCTTGGCCAAAGTGGAGTTTGAAGTGTGACTGTTTGAGGTTGTGGTCAGGTGTCTTTTATACTGATAACAAGTTCAAACAGGTGCCATTAATACAGGTAACGAGTGGAGGACAGAGGAGCCTCTTAAATAAGAAGTTACAGGTCTGTGAGAGCCAGAAATCTTGCTTGTTTGTAGGTGACCAAATACTTATTTTCCACCATAATTTGCAAATAAATTCATTAAAAATCCTACAATGTGATTTTCTGGATTTTTTTTCCTCAAATTGTCTGTCATAGTTGACGTGTACCTATGATGAAAATTACAGGCCTCTCTCATCTTTTTAAGTTGGAGAACTTGCACAATTGGTGACTGACTAAATACTTTTTTCCCCACTGTACACCTGTTCTGAAAGGCCCCAGAGTCTGCAACACTACTAAGCAAGGGGCACCACTAAGCAAGCGGCACCATGAAGACCAAGGAGCTCTCCAAACAAGTACAGATCAGGGTTGGGTTCTAAAAAAATTTAACATCCCACGGAGCACCATTAAATCCATTATTAAAAAATTGAAAGAATATGGCACCACAACAAACATGCCAAGAGAGGGCCGCCCACCAAAACTCACGGACCAGGCAAGGAAGGCATTAATCAGAGAGGCAACAAAGAGACCAAAGATAACCCTGAAGGAGCTGCAATGCTCCACAGAGGAGATTGGAGTATCTGTCCACAGGACCACTTTAAGCCATACACTCCACAGAGCTGTGCTTTATGGAAGAGTGGCCAGAAAAAAGCCATTGCTTCAAGAAAAAAATAAGCAAACACGTTTGGTGTTCGCCAAAATGCATGTGGGAGACTCTCCAAACATATGGAAGAAGGTACTCTGGTCAGATGAGACTAAAATTGAGCTTTTTGGCCATCAAGGAAAACGCTATGTCTGGCGCAAACCCAACAACTCTCATCACCCCGAGAACACCATCCCCACAGTGAAGCATGGTGGTGGCAGCATCATGCTGTGGGGATGTTTTTCATCGGCAGGGACTGGGAAACTGGTCAGAATTGAAGGAATGTTGGATGGTGCTAAATACAGAGAAATTCTTGAGGGAAACCTGTTTCAGCCTTCCAGAGATTTGAGACTGGGATGGAGGTTCAACTTCCAGCGAGACAATGACCCTAAGCATATTGCTAAAGCAACACTCGAGTGGTTTAAGGGGAAATGTTTAAATGTCTTGGAATGGCCTAGTCAAAGCCCAGACCTCAATCCAATTGAGAATCTGTGGTATGACTTAAAGATTGCTGTACACCAGTGGAACCCATCCAACTTGAACGAGCTGGAGCAGATTTGCCTTGAAGAATGGGCAAAAATCCCGGTGGGCAGATGTGCCAAGCTTATAGAGACATACACCAAGAGACTTGCAGCTGTAATTGAATAGTTATGCATGCTCAAGTTTTCATTTTTTTTTGTCTTATTTCTTGTTTGTTTTAAAAAATATATATATATTTTGCATCTTCAAAGTGGTAGGCATGTTGTGTAAATCAAATGATACAAACTCCCCCAAAATCCATTTTATTCCAGGTTGTAAGGCAACAAAATAGGAAAAATGCCAAGGGGGTGAATAAAAATAAATAAAATAATAAATACTTTCGAAAGCCACTGTAGCTCAATCTACAGTAATCATGGTATAAACATGAACTGGATAGTGTTTGTATGGTTTGTGTTTGTCGTTATGGAGCTATAGGTGGTTAGAGGTAGCCTTCCAGACCATGTAATCAATTTAGTCTACCCTCTTTTTACCTTTTATTTTTGTAAAACTCAGGTTATCTGGAGTCATTTCACAATGCCCTACTGAAAAATACCCCAAAGCGGAGGCATTTTGGGTACACAAGCATGAGGGAGGTTATGGAAGACAACAAGATTGTGGGACAGAAACCAGCAAGGGACACTTAAAGGTATAAAATCAAGATTACAGTAATGACATATCCACCTCATTATTCTCTCTGCAGATTCTCAAAACACAAAACAAAGACGTCTACAAAATTCCCCTGCAAAGGGCTACTATTGACAAGAATTATCAATGGGCTGGGAGAGGTTTACAGACAGTACTTTGAGATGAGGAAGGGGTTTTTGGTTGTGCAGGGTTGTGCTTAGACAGTAAATGTATTGTTGTGTATGAGAGTGCCATTTCAACAATTCACACCTTCTTTAGCCCCCCAGCCCATTCACTTTGTTGACTGATCTTTCCTCTTAAAAGCAGCTCCCAATGTCCCCTCATTGTCCCTAAACAATACCCTAGTCGGTCCCATTCAGTTAATACCTTTACCAACAAAGGCATGTTGCCCTACGTCCCTTCCACAAAAAGTGTAAAATGCTAAGACTACAACCATGTCTTTCCAGGAGACGTTCAGTACTAGCAAATATTCTGCAAGAGAGGACCAATCAGTTGGTGGTTAAGAAGCCCTACACCACTTTTGGCAGAGTCTTATCCAGCTGGCCGTTCACCGCAGATAGGACAAGCCCATCGCCATAAGCACAAAGAGACTCAGCTTCCCCATCCCACCATTGCCAGTGTACCGAAGCCGGATAAAAGACTATGGCTGCGTGTACACAAGCAGCCCAATTCAGATTTTTCCCCCCTACTAATTGGTATTTTGACCAATAAAATCAGTTCTGAAAAAGATCTGATGTGATTAAGACCAATTATTGGAAAAAATATCAGAATTGGGCTGCCTGTATAAATGCAGCTAATTATTAGAATCAGGTGTGCTAGATTAGGGATGGAGTGTGAACCTACAAGACGGTAGCTCTCCAGGAACAGGGTTGGAGAGCCACCATAAAATAAATATATTTTCTATCAATCTTCGTAATTTGTCTGCCCTTCTGGACTCACAGAAGATATTGATTTAAGCTGTGCAGGGCTCTGTAGCATCAAACAGATGCTAGACATTCATATATCCAAAGAATGAAAATTATTTGTGCTACACCAAACAGTACCTATCCTGTAACTCACAGTAATGAATACCAAAAATCTTTGGTTAAATCACATTATCTGGTGTAACAATCTGTAGCTAAGAGAACTGGTGATCAGCAGATGATGGGAGAGGTGATCATGACGAAATTGCCATACCAAAGAAACATACAGTAAGTACAGGGAATACTTGTAAAGCTGCTGGATGAGTGTTGTCATGATCAAACTGCCATTCAGCTCCTCATGAATCATCTGCTTGAAATCCAGCATAATGTCTAATCCCTCGAGAGGGATACAGTTTACGGGATACAGTTCTACTACAATGACACATGCATGCAAAGGAATTCTGTTTATTTATCTGGAATTCACTTCTAGGAAGAAGCCCAGGCCCCACAGAAATTGTCTGTAAAACAAAAAAAACTAAACAAATTATACTCTATTGTACAGTTTGAAATACAGTTGAACCGTGCCAGCATAACATCAACATTAGGGTAGACTAGTTGAACATGCATACATGTGCACAGGCACAGCGATTACATTTACAACAATAAATGTAGCCTAATAGAAAGAAATATGGCATAACCCTCAACCTTTGCACAGTGACCAGACCGTACAAATTAACCTAGGTAGGTAGGCAGACAGTATCTCCCTACAGCTATGTCTATCAGGCATGCTTTGGCAAATATTGTTATAGTAAAACCAGCTTCAGTGTTGGAGATTTACAACAGTAAATTGTTGTATTATTGTTTCTTCTCACTGTTTGGTAGTAAACTTAGCTAGCTAGCTTGCTGGATATGCAATCCTTGTTATTTACATCTGTTTGGAATCCTATATTGCGTCATGCCTATCATTTTGTGACATTGAAATGCATCCAATGTCATAACCATAACCAATGTCAACCCTCGTCAATTATGTAACATAGCTAGCTAGTACAATTATTTACAGTTGCTGATGTTTGCTAACAAGTTACATATGCGAGGCACATAAGTTAGCAGGTGCAAGGCTAACTAGCTATCCAACTGCAGTGCCTTAGACCGCTGCGCCACTCGGGAGCCCATGTGCTAATGTTTAATTGTAAACCTAGTTTTAGATGGCTGGTTGTAATGTAGCTTGCTGTTTAGTAGCTAGCCGTATCTATGACTAAAAAGAGAAGAGATTTTACAATCGAGATACAAAAGATCTCCGATTGTAAAACCTCTTCTATTTTTAGTCATAGATATGGCTACCAGTAGTTGTTTAGCTAGCTAAGTTAGCAAACAGAATAATAATTTGATTAACCTCGTGTAACACAGTAGTATGTTAGCCAGCAATACACAATATGGGTTTCAGTAGATAAACTAAAGTTAGCTAGTTAGGTGGCTTGCAGGAAAAATAACTTACTTAGCTAGGCACCATATTTGTCATCTGCTGTCTTGGTGCTGGCGTCGGCTGTAGTTGAGCTTCTAACGTTAGCTAAATCCAACTCTTTGTTTCGAATCCTCTTCACTATATTCCGGTTGAAACATGTATGGTTGAATGTCACCATGTAGCTAATAGATGCTCCATCGTCGAATTCGTGTTGATGAGAGGAATCACTTGAAGCCATTGTGTCTGGTCAGTTCTTTCAGTTTTGCCCAAAGGATTGTTGTTAGTGTCCGCCTCCTTTAAAAAAAAAAAACTGCCTTGGGAGAGGGATGGGGGCCAGAGCACGAAGCACCACCCAACACAAGTTGTAGTCATTCAGGTACTGGAAAAAATGTGTCTGCTTGTATATTTACTAATGAATCCGCCGATAGGAACATTGTTGAAAGACGTCCAATGGCTCGAACAAGGACAACCATATCTACACCCACAAAAACATAAAGTGGAATCAATATAACATAGAGCCTTCACAAAATGCCATAAAGCAGGACTACATTTATTTTTAGATCCAATACACTGGAAAGCGTCATAGGGTGTATAATTCAGCACGCGAAGCCCTGACCTGCCTTCCTCCTGGGCAATTATGTGTGAAACACATCTCACTGACCTAGAAATGTCTCAGACATGAGGAAAACAAGCCCAGATTCCCCCAGTGTGAAATTCTCCTTTATGGCATTAACTCCAAATTCTTAAGGTTAAACATTAACTCTGAATGGTTAAGGTTAGGGTTAAGGTTTGGGATAGGCTTTAAACAAAAAATATATTTAAAAAACATTATATCGCTTGATTTGAACTTGCAACATTTGGAATCAGAGGCAGATACCATCTCCATCCACAATGCCCTAGCAAAACCGAAACCTACTTAAAGGTAACAGTGCTCACTGTTTCCTCTAGTGGCTGGTTTCCATGTCATCTCCCGACGTTGAATACTGACTTGTATCACGGGTGACCTGGCTGGCCATTTGGGACAGCAGCTATATCTTCTCCAACCCCTGAGAAAACCTGCACAGTGTCTCTGTACTGTAAGAGAGCAAGGCTGTGCTTTAGAACAAGACAATGTGTCCTGGAAGGTTAAACAGTATCTTTAGAAGATTGGAATGTGCTGTAATGTAAACGCAGAGCTTAATTCAACAGGATTATATCAAAATGGCACCCTATTCTCTACTTTGGACAGCACTAGGGAATAGGGTGCCATTTGGGACACAGCCAATGTGTTCCTTCAAGCTGTTTTATAATGTCACTTATCATACTATCAGAGAATGTTTCTTCTCTATAACCCACATTGTGAGTGTTTGTGTGTGTGTTGGTGTGTACATATTTATATTAACAGCTCACATATTTATGGTGAAAACTGTTTCAGTTCCATGGTGCCTGCAGTGGTAGTGTTCCTTGCTTTGACAATTTGTCCAACCCCTCCCTCCCTCCCTCCCAGCCACCATCCTGCTCTTTGCAGTACAACACCTATCTTCTGCTCCTGTTCATTCAGCCAGAAGTGATCAAATTGGATTTGTGTTCGTTATTTATTACAGTATTTGTGTGTATGTGTTTGTGTGTGTGTGTGTGTGTGTGTTTATGAGATTTGCAGCCAGTAGTACATTTGGCTGGATTTCTCATCAACCAATTCATTTGCACAATAATTGAACGTTCTTGTTTGAATTCAAATGCAAGTGATATTGATGTGTTTTTCCGCATTTAATCAAAGATGCATGGATGCACGCACAGTGTAACGAAATAGCTTTTGAGAGTTGCAGGTTTTGATAGTTGACATGACTCTTGACATCTTCATCAGACTCACCATCAGCCTCAGGACATCCATTTGTCTGAACACTGGAAGGAAAGTGATTAGTAAATTGATATGTTGCTCAGAGTCTAACCCCTGACCCCTTACTCCTGACACCTCACACCCCTGCCTTGGGCAGTATCCTCAGACATCATACAATTAGAGAGTTTTCAGGTGACATTCAATTCCTATGACCACATAGGGCCAGTATCCCGAACACAGTTTAGGCCCTAAACCCGATCCTAAAAAGCACTAAGAAAGGAGATTCACCATCAACCTTCGTTTTTTAGTACAGGACTAGTCTTAATCTCAAATCAATCAATTTCCAACAATGCAGAGTTTTTTGTTGTTGTTGTCATTTACAGGAGCAATTAGGGTTAAGTGCCTTGCTCAAGGGCACATCGACAGATTTTTCACCTAGGTGGCTCAGGGATTAGAACCAGCGACCTTTCTTAACCACTAAGCTACCTGCCGCCCAGAGTTAAAGATAAAATAGGGTAAGAAATAGTGACACAAGGAATAAATACACAGTGAAGAACAAATAACAATAACAAATACATCTGTGTCTTGGAAACTGCGCCACAGAGTTAGTACAATTAGTATAAATAAATACCATATCTTTACAGTAGCACTCATAATTGGGGAGATAAGTAAGTAGTCTTGTCCGAGCAAGAATGTCCCATAGGGTTTTTGTAGCGTGTGGCAGCTTGATGTACAAGTACACCCCCTGGACAGGACGCTAGTCTATCGCAGGGCCTAATAATGGGGGAGGTAAATGAGTAAAATCCTCCTATGATCAGAGAGCAGACACATACTGTTGAGACTAATACCTCACTCCTGGAGCGTTCTAAATTAAAATGTAATTTTAGGGTGGTGTCATTAAAATCTGCATTAGGTTTATTCCCAGCCAGGTCACCCATGATACAAGTCAGTATTCAACGTCAATCCATGTCTGAGGACGTTGGGATGTTGTTTTGATATATTTGTTTTAAACCTATCCCAAACCTTAAGCCTTACCTTAACCATTTGGAGTTAATGCCTGAACTTAGACTTGTGTGTTTCGAAATTTGACGTTTGGAACAACTTCGAAAAAATGTACGTTTAAGAAACATGGATGAACGTCTAATTCTGACGTGAGACTGTGAGAGTGGGTAGGTATTCCTTCACACTGGGTGATGCTGTTCCATTAGATGCCACAGTCTCATAATTTCACACACACACACAAAGTACACACAAAGTACACACAAAGTACACAAAGTACACATGCACACAGATAAAAACATTACAATATGTTTGAAAGTATCCAGGGTATTGTGTCCTTTTCAGTGTAGTACAATAACCACGTGTATCTCTCTGTATTTTCTAAGATACTTGACCTCGCTTTAACTTCACTTTTATATAGAGGATATCATCCCATTGTAATCAGTCTGTTCTATATGTGGCTGTAAGGCCATAACCGTACACTGTAAAACAATCTCCTCTATTTCATATTCTATGACCTGCTTATTACTTCACAACCGTCAATAAATAGGTTGTTGATCAGATAACCAGTGGCTATATATCCATGTGTGTGTGTGTGTGTGTGTGGTTGTTTGTGTGTGCCAATATTTCTATGGTGTAATATGACTGTCATAACCTCAGGGTATACTGTGACTGGTTTTAACCAGTCCAACCAGAGATATGGGGAGTAATCAGAGAGGTACCATCAGATTAGACAACAATATCCCCCATAGTCCCTCATATCGCCTGTGTAAATCTACAGGATTAAAATCAAATCAGCTCACCCAGTCTCTTGTGTGTCCTTTGTACAGGGGACGGATTTATCACGTTGGCTATGAAAGCTTTTACTCTCATACTGCTCATTCTCTCTGACCCTTTCTCACTGTCTCTCTTCTCCCGCTACTCTCTCTCCATCTCTGAATGTTCACAAAACCCTAAAGGAAAAAAACAAGTTCAGCGCTAACCCAGAGAGGTGGCTGGATGGTATGGATCAAGAGGAGAATGCCCACTTATATCTGAACCCCTGACATCAATCATGCTATTGTTGTTTACCTTGGACTGAAATGGATTCAGAAAGCCCAAAAGTAAACAAACAACCAAAACCAAACAGACAGATAAGAGGATGAATACATGCATGAATGATCAAAACATAAAATACCACCACATCTAAACAACCTTGGCATAACCTTAAAAAAAACTATACTTTCTCTCCACCCTTAAAATAAAAAAAACATATTTCCATGTCTTTGTGTTTGGCCGTGTGGCTGACCTCCCTTTGCTGTTTAATTGAACATCTATTATCAAACACTAAGGAAGCATATCACACCCTGGACTACCGCGGCTGGCAATGATCCTGCTGCTGTTGTTGTTGTTGTTTCTTTTGCCTTTGTTTTGTCTCAGTGAGAGTGGTTTGAGAAGGAGGTAGAGTGGATGGTCTATTTGAACCAGGGTTGATTTGAACAGACAGGCAGAGAGAGAGAGAGATAGTGAGAGAGAAAGACAGAGGGAGAGAGAGATAAAGAGGGAGAATTGTGACTGGAGGGATTCTCCACACAGTCACACACACACAGGAGCAGACTGGACACAGTGCCAAAGTGATTTCAGACATCTTCTGAGGCCAGCACAGGCCGTTGGTTGCCATGGCGTATCAGTGACGACACCACTGCCCAAACGGAACAGCACTAAATGAAGCTGCTGTCTCTACCTTTACTCACACTGTATTACTACGTCAGAGCAACAACAACAAGAAACAAAAACAACAATGAGACAAACACAACGAGTGAGAGATATGTCGTCAGTGAGATCGGTGTGTGTGTGTGTCAGTGTGTGAGTGTGTGACTGCCATCGGTAATGCAATAAAGGTCTGATGATGTTTTGGACACTTTTGGTACAGATGTGCCTTGTCGCAACACAGAAATTCACTTTCAAACAAGCCCTACTCAGTGGCAGAGTCTACCATGGAGTATTCACGACCCAGCCACAGTTCACCTGGCGTGCAGGGATACTATAGTACCTGGAGAGATTTCTCTGAGTATGAACATCAGCTGTCACAACATGAATGGAATCAATTCCAGACTCATGAGAGACACTAAACTGCTTCAGGAAAAAACAAACTTTCTCTCATCCGGGGATCTGGGGAAATGGAATAGAGTAGCGGCTATTCTGACTGGGGCTTTCTACAAGAATGGTGTCTTATCTGCAAAACATCAGGACAGGAGACCATTCAGAGCTCCATTCCTGAAATATGTTGCACGGATCCTGAGAAAGTTCCCTACACGTGAGGATTACCCAGCGGAGGTGACAGTGACCTCCCTCACCAACTGGATTGAGGCGCAATTGCACTTTATTCGGGATACCATTCAACCATCACTCAGTGGCTGTGGGGCTCAATGCGAAAGAGGACAGAGAAAGGTATGCAGGGAGAAAATGGCATACCTATGGCAACATCTCAAATCTAAAGCGATTTACATTATTGTGAACAGCCCCCCCGCTCAGTACTAGTAATGTTACTAATGCACAGAACTACTATATTGACAAATGCCAAGCCCCGTCTGATAGTGTACTGCTGACCACGCCCCCTTGATGTGAAACCATGGAAACAGTACAACCCAACTATTTCCCAGAGATATGCAATTTCACCCTTGAGGAGGTAGATAATGTTTTGACTTCACTACCAAACAACAAGGCAAGTGGATCAGATGGTGTCACTTACGAGACTTTAGAAGGATACTTGGGGATTATGGCAATGAGGCCCTTTATCTACTTCAGATGAACTTGTGGATACCATTTTTATGTCTCTGTTCCCAGTATGAAGGAAGTTAGAGTTAGTTTCGCGAGCCAATTCTAACTAGCGTTAGCAGATACCCATAGATGTCTAGTCATTGCGGTAACGCTAGTTAGAATTGGCTCACAAAACTACTTCTACTTGATAAATGGCCTCATTGCCAAAATTGCAAAGTACCGTATCTCTTTAAGTGACACCATCTGAAAGGCCCCAGTCCTCCTATGCCCTCATGCATATCTTCAATGCCTTTCTGATTAATGGAAAGGTACCTGACTCATACTACCATGGCTTGTGGATACCCATCGGGCACAGACGTCAATTCAACATCTATTCCACATTGGTTCAACGTAATTTAATTGAAATTACGTGGAAACAATGTTGATTCAACCAGTGTGTGCCCAGTGCGTACATGCATTCTCTCTCCCAAACAAATGGCATATATAGACAGACAGGGCATGAATGAGCATGGATTCTGACTATAAACTGGAATTGATGGCTTCAAGCATGAATCCAAAAAGTGTTCCACTGTGTTTCTGGACTTTAGAGATGCCTTTGGTACTTTATCACTGTGTTATGATCAATGCACTTGAGAAAATACAACTGCCTCAGCCTTATGTGGACATTATATCCAATGTGTACTAAGGCTCTTTTCTCTAAATTACCTGTGAGGAGCACCTGACTGAACCAATCCCATTTAGGGTTGGCATAAAAACAGGCTGCCCATGGAGTGCTTCATCCTACATTTACGTCATTTAGCAGACGCTCTTATCCAGAGCGACTTACATGAGCAATTAGGGTTAAGTGCCTTGCTCAAGGGCACATCAGCAGATTTTTCACCTAGTCGGCTCGGGGATTAGAACCAGCGACCTTTCGATTACTGGCACAACGCTCTTAACCACTAAGCTACCTGCTATCCTAGCCATCAACCAGTGGCTGAAATGGCTATGCCAGTGTGCCCCAGCCCATGTGCTGTCAGCGAACCCAGAACAGGGGTATGCTGATGACGTTCAGATCTCCTCCAGGGAGGAGCATGTTATCAAAGACATGCTCTCTCGCACAGATTACTTTTCGGAATGGTCTGGGCTGGAAGTGAAAGACCCAAAATGTGCAGTGTTCTATGAAAGACGCAGCGGAGGAAAACGTCTAAAACGGATAAGCCCCCAACATTTACACTAATGAATAAACCAATCGTATTGTCATCACGAAACATACAGCTATCTTGGACATAAGTTTACTTTAGCTGGCGAGTGGGGGGAACAAGCTTTTCCATGTGTATTCAACCAGGCTTGATATGATTGACATTTCCCATCTGCCTGTGGTCATGAAGCTAGGGGCTGTGAGAGAGGTGGCCCTAGCAAAGATTCGATGTCTGTTTGCCAATGTGCATATCCCACAGAAGGTTATGAGGGAAATGAATAACAAAACTGTTCAAGTGGTGACAAAGTCCTATGCTTAAACACACATACCACACATGACGTTATCTTCTTCAGCCGAAGGGAGGGTGGTTTGGGTGTCCCGAATGTTGAGTGGATTTATACTGCTACCATACTGACTCACCTGTGGAACATCCTCAACAGTGACGACGTGACAGTTAGGGAGTTAACCAGAGCCTTCTGGACCTACGGAGGAGGAAGGTCCCACTGACCACGGACACTGAGGACTCCCGGGCTTCAGGAGGAAGGCCAATGGAAAACTGGACACTCGTGCTGCAGGCTTTGGAACCTGGTCTGACTGGCCAGACCTCAATAACCCGTGCAACCGCACTGGAGTGGAGCTCTGACGGACACAGACTCACATGCAAACTGAGACAGTGACTGTCTCTGATGCAGTTGTGGCAGACCCCTGTGTTGTCGTGGAGGCTTCTGTCACCCATGATGGCACATCTCATCCTACAGTGCTGCAGCTACGGCAGCACTTGACTGGACTGAGGCTGCAGAGGAAACTTGCTGCTCTGGACTGTGCTGACCACTCTGTCTCCTATTCCATGTACCAAAATGCTGCCATTGGCGAGGACATTCTCACCTTTACTGTTAAGGAGAGGCTGCAAGTCCTACAAAAAATACAACCTAGCACTCTGGTACCCTGCAAATCATGATCACCCTGAGTTAAATGTAAAGGTGTCTGTTGCACATGTTGTTAAGGGTTGCCGTTCATATAAAGACTTGTATATTGCTAGAAATGACCACCTTGTCGACCTAGTAGCTACTGAGGTGAGAAGTGGTTTCACCAACAGAACACATACACAAACATTCTCTTGTCAGAGGAGCCTGGTATGAAGTTGATGGTAATGTGTTTTCTTGTATGCCGAATAAGCCAGATATTGTTGTTCTGGGGGAGGCCAGAGGGAGGAGCTGAGCTGTGTGGAGGAGAAGGTACTGCTCTGTTTCAGCCGTTATGGGCAGCCTAGCTGTGTGGAGAAAGTACTGCTCTGTTTCAGCCGTTATGGGCAGCCTAGCTGTGTGGAGGAGAAGGTAAGTGAAATGTTTGAATCCTTTATGATGTAATGTGATTTGTGGATTCAAATAAAGTATTTAAAGTGTGTGTGTGTGTGTGTTCCAGTTGGTCTTGCATACTGTCTGTGTGTTCTAGTCAGGAGGCCTGACCCAGTTCTATCTCTGTCACTTTGCTCAAACTTCCGTCTGATCCCACAATACAGCTGCTGCTACACACAAGCACGTACGCACGCACACACACACACGTACCTATGAAAGTACGCACACACACAAAAAAATACGCACATGTACACACAAACACACACACACACACACACACACAGAGACAAGTTCCTTATGAAACTTTATTTTAAAGTTGAAGAGTAGAAAACAGAGAACAAACAGCCTCCAGTCAGACAGCGAGAGAGAGAGAGAGAGAGAGAGAGAGAGAGAGAGAGAGAGGCTACAGGACAATGTCATTGTATTTCTGTGTCTGTTCTGAACCCTGCATATCCAATGAGCACATCACCAGTCCCCTCTCCTACCTCTGAATCAAGGTAATATAAAGCTTTAATTAACACTTAACCACTTATCTAGTGTTCTTATCCTCTTCCCATCAAATTAAATTAAATTCGAGTTTTATCTAACATTAGGACAATAACGTAACATTAGGACAATAATGACAAAATATTTTTCCTTCAAAAACAAAATACAAAAATAAATATCCTTGGAATGTTCTCCTAACATTCACTAAAATGATGTGCACAACATCTGTAACAACCGCCACAGAACATTCCCCGAAAGATTTCCAGGTAATGTAATAACACAAAGTACCAGTAATGTTTTCCCAGCAAACCAAAATTGGTTCTGTGAAAGTCTCCAGAAAACTTATTAGGTTGTAGCAAATGTTCTCATAACACAAAAACAGTCCAGTTGTGCTGATGATTATACAATGCTTGTATAAAACAAGTGCCTGATGTTTCAAGAATGTTCTCAGAACACATTTAGTCTGTTCTTTAAAGGATCCCAGAATGTTTCATTAGGTTGTGGGACCAGTCTGGTGGGAACAATGTGGGGACATCACAAAATATATGTTACCTAAACACTAAAACTGTCCTGTTCCCAAAATACAAAATATGCTCAGTTGTGATGAAATTCATACAATGTTTAAGTTCGCTAGACCAACACATTAGACTGCACATTCCTCACTCCCTAGATGCACAATTAAAGGGGAATTACACTAAAAAATCTTCCAGACCAAAAATTAAAAAGGGCTTCTGATGTGATTTAAGCATTGACATGGACTCAGAACATCCAATTCCGTTGTTTCTCTATGAACAATTGTAATTTTCAGAGTGAAAAACAAAAAAAATCTAAAATCAGGAAAAATTAAACTGAGAAAACATAATTTGGGAAAATATCAACAGATCAGAGATTTTATAGGGCCCCCCTTAGAGTTGTTTATTAACCGTTGTTTTACCATGTATACTGACAGAAAACATTGCACTACTTTATCTTGTACACAAAGGACCCATGGAAGAGTTGCAGGGGAGAGGAGAATAATGTGCTTACAGTGGGGGGGGGGAGTATTTAGTCAGCCACCAATTGTGCAAGTTCTCCCACTTAAAAAGATGAGAGAGGCCTGTAATTTTCATCATAGGTACACGTCAACTATGACAGACAAATTGAGAATGTTTTTCTCCAGAAAATCACATTGTAGGATTTTTAATGAATTTATTTGCAAATTGTGGTGGAAAATAAGTATTTGGTCACCTACAAACAAGCAAGATTTCTGGCTCTCACAGACCTGTAACTTCTTCTTTAAGAGGCTCCTCTGTCCTCCACTCGTTACCTGTATTAATGGCACCTGTTTGAACTTGTTATCAGTATAAAAGACACCTGTCCACAACCTCAAACAGTCACACTCCAAACTCCACTATGGCCAAGACCAAAGAGCTGTCAAAGGACACCAGAAACAAAATTGTAGACCTGCACCAGGCTGGGAAGACTGAATCTGCAATAGGTAAGCAGCTTGGTTTGAAGAAATCAACTGTGGGAGCAATTGTTAGGAAATGGAAGACATACAAGACCACTGATAATCTCCCTCGATCTGGGGCTCCACGCAAGATCTCACCCTGTGGGGTCAAAATGATCACAAGAACGGTGAGCAAAAATCCCAGAACCACGGGGGGGGGGGGGGACCTAGTGAATGACCTGCAGAAAGCTGGGACCAAAGTAACAAAGCCTACCATCAGTAACACACTACGCCGCCAGGGACTCAAATCCTGCAGTGCCAGACGTGTCCCCCTGTTTAAGCCAGTACATGTCCAGGCCCGTCTGAAGTTTGCTAGAGTGCATTTGGATGATCCAGAAGAGGATTGGGAGAATGTCATATGGTCAGATGAAACCAAAACATAACTTTTTGGTAAAAACTCAACTCGTCGTGTTTGGAGGACAAAGAATGCTGAGTTGCATCCAAAGAACACCATACCTACTGTGAAGCATAGGGGTGGAAACATGCTTCACCAGGACGACTGATCCGTGTAAAGGAAAGAATGAATGGGGCCATGTATCGTGAGATTTTGAGTGAAAACCTCCTTCCATCAGCAAGGGCATTGAAGATGAAACGTGGCTGGGTCTTTCAGCATGACAATGATCCCAAACACACCGCCCGGGCAATGAAGGAGTGGCTTCGTAAGAAGCATTTCAAGGTCCTGGAGTGGCCTAGCCAGTCTCCAGATCTCAACCCCATAGAAAATCTTTGGAGGGAGTTGAAAGTCTGTGTTGCCCAGCGACAGCCCCAAAACATCACTGCTCTAGAGGAGATCTGCATGGAGGAATGGGCCAAAATACCAGCAACAGTGTGTGAAAACCTTGTGAAGACTTACAGAAAACGTTTGACCTGTGTCATTGCCAACAAAGGGTATATAGCAAAGTATTGAGAAACTTTTGTTATTGACCAAATACTTATTTTCCACCATAATTTGCAAATAAATTCATTAAAAATCCTACAATGTGATGGATTATTTTTTCTTATTTTGTCTGTCATAGTTGACGTGTACCTATGATGAAAATTACAGGCCTCTCTCATCTTTTTAAGTGGGAGAACTTGCACAATTGGTGGCTGACTAAATACTTTTTTCCCCCACTGTATTTGAAAGCCAGAAAAAATGAGTAGCTCGCGACACGTTTCATTTTAAAAATTAGCTCTCATGCTAGAAAAGGTTGGAGACCCCTGCTTTAGATGCAGTATAACTTTAGCCAGCTAACTAAGATTGAGGGGACCACCGTATTTTAGCTAGCTAACATTAGCATTGCTAGCTATTTTTTACGAACTTTGCTAGTAACAGTGATGGCAACAAATCAAATGAAATTGTATTTGTCACATTCGCCTAATACAGCAGGTGTAGACCTTACCGTGAAATGCTTACTTACAAGCCCTTAACCAACAATGCAGTTCAAAATATTTACTAAATTAAATAAAGTAAAAAATACATAAAAAAGTAACACAATATAAAAACAATACCGAGGCTATATACAGGGGGTCCCGGTACCGAGTCAATGTGTGGGGTACAGGTTAGTCGAGGTAATTTGTACTTGTAGGTAGGGTAAAGTGACTATGCATACATAATAAACAGTGAGTAGCAGCAGGGGGGGATGTCAATGTAAATAGTCTGGGTGGTGGTTTGATTAATTGTTTAGCAATCTTATGGTTTGGGTGTAGAAGCTGTTAAGGAGCTTTTTGGACCAAGACTTGGCGCTCCGGTACCGCTTGCCGTGCAGTAGCAGAAAGAGGGTGACTGGAGTCTTTGACAATTTTGTGTGCCTTCCTCTGACACCGCCTAGTATATACACTACCGTTCAAAAGTTTGGGGTCACTTAGAAATATCCATGTTTTCCATGAAAACATACATGAAATGAGTTTGAATAGGAAATATAGCAAAGTGCATAGGAAATGTAGTCATTGACAAGGTTAGAAATAATGATTTTTAATTGAAATAATAATTGTATCCTTCAAACTTTGCTTTTGTCAAAGAATCCTCCATTTGCAGCAATTACAGACTTGCAGACCTTTGGCATTCTAGTTGTCAATTTGTTGAGGTAATCTGAAGAGATTTCACCCCATGCTTCCTGAAGCACCTCCCAAAAGTTGGATTGGCTTGATGGGCACTTCTTACTTACCATACGGTCAAGCTGCTCCCACAACAGCTCAATAGGGTTGAGATCCGGTGACTGTGCTGGCCACTCCATTATAGACAGAATACCAGCTGACTGCTTCTTCCCTAAATAGTTATTGCATAGTTTGGAGCTGTGCTTTGGGTCATTGTCCTGTTGTAGGAGGAAACAATGTTCCCACAACCTAAAGAAACATTCTGGGAACCTTTAATAAACAGACTAAATGTGTTCTGGGAACGTTCTTGCAACATCAGGTGAATGTTTTTTGTACCATAAAATAAACATTGTAGAATCATCCACACAACTGGACAGTTTTTTGTTATGGGAACATATATTTTGTGATGTCCCCACAATGTTCTCACCAGACTGTTCTGAAAACCTAATTAAACATTTGGGGAACCTTTAAAGAACAGATTAAATGTGTTCTAGGAACGTTCTTGCAACATCAGGTGAATGTTTGTTGCACCATAAAATAAACATTGTAGAATCATCCTTATAACTGGACAGTTTTTGTGTTTTGGGAACCGATCCTTTGTGATGTCCCCACAATGTTCCCACCAGACTGTTTCCACAACCTAATGAAACATTCTAGGAACCTTTGAAGAACAGATTAAATGTGTTCAAGGAACGTTCTTGCAACATCAGGTGAATGTATTATACAAACATTCTATAATCATCAACATGACTGGACAGTTTTTGTGCTATGAGAACATTTGCCACGACCTAACGAATCTACAGGTAGTATGGTAATATTTTATGTATCATTAAGGCAAATGTTGGGAAATGTCAAAAGTAAAATATAGTAAACATGATTGACATTCTATAATCCAGATGCATGTTTTAATCAATGTATGTATATTATTTTTAAGAAAGTGTCTGAGTCACGCCACCAATAAAGAGATAAGGGAAAGAGGCCTCAATTGGAAAGCGCACGTAGCCCTTGTAAGAGTAAACAACATGTGTTATTGGACTTTGAAAGATAATGGTGGCGTGGCAGTTAAAGATGTTAATCAGTTATCTTAAGGGGAGTAGCTGTATATGCTATGTAAACATGACTATGCACTTGTATTTGTATAAAAGGAGATCTTTGAGCCAAAGAGAGCAGCCCTTCCATGGAACTGCTCGGCTTTTGTTATTAGATAATAAGTCTAATTTTTGGATTAACAGGCTCCAGTTTCTTGAGAGATATTTTTGAGTTGACTACTTTTGAGTCAAATATTTCTACAACATAAATGGCGAGCTTTTCCAGGAGTTGAAAACAGGGACCAGAGACGGTGTACATCTGCAGTTGTGAAACGGCTTGGACGGACCATACAAACAAAAGCGGCCGTTTTTAAAAGGTAAGCCAAGTTCTTACTTATATAGTATAAAGTTTGTGTGGTTCGATCCGGGGCCCGGCATCAGCTGCAGAATACCAAGTAGGTCTCTCCAAATTTAAGAACCAGAAAATTAGAGACTGGGATCTTTTGGATTTAAAATGCATGTTAAATGATGAAAATCCTTGAGGGTTGCAATAAGTAGAAAATAGTTTAAGTAGATCTGCTCGGTAGGTGGATGGTCTGCTTGGGTTGGTGTGAGTCAGTCATTGTGGTTGAGTGAGTTTGACTAAACCGACGGTTTGATGCGTCTTGTACTCGTCGATGTCACTCGGTTGTTCGTCTGAACCGTTTGTTCAAATCATTTGATTCAATTGTTCGTCCTGCTGGTCATTTTGTTTAATCCATTGTGATTTGATTGGTTGTGGTCAAGTTGGATGATTCATCTGTTTCATTCAGGTTGCTCATCTGGACAGTCTGATCGATCTGTTTGATTTGATTGCTCAATTCGTGCATTCAATCATCGGGGTCACTCGGCTGCTCATCTGATGCATCTGTTCGATTCGGTTGATTCACTTGATTCATCTTGCTGATCACTTTGTCTGGGTCATTTCGGCACGGGCGGCTGTCCATCTGGTTGAGCGATCAGACAATAACATTTACATTTACATTTTAGTCATTTAGCAGACGCTCTTATCCAGAGCGACTTACAGTTAGTGAATACATATTTTTTTATACTTGCCCCCCGTGGGAATCGAACCCACAACCCTGGCGTTGCAAACGCCATGCTCTATCAACTGAGCTACATCCCTGCCGGCCATTCCCTCCCCTACCCTGGACGACGCTGGGCCAATTGTGCGCCGCCCATGAGTCTCCCGGTCGCGGCCGGCTGCGACAGAGCCTGGATTCGAACCAGGATCTCTAGTGGCACAGTTAGCACTGCGATGCAGTGCCTTAGACCACTGCGCCACACATGTTAGAAAGTCCTACGAATACCGCTTTAAAACGTGTCGGGGAAGTGAATCGTTTTTTTAGGACTGCTTAGGTAGGTGAAATCCTGTACAAATATTGCTTTTTCTCTGTGTCGAGGAAGTGAATCAGAGAAGGAGGGCAGAATTTACAGGTCGCTTAGGAAAGCGCAGGATAAGTAGAATTCCAGGTGTGTCGAGGAAGTGTATCACCTAGGGGGCTAAATAAATAGAAATCCTGTATAAAATCGTCTTTCTTGTGTCGGGGAAGTGAATCAGAAAGGGTCGATCAGGTAAAAAGATAGGTCATCCGGAGTAGGTGACATAAATTGGAAGTTAACACCGGTCATCCTGAGTAGGTGAATGGGTTAAACAGCCATTAAGGCTTCAAAATATAGAGAAAGTGTTAGATAGAGTAGGTCTGATCATCTCATGTGGATGAGTGGTTTGCTTGGGCTACTGTGAGTCATTAAACTGTCTGATTCATTTGGGCACAAGTGGCTGCTCATCTGTGTGAGTGAGAATTATAAGAAATCCTGCAACTAAATAGCCTTTTCTGTAAGGAAAGGAACTATATTTGAGGTCGTTTGAAGCTTCTGCCTGGTGGAGAAAGGGCATGCCCAATCTCGCATTAGGAAAGAGAAGAATTAATGTTATGTGGATATACATTTACCAACTGAGTGGAACATTCACATTACTAGGAGGGGTATGAGAAATCCGGTTGGAGGAACAGGTCACGTGTACCGGTGTGATCATATGACGTCTATGCATTGTATTTTGGTCAATCTTTCAGGGTGTGTTTCTGACATTATATTTGGAAACTTTAGAGGTGATGTAGGATTGTGATAAATTGACTACAGTTAAATAATAACTGGAATAGGGTTAACATTCCAAATTTTGGCCCTTTGATAGAATAAAATATTCCTGTAGGTTATACAAATAGTAATTAAGCGCATTTGAGAACAACATTGTGTGAATGTGGAATGAGAGTGGTATAATGGTGTAAATGAGTCGCACTCTGAAGTTTGAATGATGAGATATAGAGGTGTGTATGATAATTATATATACGTTTGAATAATAAGCTTTTCATGTAAATGATATCTTGGAGTTTCGTACAACAAATCCTGTCATAGAATTTTGTAAGATCAGTGAATAGTGACCAGCCTATGTGATTCTGGGAGGATTCTATGACTGAGGGGAAGGATTTGGGTAATTAGTTGTTGTTCCGCTGAGATTAGATTATGATTAACTGATTTGTGGTAATAAAGAATAATTAGAAACATGAATGGTTTGGTTGATGTGAATATATTAGATAAGAATGAATTTTATTTGAGTGTAATTTATTACAAGGGATTGGATTAAATAATAGGTGCTGACTTGCACACCCAAAAACGTAGACGTACGTGAGGGGTGGGAGAAGGTACATAGATCATTGATAGAAATAAGAGTAGGCATTATGATAACTATCTATCATTTTGAAGCAGAAGTGAAATAGTAAAGGAATTTTACTGTAATAGGGGGAAAGAACATAATCCATTTGATTGAATTCGTTAGATCTGTTTCCAAATTAATAAATGTAGATTTGACTCGTTGACTGCTAAAGCTTCCTGCTTGTGAAATCTTAGTCCTGTAAAGCTATTTTCTGATAAAGTGTGGTATGTGCCAGATACTAAAACTACTGACCATTATCATTGGAATAAAGGAGGATTTACTTGTCATTTCAATAAAGCATAGATTCTGCATCGCTGATTAGAGTCTAGGTTTTCTAAGTATAGTTCAACTATGGTTGTGGGTTGTTTAGATTGATGGAATAGTCAGGGTTGATTTTGTGATATAAGACTGGACGATTTAGCAGCCTGCGTCTTTTCAGACTGAAGGACTCACTTATTCAACGGGAAAGAGGGAGGAGTGACTATAGTCTAATCAGAAAGGACAGTTACCCACATTTGAATAGCGGACTGGCAATTGCGATAGAGTTGTGGCCATAATTTGAATTGTTTAGGTAGACTGGAATGAAAGTAAGGTATTTTAATAATATGAATACAAATATACTGTTAGTTATTGTTGGGTTGTGAATAGACTTTACTAATGCCATGATCTAGTTCTCGGGTAAAAGAGAGTCATACTTGCTTGACTGTATCGAGCCGAAAGAGATATTTGAAGCAAGTCTGATTAGTTGGATGGAAAACATTTATTTGACAAATTCTAATTGTTATTACTTTATTCTATAGTTTGCGTGACGCCACAGATGTATACAAATAGTTAATGAATTCTAAAACGATAATTTGTTTTCATTACATGGACCAGTGGAGTGTAGGTAGTTTTAACTATTATGCTGATAAGATAGTACCGACTTAATGTAGGTTCTAGATTTGTTCAACATCAAGTTTGTATTTTAAACTAAATTAATGCAATAGGCTACAATTACAACATTATCAGAAAAAGGCACAATCTAATGCGAAACAGTTATCACATATGTCATTAATCCAGAAATGATACAAAGCTAGAAGGATAACAATAGAGGGAGAGTGAACCAAAAAAGGCTGTCTTAATTACACCACCACCAAGAAGACCAGGGGTCTGCTGGGGGTGCAGTCAATCAGGACATACAAGAAGGGATTGTCACGATCGTCGTAAGGAGTAGACCAAGGCGCAGCGTGATGAATGAACATGTTTATTTATCATTAGCGATAAACACGGACAGTAAACAAAAACAACAAACGACTCGTAACGTCCTAGGTAACTTAGACCAACACGGAACAAGAACCCACAAACACAAAGGGAAAAACAGACAGTTTAAATATGGCTCCCAATCAGAGACAACCAGCCACAGCTGACACTCGTTGCCTCTGATTGGGAGTCACTCAGGCCAACATAGAAATAAACAAACTAGAACTCCCAACATAGAAATACACCACATAGAAAGAACACACCCTGGCTCAACATATTGAGTCCCAGAGCCAGGGTGTTACAGTACCCCCCCCTAAAGGCGCGGACTGCGACCGCGCCTCAACTAGAGCAAAACAGGGGAGGGCTGGGTGGGCATTCCTCCTCGGCGGCGGTTCTGGCTCTGGCCTTGCCCACCACCCTCCAATAAACCCCCCATAGCGCCCCTGGTCCGGTCTGGCCCCGCTGGCTGGAGCTGAACTGGACGTAGCAGGAGCGGTTAGCTTCAGCTCCGTAGTGGAGCAGTTGACCGGTACCCTACCAGGCACCGGTGACCCAGGCACGGGTTGTGCTGGACTGACGACGCGCACCCCTGGCTTGGTGCGTGGAGCCGGAACGGGCCGGACCGGGCTGACGACTCGTACCCCTGGCTTGGTGCGTGGAGTAGGAACGGGCCGGACCGGGCTGACGATGCGCACCCCTGGCTTAGTGCGTGGAGTAGGAACAGGCCGGACCGGGCTGATGATGCGCACCCCTGGCTTGGTGCGTGGAGTAGGAACAGGCCGGACCGGGCTGGCGACGCACACCGTAGGCTTGGTGCGAGGAGCAGGGACAGGCCGGACCGGGCTGGCGACGCACACCGTAGGCTTGGTGCGAGGAGCAGGGACAGGCTGGACCGGGCTGGCGACGCACACCGTAGGCTTGGTGCGAGGAGCAGGGACAGGCCGGACCGGGCTGGCGACGCACACCGTAGGCTTGGTGCGAGAAGCAGGGACAGGCCGGACCGGGCTGGCGACGCACACCGTAGGCTTGGTGCGTGGAGCAGGGACAGGCCGGGCCGGGCTGGCGACGCGCACCGTAGACTTGGTGCGAGTGGCAGGAACAGGCCGGACCGGGCTGGCGACGCGCACCGTACATTTGGTGCGAGGGGCCGTAACAGGCCGGACCGTACTGGGGACACACACCACTGGCTCTACCCCGGGATCTGGAACGGGCCGGACCGGACTGGTAACACACCCCAGTACCTCTCACCGTGCCTCTAAACCTTCTTTCCCTACTTTGACCAGTGGCCCCCGTAACCTGGTGGCCTTCTGAATACGCCCCTTTTCTGCCTCCGTCAGCCCCGTCGTCCATGCCCTGTGCCCCCCCCACATTTTTTTTGGGGTTGCCTCTCGTCCGTCCGACGATGACACTGCTGACGCCGCTGCTCCTCTCTCGCCAGGGCCTTAATCCTAGCCCATGGCCCTTTGCCCCCGAGCATGTCCTCCCAGGACCACGATTTGCCCACCTGGGCCATCGCCAACCTCTCCATCTCCTTTCCCGGCGCTTCCTCCCATGTCCAGTCTGCCTGCTCCTGGACACACTGCTTGGTCCTTGTATGGTGGGTTCTTCTGTCACGATCGTCGTAAGGAGTAGACCAAGGCGCAGCGTGATGAACGAACATGTTTATTTATCATTAGCGATAAACACGGACAGTAAACAAAAACAACAAACGACTCGTAACGTCCTAGGTAACTTAGACCAACACGGAACAAGAACCCACAAACACAAAGGGAAAAACAGACAGTTTAAATATGGCTCCCAATCAGAGACAACCAGCCACAGCTGACACTCGTTGCCTCTGATTGGGAGTCACTCAGGCCAACATAGAAATAAACAAACTAGAACTCCCAACATAGAAATACACCACATAGAAAGAACACACCCTGGCTCAACATATAGAGTCCCAGAGCCAGGGTGTTACAGGGATTGTCCTACCAAGCCGTGGTGGCCTGGGCAACCACAGCAGGGTAATTGGCAAGGGAATGGGCCCAGCTTGGCTGAATGGCAGCAGTCTTAGAACTTGTGGGAAGGACCAAATCAGGATAGCTAGAGAAGCATTTATTTTGGACTAGGGGAGAGGAGACAGCACTAACTTCTTGTGGGTTCTGGATTGATTACACAACAATTTATATTTTTACTAAAAACAATGCAACAGGTTGAAATTATTAGATTACTGGAAAGTGGTTATGGGTTTGTTATGTTATAGGTGTATATTCCACTTAATGAAACATGATAAATGTCTGATGTGTCTTGGTTGAGAGTCTTTTCTGGGATTGATGGAAATACCCTACAGAATGAATGATGAAGGAGATGTAGGAGACCCACGTCTCAAAAAATATTTTAATAAATACTTGGGATCAAATATCACTGATTCCTTACACTGAGAAATTGACTGTATTTGTGGTTACGGAAAAGCCTCAGGGTTTAAGTCTTATGGGATTTAATTTCGTTTTATGTGCGCTGAATTGTGGAATTCACCGGAGAAGGGAGCAGTCACAAGTGATGTTCTTGAGGGTTGTCTGAAAGGAGGGATCAGGAGATGTGGCAAGAGAGTGAGAATTTCGAATTTAGATTGTGTAGACTGATTAAGAGGTATCAAAATGGAAACTAACTAAATGTGTACTTTTTCTTCCAGGAAAAAGGGGGGAGTGATTCTCTTCTCTTTGAAATATTTTCTGAGACTATAAATAAGGCCTGGCCATTTTTGGTTTGTTTATTGTGTTACTATATGGTGTTCAAATAACCACAAACAAACCACTTAGTATGAAATGTTAGCTGTATAGGATTTTTATTTCTATTTTGGGTTTTTTGACGGGATGGAAGTGAAATATCTTAAAGGGGCAAACACATGTAATTTGGGTTTTTATTTACTGAGGGATAAGTAAATACGTGTGATTTATTTTGATAAGAGCTGTACTAAGGACTTACTGTACACTCGGGATACAACATTTATGAAATGTCTTGATGGTTGTTAATGAGTAGTATACTATTGGATGAAACAATTCATTGAATGATTTCAATGACCTCTGAAATCTGTCCTGGCTTTATAGTGTGACCTGATCACCCGCACTGTAAATTCTAGAGGCATGCTGAATTAGGGGGTTAGATATAATAAGGATAATTGTGAAGAAGTTTATAATTTGGAAAAAATCCTATATATTATTATTAGTCCAAACAGGACAAGGATGAAGTGAGAGAGTTAGTCCTGAAGGAGAGTTATTCCTTGAATAGTGTTATGGGATACAGTTAAGTAAAGATATGCTCAAGGGTTGTCATTTTAAGTTTAGTTATTATTTTTGGTTTGATAGGCAATATTGTTATTGTTTTGTTTTTTGAACACATGAATCACGAAGTGATGCATGTGTCCAAGGGGGTAAGTTGGGCTTACAGAGGTTTTAATGTTTTACAATGGTTTTGTGGGGAAATATGCAAGGTGTATTAAGGATATGAGCAGTAGTAATAATGTGTTATGGGTTAGGTTAAATCTTTTTAGTTTTTGTGATAGGAGGCATGGTGTAGAGGGGGTCTGTCTATGAAATGAGTGGACTACAACAAGCTGGAAGCAGGTGCGCTTCATAATCTCAAGGCTTCTCTTGACGGATGAGAGGACATAAGTAAGTAATTTGTAAGTCGCTCTGGATAAGAGCGTCTGCTAAATGATGTAAATGTAAATGTAAGTAGCATACTGTGTCTCACCTAACCTAACAATGTTCTTAAGATTTTATTTTCATGGGTGAAGATAACTATGCCCAACTGAGTAGGAGAATCTGAGTATTTTCTGCGCCCTGGAGACTATATGATGGCAATAGACTACAGAAGAAAGAGCTGGAAAGACCCTATGTGGAGGGGCCCGTACCAGGTGTTGTTGGCTACCTCAATTATGGTAAAAGTGGGAGAGACCGATACTTAGATCCATGTTTCCCAATATAGGAGTGTTCCAACCCCAGGAGAGGAAGACGGCCCGCCATTGGGTAGCATTGTTGTCTTTTGTGTTTGTCTGTGCTTGTGTCTTTGCAGCAGTAGCTCCGAGCTTCCCTATGGGTAGGCTGATAGAAGGACACTCTTCGCAGACCGATGTCGATAGATTGAGAGGGACTCTGGCTGATCCGGAGACCCTAGTGATGGAAGAAGGTTAACAGCTAAAGTGACCATACATCGTCGTCCAGGTTACACCAACAGCGGTACGGATAGAGGGGATCGCGATCGGGTATCATCTAAACCATTGTACCAGAGTGAGGGAACTGATGACTAAGAGACTACAGAGACTTCCAAGACCTTCCAGACCGCCGAGAGATTCCAGACCACCGAGAGATTCCAGACATTCAAGATGCACCAGATATCCCCGTCATTGATTTCTCTGCACTTGACTAGTTCCCTGAGAATAAGGGGAATGGGGTACTGATAATAGTAAAGAGCAGAAGAACAAGACATAGAAGGGATATAGACAGGATTAAAATGTATATTCTTGCACAGGCAGGAACCATAACTAAAATGCAGGAAGGGATCACTATTAAAATACAAGGGTTAACATATTATTGGTGTGTGAGGAACCAGCACAAAGAGTATGGGGAAGTCACATGGGGTAGTGTGACCTTAAGATAATGAAAGAATGAGACAGGTGAATCATAGACATAAGGAGAACAGCCCAAGACTTAGATAAACCATTTGATGTAGTATTTAGTGTTAGATTTCCAGGGAGAAGTGTTATTGGAGTAGTTATTCCTTGGGAAAGTGCATTAAACCCTGTACATGTTAGAGCCATACCAAATACAGAAGAAAGGGAATTGAAGGAGCCGTTAAACAATGATTGGTATAGATGAGTACAATATATTGCATTAAAATTAAATTAAAAAAAATATTCTAATATGCACCACATCTCCGTTTTAAATAGTTAACAGTAGTTCAACATCTCCACAGTTACTAGGACTGTGTTATGATTCAACCACAACTTTTGTCATATAAGGAACCCGGAAAGACCATATTGGCCAGCAGAATGTTTGTAATATTTAGGAAATCCTAAATATAAACAATTTTATGATCAACCAGGATGAGGAGAGTAGTGTAAGCAATTGTTAGAATAGGAACAAGGAAAAGGGAAACACCAGAGTAATATCAAATAGACTATGAGGAAATATAAGAATGTTACAATAAAACAATTGGGTTATATAATTTGGGAGAATTCAAGGGAGAATGTGAAACTAAGGGGCGTTTAAACAGATAGCCTTTGGAATTTAGGGACCCCTCAAAGAAAAATCTATCTGGCAGCAGGATCAAGTATTAGAAATGGGTATTAAGAATGAGTGATGAAACATAATGATTTGTCATATAGACAATGTTAATAGGGATGTTTTGGATTGGAAATTAACTCAACTAAACTGTTATGATCTGTCCTTTCCAGAGGTTACTACGGATGGTGTCGTAATGCATAGCAGAGATAATTCGGTCCAGAACGGTGTAAACCTCAATAAAAACCAAAAACCCTCTACCCGGCTGAAGAGGAACAACAAAGGCGTTGAAGACGTTCCTGTCCGACACCACCTCTGCCAGGAGACCTGAATCCAGCATCAAATCAAAGCAATCAATTGCCTTCTCTTTTGTGCCTTTTCTCACAAGAGTGTGACAGGAATCCATTTGGAGTCGGCATGAATAGAGATTTATTCAAATATACCACCTCTGATGGTGCTGGTATACTGGTTGGCAAATGGACAAAACAGAATGGGGGTAGAGGTGAGGTGGTTCAGGTGTGACATTGGAATTGGGACATTGTCACGATCGTCGGGAACAGAGGACCAATGCGCAGCGTTATTTGCGAACATGCTTTTATTTATGATTACACGAACAAAATAACAAAATCGATACGTGACGTCCAAAGGTGCAAAACACAAACCTACACAGGAACAAGATCCCACAAATACTGTGGAAAAACAGACTGTTTAAATATGGTTCCCAATCAGAGACAACCAGCAACAGCTTACACTCGTTGCCTCTGATTGAGAACCACTATGGCCAACATAGAAACAAAATAACTAGAACACCCTAGAAACACAAAACTAGAACAACACAAACAACACTCACACCCTGGCTCAACATACAAGCGTCCCCAGAGCCAGGGCGTGACAGACATTGCCATGGGCAATCCAAGATGAACTATGAAGCTATCTGAAGAACATAATGAAGACGCCAGAAGATTGAGTGCCGGTAGAGAAAGGGAGTGTTAGTTGAGGTAGTATGTTGATTGAGGAGGTATTATGCACTGCTAAATGTATAGTAATTTAGACTAGGAATGCATTAAGATACTGATCTGTTGTAATTCTCGTTATGAGGAAGTTAATGCTAGAATTATTATAATATAAATATACATTCCGCCAGTGTCAAGATGTGCCAGGGTGAGAGTTTTAATTTTGAATGATGGAACCAAGGTGACTTTAGAATTGTCATTCTAAAGTTGTTTTGGGTAATGAATTTGATTATGATTATAAATTATAAGTGGACTGATTGATCTGAATAAGTTATTAATATTAATGCCTAGTGATGTTGACATTGCAATTAATGGATTAGATATTGATATTGTCACGATCGTCTAGAAGAGAGGAGGACCAAGGCGCAGCGTGGAAGGCGAACATATTTATTTAATTAGAATGATCACACGATCAAAACAACAAAACGATGACGTGACAGTCAATGGTCATACACAAACCAAATACGAACAAGAAACCACAAACAATGAATGCCTAACGGCTACCTAAGTATGACTCCCAATCAGAGACAACGAGCTACAGCCCTCTCTGATTGGGAGCCACCCTGGCCAACATAGATATACAACGACTAGAACATAAACAAATGAACACCCTGGCTCAACATACGAGAGTCCCCAGAGCCAGGGCGTGACAGTACCCCCCCCAAAGGCGTGGACTCCGACCGCGCCAACCAAACACAACAGGGGAGGGACCGGGTGGGCACTCCGCCTCGGCGGCGGATCCGGCTCCGGACATGACCCCCACTCCTTCTCTAAACCCCCAAAGTACCCCTGGTCCGGTCTGGCCCTGCTGACCGGAGCTGGACTGCACACTGGTGGAGCGGATAGCTTCAGCTCCGTAGTGGAGCAGTAGACCGGGACCTTACCAGGCACGGGTTGTGCTGGACTGACGACGCGCACCCCTGGCTTGGTGCGTGGAGGAGGAACGGGCCTTACCAGGCTGACGACGCGCACCCCTGGCTTGGTGCGTGGAGGAGGAACGGGCCTTACCAGGCTGACGACTCGCACCCCTGGCTTGGTGCGTGGAGGAGGAACGGGCCTTACCAGGCTGACGACGCACACCGTAGGCTTGGTGCGTGGAGCAGGGACAGGCCGGACTGGGCTGACGAAGCACACCACTGACTTGGTGCGGGGAGCAGGAACGAGCCGAGCCGGGCTGACGAAGCGCACCACTGACTTGGTGCGGGGAGCAGGGACGGGCCGAGCCGGGCTGACGAAGCGCACCACTGACTTGGTGCGGGGAGCAGGAACGGGCCGAGCCGGGCTGACGAAGCGCACCACTGACTTGGTGCAGGGAGCAGGAACGGGCCGAGCCGGGCTGACGAAGCGCACCACTGACTTGGTGCGGGGAGCAGGAACGGGCCGAGCCGGGCTGACGAAGCGCACCACTGACTTGGTGCGGGGAGCAGGAACGGGCCGAGCCGGGCTGACGAAGCGCACCACTGACTTGGTGCGGGGAGCAGGAACGGGCCGAGCCGGGCTGACGAAGCGCACCACTGACTTGGTGCGGGGAGCAGGAACGGGCCGAGCCGGGCTGACGAAGCGCGCCACTGACTTGGTGCGGGGAGCAGGAACGGGCCGAGCCGGGCTGACGAAGCGCACCACTGACTTGGTGCGGGGAGCAGGAACGGGCCGAGCCGTACTGGGGACACACACCACTGGCCCTACACCGGGATCTGGAACGGGCCGGACCGGACTGGTAACACACCCCAGTACCTCTCGCCGTGCCTCTACACCTTCCATCCCCTCTTCGACCAGTGGCCCCCGTAACCTGGCGGCCTCCTCTGCCAACCCGCTGGACCGCTCTATCGCGGCCTCCTGCTGCCCCGACGTCGTGAGCCCCCCCCTAAAAAATGTCTGGGGGTCTCTCTTCCCCGTGGACCAGGCCTCTATCGTTCTCGCCCAACTCTCGCTCTCCTGCTTCCAACTCCAGCCATTCTGCTCCTCCTTTGGCTTGACCCAGTCGAGACTCTTCCTCCATTGTTCCCAAGTCCACCCTCTCTGCTCCTCACTAGGCTTGACCCAGTCGAGGTTGCCACGGAGATCTGCTAACGATTCCCCTGGCGATGGCTCCTGGACACGCTGCTTGGTCCAGTTTTGGTGGTTTCTTCTGTCACGATCGTCTAGAAGAGAGGAGGACCAAGGCGCAGCGTGGAAGGCGAACATATTTATTTAATTAGAATGATCACACGATCAAAACAACAAAACGATGACGTGACAGTCAATGGTCATACACAAACCAAATACGAACAAGAAACCACAAACAATGAATGCCTAACGGCTACCTAAGTATGACTCCCAATCAGAGACAACGAGCTACAGCCCTCTCTGATTGGGAGCCACCCTGGCCAACATAGATATACAACGACTAGAACATAAACAAATGAACACCCTGGCTCAACATACGAGAGTCCCCAGAGCCAGGGCGTGACAGATATTGATTATTCTGATTGTTATAATACTTGTGATATGGGTAAAAAAGGTTATGTAAGCTAAAGATATTGACACCATTCTTAACATGTCCTAGATATTATTGTTAAGACAAAGTTGCATATTTTGATGTGTTAGGATACTAACACATACAGTGGGGAAAAAAAGTATTTAGTCAGCCACCAATTGTGCAAGTTCTCCCACTTAAAAAGATGAGAGAGGCCTGTAATTTTCATCATAGGTACACGTCAACTATGACAGACAAAATGAGGAAAAAAAATCCAGAAAATCACATTGTAGGATTTTTAATGAATTTATTTGCAAATTATGGTGGAAAATAAGTATTTGGTCAATAACAAAAGTTTCTCAATACTTTGTTATATACCCTTTGTTGGCAATGACACAGGTCAAACGTTTTCTGTAAGTCTTCACAAGGTTTTCACACACTGTTGCTGGTATTTTGGCCCATTCCTCCATGCAGATCTCCTCTAGAGCAGTGATGTTTTGGGGCTGTCGCTGGGCAACACAGACTTTCAACTCCCTCCAAAGATTTTCTATGGGGTTGAGATCTGGAGACTAGCTAGGCCACTCCAGGACCCTGAAATGCTTCTTGCGAAGCCACTCCTTCGTTGCCCGGGCGGTGTGTTTGGGATCATTGTCATGCTGAAAGACCCAGCCACGTTTCATCTTCAATGCCCTTGCTGATGGAAGGAGGTTTTCACTCAAAATCACACGATACATGGCCCCATTCATTCTTTCCTTTACACGGATCAGTCGTCCTGGTCCCTTTGCAGAAAAACAGCCCCAAAGCATGATGTTTCCACCCCCATGCTTCACAGTAGGTATGGTGTTCTTTGGATGCAACTCAGCATTCTTTGTCCTCCAAACACGACAAGTTCTATTTTGGTTTCATCTGACCATATGACATATGACATTCTCCCAATCCTCTTCTGGATCATCCAAATGCACTCTAGCAAACTTCAGACGGGCATGGACATGTACTGGCTTAAACAGGGGGACACGTCTGGCACTGCAGGATTTGAGTCCCTGGCGGCGTAGTGTGTTACTGATGGTAGACTTTGTTACTTTGGTCCCAGCTCTCTGCAGGTCATTCACTAGGTCCCCCCGTGTGGTTCTGGGATTTTTGCTCACCGTTCTTGTGATCATTTTGACCCCACGGGGTGAGATCTTGCGTGGAGCCCCAGATCGAGGGAGATTATCAGTGGTCTTGTATGTCTTCCATTTCCTAATAATTGCTCCCACAGTTGATTTCTTAAAACCAAGCAGCTTACCTATTGCAGATTCAGTCTTCCCAGCCTGGTGCAGGTCTACAATTTTGTTTCTGGTGTCCTTTGACAGCTCTTTGGTCTTGGCCATAGTGGAGTTTGGAGTGTGACTGTTTGAGATTGTGGACAGGTGTCTTTTATACTGATAACAAGTTCAAACAGGTGCCATTAATACAGGTAACGAGTGGAGGACAGAGGAGCCTCTTAAAGAAGAAGTTACAGGTCTGTGAGAGCCAGAAATCTTGCTTGTTTGTAGGTGACCAAATACTTATTTTCCACCATAATTTGCAAATAAATTCATTAAAAATCCTACAATGTGATTTTCTCGATTTTTTTTTCTCAATTTGTCTGTCATAGTTGACGTGTACCTATGATGAAAATGACAGGCCTCTCTCATCTTTTTAAATGGGAGAACTTGCACAATTGGTGGCTGACTAAATACTTTTTTTCCCCACTGTATATGGGAAATGCTATAACTAAACAAAAGTGGGGAGCAATGTTTACAAAGAAATACATCCAGTTCAGGGAGCTCCAGGACAGTAGGTAAATGAATATGGAACATTTTGTAATGTAAAAGGAGGACCAATGGACTGTCCATTTGGGAATCCTGAATGTTTGTATGAAGTTGTTCCTGGGGGTGGATGGGCCTGCCATGGTTACAAAGCCCAATATAAAAATGTGGAGGTTAATTTAGAGGAAAACCTTCCAGACTTGTAACCAATACCTGACTGGGCTCTGGGTCCTCATCAGGATGGGTCAAACAATGAGGAATATATATTGGTTTAAATATATGCATATAAAAAGTAACCACATATGGCAAGGCTAAGAATAAGTAAATGCACAGGCTTACATTCATTTTAAAGTAAATCTTTGTAATTATTGGGACTTGTTAATGCCATTAAAAATGTTGCCACTGTTAATCGCTTCTCCATTTCTTCACCACACGGTCCGAAGGGATCATTTGGCGCAACACACAACTCAGTGTGCACTCGGCGGCAGGTGCTGTTATGTAGCTAGCGCTGTCTCACATCACCATGGAGAGAAATGTTGGCCATTTACGTCTCATATGTTGCTTCACTACAATATTTGATCATGATACATTAATACCGTGTTCAGTTTGTCATGTTTAACTGCTGAAATTTCCACGGTGGTGCGCATGCTAATTGATTAGCAGGCTAACCAAAATCCATGCTAAGTCAATCGGAAAACAGGCTAATTCGCTAGCTAGCCATATAGATTTTACATTTCGTTTTTCACGTGTATGTTTAACTAGCTTGCTAGCTAGATTAATACCATTTACACTCCTTAGCTTAGAATTGTGAAGTAAAACATTTGCTAAATCTATACTGAACAAAAATATAAACACAACATGTAAAGTGTTGGTCTCATTTTTTATGAGCTGAAATAAAAGATCCCAGAAATGTTCCATACGCACAAAAAGCTTATTTTTCTCAAATGTTGTGCACAAATTTGTTTACATCCCTGTTAGTTAGAATTTCTCCTTTGCCAAGATAATCCATCCACCTGACAGGTGAGGCATATCAAGAACCTGATTAAACAGCATGATCATTACAAATCAAATCAAATTGTATTTGTCACATACAAGTGTTTAGCAGATGTACACAGGTGCACCTTGTGCTGGGGACAATAAAAGGCCACTCTAGAATGTGCAGTTTTGTCACACAACACAATGCCACAGATGTCTCAAGTTTTGAGACAGCAAGCAATTGGCAAGCTGACTGTGGGAATGTCCAATAGAGCTGTTGCCAGATAATTGCATTTCTCGACCATAACCCGCCTCCAACGTCGTTTTAGAGAATTTGGCATTACATCCAACCGGCCTCACAACCACAGACCATGTGTAACCATGCCAATCCAGGACCTTCACATCCGGCTTCTTCACCTGCGGGATTGTCTGAGGAGGGGGGTGCTGAGGAGTATTTCTGTCTGAAATAAAGCGCTTTTGTGGGGAAAAGCTCATTCTGATTGGCTGGGCCTGGCTCCCCAGTGGGTGGGTGTATGTTGTGCCAGGCCCACCCATGGCTGTGCCCCTGCCCAGTCATGTGAAATCCATAGATTAGGGCCTAATTTATTTATTTTAATTCACTGATTTCATTCTATGAACTGTAACTCAGTAAAATCTTTGAAATTGTTGCATGTTACGTTTATATTTTTGTTCAGTGTTGTTATCCTTATGTCTGCATTGCCATTGACTTGACAGGTTGAGTGGATGAACAGGGCAGGGGCAACACCTCTTTGTTGAAGCTTGTTTGTTAGCTGATACATTTCAGTAAAGATGTGGCAGTCAACAGGCAACAACAAGCTATAGGAGATGAGTAAATAAATGGGGAAATTTAGTTTTAAGTTGATACATGCTTCATGTGAAATATTATTTATGTCCATGTTGCTCATTGCTCATCATTGCTCCAGTGTCTCATACCCCACTCCGTTGCCATCAACAGTCCTCTGCAATATTGCCTCAAAAAACTGCTAGTGTATGATCAGTTTAACTTCCCGCAATTATTATAATTGCACAGGACATCCATCCCATTTAGCTACTGTTTTCATTGTAGTTCTCAGATCAAAAGATTTAAGCAAATTATCCTAATTCTAGTAGCAGCTTGTGACTAGTTCATGTTGAAGAACATGGATAAGTAGCCTAGGTTATATCTAATAGCTGTATTACATCAACTCAGACCTGGCTGATCTATTCTTATTTTCTTCTGTGGAATTCATTAAATTGTTGGACATGTTTAAATGCTTTTTGTTCTTTGTATCCATACAGCCAGTTATTTTTTCCTATAGTCAACCCTCCAATCAGAAATTGGGAGAACACTTGTTTAGAATGCCTGAAGCTTTAAGAGAACAAGAGTGTGCGTGTGTGTGTGTGTGTGTGTGTGTGTGTGTGTGTGTGTGTGTGTGTGTGTGTACTTGTACGCGCGCAAGTGTTAAACTTCAAGAACATTGATAAGAGGGAGTAGGCCTACTGAAACATATGGGGCATGTTTCAGTGACTTTTGTGTTGTTTATGGTGAAAATGCTATTAAAAACATTCTGATGCAGATTATTTTGTATTTCTGTCCCTTAAAATGCAAGCATAGTATGCATGTCACATGGCACTGCTTTTTAAATGGAAAAAATATTTATTTACGTCTGAATTTGAGCAAATTATAATTGTTTGATTAATCGCAATTACCTACAGAAAATTATGCGATTAATCGTGATTCATTATTTTTATCGTTTGACAGCCCTACTCTCAATCCATAGAATGTGACACTATGACAATAAACCAATGTAACATTTAAACCATTATACTCATACAAAGTAATGTTGACACTCCAACTTTAAATCGGTGTGACTCTCATTGTTGCAGCTAGCTTGTTAGAGTTCAGGCCCGCTAGCACTCATGTCTCATTCCACTGAGGGAGATCACAGCAGGAGTCAATGGAACTCACTTTACATTTCAGAATATCACATTCTGCCGGTGTGGTGCTATCCCATATATGCCCTCTCTCTATGCCGCATCCCAAATGGCACCCTATTCCCTTTATAGCGCTCTACTTTTGACCAGAACCCTATGGGCCCTGGTCAAAAGTAGTGCCCTATAAAGGGAATAGGGTGCCATTTATGATGCAATATCTCTCTCTGTCCAGGGGATCAGGGTCAGGGGTCAATCTGTCTATAATGGAGGAGAATGTCATTTCATTAGTGTGGTTACAATGGGGACGGACTCAGGTTTGTATTCTTCTGCTATAGATATCTGATCAGGCCCCCTCAAGAAGTCAATGGGAACAAAGGGTCATTGATTTATTTCACAATGAGGCTTTCTGTACAGCATTGACAAATAAGCCTTATCAAATCTTGATGTTGTGGGACCCCTTCTTTAAGTACCTTGGCCAAATCAAAGCCCAAATGTTAATTTCAGGACTGTCGGGCCTGGCCTGGCACAATTTAGCTACTTGAGAATTACCCTATCTATGTAGGCTATTTGTACTCTTTTCACATACTTGACCTTTGTGATTGTGTAGTCTGACGCATGTTGATCTATTTATTGATTAATGGGCTTATTTCTTCTTTATTGTTGTCTTGTCTGTTTGTTTGTTTGTTTGACATCTTTATGCATCTGTTTGTCTATTGTATATCTGTAAGTTATGCTGTTTATTCCCCTGTGTCTATTGTTTTTAGCCTTATTTTCTTGTATGATATATTTATGTATTTTTCTTACTCTGTAATCGGCACAAAAGTTATATATAATTTTTTTAAATAAACATTAAGAAGTGCATCCTTTATTTCTACCTTCCTTGTCGTAATCACTGATTTTACATGGTGGGACAGGTGAAAGCCATGTGGTGGAGCCCTTCCATTAATCTGTCGAATCAGGTATGATCAGTGATTGTCAGATTACGACAAGGAATGGAAGAAGGGTGGATGCACTTAAAAATAATTTGAACAGAGCAATGGTCTCAGGACATCCATCTGGTCTGCTGACTCCTGATGTAATGATGCTGTCTGTGACTGGTCCCACTGGATTCCCTTAGGATCTGATTGGCTGACAGAAACCCAGGGGAGAAGCTTTTGATTGGTGCTGAGATATTTCTCTGTCTGTGTTTTTCTCCAAAAAAGACAATTTCATTTTGATGGAGGTTTTATTCTCAGCACCCCACCAGGGAAATCTAATGGAATTTAATGAGCCACTTTTATGCGTTGTAAAAAAAAAAAAAATGTGTATCTTGATTTGATAGATGTTTCTTTCCTCCTCTGCTTTTAAATAATTAATGAGCTGATGCTTTCCTCACAGATAGAGTGCCTCTCTCAGAAACAATGGGATTCATCCCTGTTACTGTACATTCTACTCTACTCTCTGTCACATTCTTCCTACCCTTATCTTATCTAACCAAACACCCATTGAGTCCAAACGGATTAAATGGTATGTTTAACTCATGACATTCTCTTGTTGTGACATTGGTATAGTGGTGGATGGGGGTGTTCGGTATTAATGTAAACTCTCCATTACATGCATCTGACATTCTAATCATTCAACTTATATCAACATTCAACTTAACAGGTGGTGTCATGCTCTAGCCTACACACTACTGAGAGGAGAGTACACAGACACACAAAGCACACACAGACACGAACACACACGCGCAGGCCTGTCCTCATAAATCCAGATTTAACTGAATGTCAGAGAGGCATCCGGCAAGAAGTGGCTAAGGACCTTATCAGCCACCCTACTCTTTCCTCTGTCCTCTCTCTTCTCAGCCCAGTGGTTAGAGACGCCTGTCTCACTGCAGCTGGAGACAGTCAGAAGACTCTCAGAGTACTGCCGCTGCTGAGGAGATGAGAGATGGTGGGAAGGCGAGGAGGAGAGTGAAGTGGTTATTTACGGCAGTGACCAATTCTCTCCTCTCTTCTGCTCTGCTACCCTGTGAGTGTTCTGAACAATGGGGGAGAGAGAAAGGGCAGGCTGCTCTCCTCTCTGCCCTACGTGATTCTGCCTTGAAAGCCAGTGAAATCCTGCACGATGCAGCATGCTGTAAACATTCTTTATAAACCCATCACTCTCCCTGCCTCCTCTCAACCACTCAATTAGTAGGTAAGAAGACCCTCTCCTCTCAACCACTCAATTAGTAGGTAGGAAGACCCTGACTGATAGGACTGCTACCTGCTGATATGTTCAATGCAATGGAACAAAACAGAACACAATGCAATGGAACAGAACAGAATAAAGTGAAATAAAGGTTAAATAAATAAAATAAAAAGAACACAACACAACACAACAGTACAGAATAGTTATTTTGTAATCAGTGGGAGGGAGGAGTGTCAAACTTAATTTAAAAGATGTTCAGTCTTCTCTAAGGGCAGCTACTATTCTGTGTAAGGTACAGCATGAATAACAGCTACCCTACTCAGATTCTATAACCATAAGTATCTCCTATATCCACATTTCACACTCTTGTTATAGTGAAGGTGTTATAATGAAGAGTTAAGGTGTTATAGTGAAGGTGTTATAGTGAAGGACAACACAAGCAGATGTGAATGTGGTCTGTATTGGTTTGCCTTCAGTGATAATTATATCCCATACGGCTAATATGACTGTAAATGGGTGTACCACCACTAGGCAGAGTGCAGTTATATCTCAATATGGATGATGTGATGGTAATTCCCCAGACTTACTTGTAATGGTGATGGTGATTAGAGAAGCATTAGCTATTCCGATGAGTTAATATTACTGGGAATGCATTGGTAATGTGTGTACATTCTCAGGGTCTGATGTGTTAGTGTGTGATGAGAGAAGGAGAGAGAAAGTGAGTGAGTGGGATTTAGTTGAGTTTTTGTGTGTGTGTGGGGGGGGGGGGGGGGTGTGTGCCCGTGTGTGTGTGTGCCTATGTGTGTGTGTCTGTGTGTGTGATCGTGAGTGTGTGCGTTTACTACGTGTGAGTGGAAGGTAGGTGGGTGGCGGGAGCGGGACTGCAGTGCCTGCTGGTCTATATGGTAATGAGTTATAATTGCAGCGTGCGTTCTGCTTGACTGTCTGCTTTTAAGATTCAGGGAGAATTTACATCATTATGCGGTCCTTTCAAAAATGCTAATCAGAAGAGGGTTTTTTCTGTTTCTCTGAGGCGTCTTTCATCACAATTATATGCCGAGTCCATGGCTGCATCGCAAATGGCACCCTTTTCCCTATATAGTGCACAGAATTTGACCATAGCCCTATGCGCCTTGGTAAAAAGTAGTGAACTGAATAGAGAATAGGATGCCATTTGTGTGGCAAACAATTTCTCTGTAAATACACGATCTGAGCGCTAATTTATTCAGTGAAATCTAAACAGTTTCACTTCTTTCTCTAAAGAACCTGATGCTTGCTAGCTGAGGGTGTCAAGGAGCAGGTATAGCAGGTACAAGCTACTTTGTATGTACTTAACATGGAGATCGAGGTCCTTCCTTCAAAGGTGTGTTTAATAAAAGAGCAGTGATCTCCACTGACATACACACACTGGTTCAATTAGAGCTCGGTCTGTCCCCAACCCCCATCTCCCTGTCTACGTACATCCCAAATGGAACCCTACGCACTGAAAAAAATTGTTCTATATAGTGCCAATTAAGCGTTGTTTGGCTTGGAACCATAGCGGAACCATTTTTAGTGATATTTGGAACCTTTTGTTGAAAGTTCTATAAAGAACCATGCTCATAAGGTTCTAAATGGAACCTATATGGTGCTACAAGGGTTCTGCTATGGTAACAACACTTTTTGGGGCTATATATAACCTTTATGGAGAATGGCTCTATAATAACCTTTTTTCAATCTCAAAGGTTCTTTGTGGACCCATACAGGTTTTTTTTATTGTATTGTTAGAATTCCATTGGTGTTACTATTGTGTTGAATCAGGTGTGCTAGCTCTGGAACTGCTGGGGGTCCCTGAGGAGAGAATTACTGACTTATTCAACCGTTCTGAATTGATACAAGGCCATACGTGCGTCTTTCACAAGACACCATCACTGGCCATAGTCATATTTAACATGTAATAGCATAACACAACAGATTGGATCAACTGGAATGAAATTCTCTCACTCACGGTTGCACAAAAAGAGTTGTGAACAAACCACGCCCCAAAATATTCCAATGATCCGCCGCTCCTACATTTTAATTAGCACTAAAAGAGGAAAGAACCTACGGAAGTCCAGAGAGGACATATGGATTAAAAAGAACGTCACTCATTATGTCGAGATCACAACTTATTTATCTCTGTCAAGAATGCTGTAGGTGGGTGTAGTGGTGGAATCAAGCGCAGGACACCGAAGTATAGTCCAAAAGACTTTAGTGCAATTTCCAACAAGGAAAATCGAACAAACTTGCCCGAAGGCGAAAACTACGCACGAAGGCGACAAAACAAAAGGCGCACTAAACATGTGCGTAAACGCTCCAACACAGTGGAGTAAAGCTCAACCGAGCGAATAAGCAATATACAAGCACAACACACGACAGAAATAAATCAATTACACACAACACTAGACAAACACAACGAGAAACTTATAGGACACTAATTACACTAAACGAGAACAGGTGTCACAACAAACAGACAAAAGCAAACGAACATGAAACATACAACGGTGGCAGCTAGTATTCCGGAGACAACGAACGCCGAAGCCTGCCCGAACAAGGAAGAGAGGCAGCCTCGGCCGAAACCGTGACAGTACCCCCCCCTTGACGCGCGGCTCCAGACGTGCGCCGACTCCGGCCTCGGGGACGACCAGGAGGACGCGGAGCAGGGTGCGTCGGGTGCCCACGATGGAATTCCGTCAGGAGAGACGGGTCCAAAATGTCTCTCCTCGGCACCCAGCACCGTTCCTCCGGACCGTACCCCTCCCACTCCACTAGATATTGGAGACCCCCCATCCGACGTCTCGAATCCAAGATGGACCTCACGGAGTACGCCGGTGCCCCCTCGATGTCCAATGGGGGCGGAGGAGTCTCCCTGATCTCACTTTCTTGGAGTGGGCCAGCTACCACCGGCCTGAGAAGGGACACATGGAACGAGGGGTTAATACTTTTATATTCAACAGGTGGTTGTAATTTGTAACACACCTCGTTCAACCTTCTCAGGACTTTAAATGGCCCTACAAACCGCCGACCCAGTTTCCGACAGGGCAGGCGGAGGGGCAGGTTTCTGGTAGAGAGCCAGACTCGATCACCAGGTGCGTACACTGGTCCCTCACTGCGGTGGAGATCGGCGCTCGCCTTATGACGTCGGAGGGCCCGCTGCAGGTGGACGTGTGCAGCGTTCCATGTCTCCTCCGAGCGCCGCGCCCACTCATCCACTGCAGGAGCCTCGATCTGGCTCTGCTGCCAAGGTGCCAGAACCGGCTGGTAACCTAACACACATTGGAAAGGGGTCAGGTTAGTGGAGGAATGGCGTAGGGAATTCTGGGCCATCTCGGCCCAGGGAACGTACCTTGCCCACTCCTCCGGCCGGTCCTGGCAGTATGTTCTAAGAAACCTACCCACATCCTGGTTCACGCGTTCCACCTGCCCATTACTCTCCGGGTGGTAACCCGAGGTGAGGCTCACCGAGACCCCCAACCGCTCCATAAAGGCTCTCCAGACCCTGGAGGTAAATTGGGGACCTCGATCAGACACAATATCCTCGGGTACCCCGTACTGCCGGAACACATGGGTGAATAGTGCTTCGGCAGTTTGCAGGGCGGTAGGAAGGCCCGGCATGGGGAGCAAACGACAGGCCTTAGAAAACCGGTCCACAACGACCAGTATAGTGGTATTCCCCTGTGAAGGAGGAAGGTCAGTAAGGAAATCCACCGAGAGGTGAGACCATGGTCGTTGTGGAACGGGCAGGGGTAGTAACTTACCCCTAGGCAGATGTCTAGGCGCCTTACACTGGGCGCACACCGAGCAGGAGGAAACATAAACTCTCACATCCCTTGCCAACGTGGGCCACCAGTACTTGGCACTAAGACAGTGCACTGTCCGGCCGATACCAGGGTGTCCAGAGGAGGGTGACGTGTGAGCCCAATAGATCAATCGATCCCGAACCTCGAGCGGAACGTACTTCCGACCCTCCGGGCATTGCGGTGGACTAGGGTCGGTGCGTAACGCCCGCTCGAGCTCAGCATCGACCTCCCACACTACCGGTGCCACCAGACACGACTCCGGCAGTATGGGAGTGGGCTCCACGGACCTCTCCTCCGTGTCATACCGCCGAGACAGTGCATCTGCCTTACCGTTCTGTGACCCAGGGATGTACGTGATCTTAAATGTAAACCGGGTCAAAAACATATTCCATCTTGCCTGGCGAGGGTTCAGCCTCCTCGCTGCCCGGATGTACTCCAGGTTACGGTGGTCCGTCAAAATGAGGAAAGGGTGTTGAGCCCCCTCAAGCCAGTGCCTCCACACCTTTAGGGCCTGTACCACGGCTAACAGCTCCCTGTCCCCTACGTCATAGTTTCGCTCCGCCGGACTGAGCTTCTTGGAATAAAAGGCACAGGGGCGGAGTTTAGGTGGCGCGCCTGACCGTTGTGAAAGCACGGCTCCTATACCGGCCTCAGACGCGTCCACCTCTACCTGAAATGGCAAAGAGGGATCCGGATGCGCCAGCACCGGGGCCGAGGTAAACAGGTCCTTCAGCCTCCCAAACGCCCTGTCCGCCTCGGCAGACCACTGCAGACAAAACCGGACCCCCCTTCAAAAGAGACATGATGGGAGCTGCCACCTGTCCAAAACTCCGGATAAACCTCCGGTAGTAATTCGCAAACCCCAAAAACTGCTGCACCTCCTTCACAGTGGTTGGTGTTTGCCAATTACGCACGGCTGACACCCGGTCTACCTCCATCTTCACCCCTGACGCAGACAACTGATACCCCAAAAAGGAGACCGACTCCTGGAAAAACAGACACTTCTCTGCCTTAACATACAGGTCGTGCTCCACCAGCCTCCGCAACACTCTGCGCACCAGGGCCACATGCTCGACACGGGTAGGCGAGTACACGAGAATGTCATCTATGTACACAACCACCCCCTGCCCCTGCATGTCCCTGAAGATCTCATCCACGAATGATTGGAAAACTGACGGAGCGTTCATCAACCCGTATGGCATGACAAGATACTCGTAATGGCCCGAGGTGGTACTAAAGGCTGTCTTCCATTCATCGCCCTCCCTGATGCGCACCAAGTTGTACGCGCTCCTGAGATCTAATTTAGTGAAGAAACGCGCCCCATGCAATGACTCAGTCATGGTCGCAATCAGCGGGAGTGGATAACTGTACTTCACCGTGATCTGATTGAGACCACGGTAATCGATGCACGGGCGTAAACCACCATCCTTTTTCTTCACAAAAAATAAACTCGAGGACGCAGGGGAAGTGGAAGGCCGTATGTATCCTTGTCTCAGAGATTCGTCTATGTAAGTCTCCATAGCTTTCTTCTCCTCCTGAGACAGAGGATACACATGGCTCCGTGGGAGCGCAGCTCCTGCCTGGAGGTCTATCGCACAATCTCCCTGCCTATGGGGCGGCAACTGCGTCGCCCTCGACTTACTAAACGCAATAGCCAAATCCCCATACTCAGGGGGAACGTGCAATGCGGGCACCTGGTTTGGACTCTCCACCGAGGTAGCCCCTACGGAAACGCCCAAACATCGACCCACACACTGGGCAGACCACTCCATCAGAGCCCTCTCCTGCCACGAAATAGATGGGTTATGGGTACTCAACCAGGGCATGCCCAGCACCACCGGATACGCAGGCGAGTCGATCAGAAATAGCTGAATCATCTCCTGATGACCCCCCTGCGCACACATCCTAAGTGGCGCAGTGACCTCCCTGATCAAGCCCACACCCAACGGACGGCTATCTAGGGCATGAACGGGGAAAGGGACATCAACAGGGAGAAGGGGAATCCCTAAGGCTAAACAAAACTTCTTATCAACAAAATTCCCAGCCGCGCCTGAATCTACCAGTGCCTTATGCTGGGAATGAGGTGCTACCTGTGGAAAACGCACAGGTATACAGAAATGTGCAACAGAGAGCTCTGGGTGAGTGGGGCGCCTACTCACCTGGAAGGAATCCCCAGTGCGGGACCTGTCATCCTCTCCCCTAGGAGGCCATCCCCAGCACCTAGCCGCGGTGTGTCCTCCCCGACCACAGTTGGTGCAGGAGATGGACCCCCTCGTAAGCCGACCCCTCCTCTCTCTAGCGCCAGCGCCCCCGAGCTCCATGGGGCACGGCTCGGAGGCGCTGGAGGGTGAAACGGACGGACCCCCCTCGGAACGTCCGCGGGTAGCTAGCAGGTTATCCAGCCTGATGGACATGTCGACCAACTGGTCGAACGAGAGGCTGGTGTCCCTACAGGCCAGCTCCCGACGGACGTCCTCGCGTAGACTACATCTGTAGTGATCGATGAGAGCCCGCTCATTCCACCCTGCATCCGCCGCTAGAGTACGGAATTCTAGGGCGAACTCCTGGGCACTCCTCTTCCCCTGCCGGAGGAAGACCAGACGCTCCCCCGCCGCTTTCCCCTCCGGGGGATGGTCAAACACCGCCCTGAAGCGGCGGGAGAACTCGTCGTAGGTGATGGTGTCCGCGTCGATCCTCCTCCACTCCGCGTTGGCCCATTCCAACGCCTTCCCGTAAAGGCAGGAGATCAGGGCGGACACGCTCTCATGTCCCGAGGGCGCCGGGTGCACGGTGGCCAGGTACAGCTCCACCTGGAGAAGGAATCCCTGACACCCGGCCGCGGTCCCATCGTAGGCCCTCGGGAGCGAGAGTCGAACTCCTCTGGGTTCCGGAGCGGGAATGGGCTGACTGGCCGATGGTGCTGGCAGAGAGGATGGCGGTGGAGGAGTCCCCCAGCCTCGGATGGTGGTGATCACCTCCTGCAGTGCGGACCCCATCTGCAGGATCTGGTCACTCTGTTCACGGACCTTGTCCTCCAGCGTCGCCTGGGCTGCTGCGGCTCCTGCTGATTCCATTCTTGATGGTGTGTGATTCTGTCAAGAATGCTGTAGGTGGGTGTAGTGGTGGAATCAAGCGCAGGACACCAAAGTATAGTCCAAAAGACTTTAGTGCAATTTCCAACAAGGAAAATCGAACAAACTTGCCCGAAGGCGAAAACTACGCACGAAGGCGACAAAACAAAAGGCGCACTAAACATGTGCGTAAACGCTCCAACACAGTGGAGTAAAGCTCAACCGAGCGAATAAGCAATATACAAGCACAACACACGACAGAAATAAATCAATCACACACAACACTAGACAAACACAACGAGAAACTTATAGGACACTAATTACACTAAACGAGAACAGGTGTCACAACAAACAGACAAAAGCAAACGAACATGAAACATACAACGGTGGCAGCTAGTATTCCGGAGACAACGAACGCCGAAGCCTGCCCGAACAAGGAAGAGAGGCAGCCTCGGCCGAAACCGTGACAATCTCATGATCACGACATAACAAATGTTGTTTTGTTGAGGTCACGAGATAAACTTTATAGATAGGAGTTGACGTATTAACGATAGATTGACAGTATGGCTGAGGCGGCAGAGCCCACGGTGGATCAGCGCATACGTTTTTATTGATTGCTACACAAAGGAGGGTACATTTCGTGCTAACATCATGCTTTCATTTGTGTTTGGAGCTTATTATCAGTCTATAAGTTAGAACGTTAGCAAGCTAAATGTCCCTTACTTTGAGCTAAGAGCTAGTGGGGCATCTAAGCCCTTGTGGGGCATTTAAGTCCTGAACGATGCCTGACAGGCAACTCTGTCTCCCAGGCTGTGTACCACCACAAGACCACAGCCAATCGCATGCAAGCAACAACACCGCTAACTTGGCTACTTGTGAGCGAGTGAGCTAGTGTCGTGGAAATCCTACAAAGGGACACTCAAAGTCAATGTTAAATGAATCTTTGTTTATTATCAGCGCGCTGGTGAGGTTCCAACCAACTCAATGCACCAAGTACACATGTCGATCAGGAGCTCTACCTGGGACAGTCCCGTTAGATCCTTATATACTGGTTAGACACGTTACATAGGCATAGTTCATAGGGTTGGTTCTGGCATGTGTCTGGCACCGTCTCCTATCTTAACTTATAGAACATATTCTGGGCGTTCCGCCAGATGGTCCTAAGGAGGAGGTCATGTTGCCCCCCAACCCCCCACACCCCCTTTACCAAGAACAGGCAGGAACCAAATCATATTTATGACACTAAGACAATATTAAAATGTTCAAGGCTGTCTCTTCACATTATAAAAATGTCCATCACATTCCATCCTCTTATCACTTGTGTGATAATAATCATTACATTTTAATGTAAGCATTTAGATTTGAGCTTCTATATCAAAATACATCATTTTAATAAATCATATTAAAGGTTAGACTTCTATTAACGGGAGTGAATCTAATCTAAATCTAATCAGATTTTAGAATATTTGCATGAAAATCTGTCACAAATTGGATGGAAACCTTCCTAATGTCTTGGAGTGTGCAGTTATGCGTAACAGATTTTGGAATGCTGTTCGTTTCAGTCAAGGTTTACAAAATGCCATCATCTAATTTCCCCATCAATCTCCCTATGCCTATCCGCTATTTAAACTTACAGGCTGCCTACAAAAACCTACATTGACAAAAACAATAGACAACTTAACATTTACATACATATCTACAAACATTAATGACATCACACTTGCTCAGATCCACATGTTCACACCGTATTCACACCCAATGCTGTTTATAATGCTTGTGAGACTCTGCCCCATATGACTTCAAATTGTGTTATGTTTTAGCCAGACAATTACTTTTCCATTGCAGTTAATCACTAGTCTGGCTAACACCTAACTCTTGAAGTCCTCCTGACTTCAGAGTCTGGAATTGCTCTTTAATGTTGTCGGCACAATGCATCGATAATGAAGGGGGCTGTGCTTTTACTGGTTGGCTCTCCTCTGTGTCTTTCTTACTCAAACACCCACAGCCCCTGTGTGCATTTGAGAGAACCAATCAAACCCTGTTGCACAATTTATTAGTGAATATTGCATTAATTAACAAACAGCCTCCTTTCCAGACAAGTGTGGTCACAGCTCTCCCTGCACTGTGAGTAACATGGGTCGTGTCAGCCAGGCTAATTAATCACAGCAAACAGAATCAAATTCAAGTCTAATGCTTAGGTAAAAAAATTTACCCACCATGCCTAGAGTATCCCTGCAGACTATCTTGACTGTCTTGGCCCCATTCTGTCTGATCTACTGAGCCCTCTGGATCGCGGTCTCCTTCATGTACTACGCAACCTGGTTTGCCGGCCAGATGTTGTTCAGCCACTTGGTCATCTGGGCTGCCCTCTCACATTTGACTCTGTTGTGAGCACAAAGTATTCAATTAATTATAAATTCCTTTTAACAATCAGTTTTCAAAATACACAACAAATATTTCAACATGTACCTGGCAAGACCCGGCTACTGCTCAAGCTTGGTGTGTCGCTTGGTGTGTCCACAGTCCTATATATTCATGTATGTGTCTCAAGGACCTCCCCTCATGTATAAAAAAAGGTGGCGTTTACAGAATTCTCACTGCGTGTAAGGCTTTTAAGTTATTCTTTAACTTCAGGCTATAGTTGAGTCATCCAAAAGCAAGAGCGTTTCCTGGTCCATTTCATCTGCTGCAAAAGAGAGGGTAAAAGGGGTACCTAATCACTTGCACAACTGAATGCATTAGGCAGATTTCTCCACCATGCTGGCTCTGGGATTCGAACCAGTAACCTATCAGCTACTGGCCGAACGCTCTTAACCGCTAGGCTTGAACGCTAGGGGGGAGATTTTAAGGGATAGTTTCACCCACATTTCTAAGTTAAATACTTTGAGTGAAGGGTTGATAAACCAGGTCAAATGGTTGAACAAAGGTAAGAGAGTGAGGAAAGAGCTAAATGAATAGGGGTGACAGTAGCTTCGAGGTTAGAAAGGCAGGCCGATATTCAAACCCCCAAGCTGCCTGCGGGGAAATCTGCAGGGAGTGATCCATCAGCCAGAGTGTTACCAGGTACAATATCTCTGTATACTACCTACTCCTGTGGTGCCCTTGAGCAAGGCACTTTACCCCTAAGTGCCCATGAGCTGCTCCCAGCCTGTGATGTGTGTGTTGTGTGTCAGGTTGGTCACTGTAACAGAATATCTGTGCAAATGACCAATAAAGCAAGTATGGTAAAATGAAGGTCAGACTATCTACGGTAGCTGTGCATGTAATGTATCTAGTCCCAAAGTGCCTGCTTGGTTCTAAGAGGCTCTGGTGAAGTTAAGTATTTTAAGTTTCCATTAAGGTTGTACTATTGGTTATCGATGACAATGTGGAAGACATAGATGCAGTGTTTCCCCCCCCCACCCCCGAAAGCTCTGTCCCCACTCTCAAAAAGGGATTTCTCAGTTTTACTTACCCTCAAACTTTGGAATCAAAGAGGCCAGATTCCACTCATTCAATGTATCTTTACAAAGATGTTCATTCATTGGCTTTGACCTCTGCATTTAACTAAATGTACTTGGCTATATCAAATTTAAGGTAAACTCTAACGTTAGCTAGCTAACAGAATTTGCATCCATCCTCCTCAACTTCACAAGTCAGAAAAAATCGGCCACTGTCAGAAACCATTGAAAACCAGTACGGTATCGCTAGCTAACTCAATCAATCACCATGCAAGCATGAGATAACTCTGCCAAATAGCTTGGTTAAATTAACCCAGCTGGAGAATAAGTAAAATCTAGCTATGGTAACTTAGCTAGCCAGCTAACTTAGCTAACGTTAGCTAATGATTGAAACAGTGTCCGAGACAGTCCAGGAAAAGTGTCAGACTTAACTAGCTAAGGTATCGTCAACATAAATTTAGTTATATTCTGTGACAATACTTCAGTAAGCTAGTGTCGCGAACATGGTCGCGAGACTATCGTTACCTAGCTAGCTAACGCTACCTCAGCCAGAGATATTAGCACAGAAAATGGCTAGCTAGCTAACGGTTGTTAGCTATCTAACGCTCAAGCTAATGTTAGCTAGCTACATAATTATAATAGGACAACCTATTTAACCTGAATCAAATTAATAATTCGTAACGATTGTTACTTACCATTTTCACGGTTTTCCATCAGCCAAAACACCCTTAGTCTGTCGAAATAACGTTAGCCATTTTTCACTTGTCAGTCACTCAGTCACACTAGAACTATAATACTGGTAGCGGGAGAATTAACCCACTGGCAAGGTCAAATATCCATAGCTCAACCTTAATAACCCAGAACCAACAACCCAACCTTGCTGTATTTACAGAAAACAACTCAACTATTGACCCAATGCCTGAACCCAGGAATTGGGTCATCCAAACAACCTAACATTTCTTTGTGTAACTTACATCTCAAAGTCATGAAGCCTTGACCTATCTGGTGCACACTTATTTCTCTGTCCTCAGTTTGATTGAAGGCCTCAATCTGTATTTTTGCCTTGTAACTGATTGCCTCTAGAAAGAGAGAAGGAACAACACATGATCAAGATGAGCTAGCTACTAGTTTAAAGCAATGAAATATCTCATTGTTACAAAGAATGAATGTATGGGTTACATTTATGACAATAATACATGCATTTGCTTACCTTATCAATCTTGAAGACGATACACTAATATCACTCAAAAAACGTGTAATGAGTGAGTGCACCACAAACATATTTCCAGGTTGTTGATGCATCCTCCTCCCAATACAGCCTCTTCCAACCCCACGGGTAAGGGAAGGGTATGCATCTGCAAAAGTGAAGTTTTGCTCTGATGTCAAATCAACTCATATTGTTGTTAGCTAGCTAGCTACCTTAGCTGTTGTGCTAGCTAACATGCTACTGAACCGTGACACTAGCATATTGACATGCATATTGGTATTAAAAGACAGCAAAGTATTCACCTAAAAATTTGTGTTTAGGCAGGTCATTAGTTAGCTACCTATCACATGAATTGTGCAAAAACATGATAGCTAACATTAGCTAGCTAAGCGCTAGCCAGTCAGTCAGTTGTGCTAACAGATTTAAACTGGTATCAACAAAATGTGTTTCACTCTATCCCATAAAACATGACATTGCTAACTAGACATCATTTAGCTAATAAAACGTTAAAGTTTATTAGGAAGTTTAATTAATAAGTTAGCCACTCACCAGACAACCTTGGTAGGTATTGTAGCTAGCTAGATAGCTTGGTTTCCATTTTCCAACAGATGTTTCTAATCGCCTTGATTGGTCATCAACGGTTACTGGTCTTGGATCTCATGTGTTCACCAGAAACGGCTTCTGGTAAACTGTTTGCCACCAGTGGCAATAAATATTATTGTTGCCAAAGGTTTAATGCAGATTCACCACTAGAGGCAAACGTTTGCAAACTGCTGGCAACATTTTGTGGCACACTATTTAGTTTGCAGCAAATTTGCCACAAACTTACAGGAAGTTTGCAGCAACAAATTCATTTTTGTAAGGGTATAGTTTGGTCAATTATTCTGAGCAATGAAAAAATATATATACAGTGAGGGAAAAAAGTATTTGATCCCCTCCTGATTTTGTACGTTTGACCACTGACAAAGAAATGATCAGTCTATAATTTTAATGGTAGGTTTATTTGAACAGTGAGAGACAGAATAACAACAAAAAAATCTAGATAAACGCATGTCAAAAAAGTTATAAATTGATTTGCATTTTAATGAGAGAAATAAGTATTTGGCCCCCTCTCAATCAGAAAGATTTCTGGCTCCCAGGTGTCTTTTATACAGGTAACGAGCTGAGATTAGGAACACACTCCTAAAGGCAGTGCTCCTAATCTCATCTTGTTACCTGTATAAAAGACACCTGTCCACAGAAGCAATCAATCAATCAGATTCCAAACTCTCCACGATGGCCAAGACCAAAGAGCTCTCCAACGATGTCAGGGACAATATTGTAGACCTACACAAGGCTGGAATGGGCTACAAGACCATCGTCAAGCAGCTTGGTGAGAAGGTGACAACAGTTGGTTCGATTATTCGCAAATGGAAGAAACACAAAATAACTGTCAATCTCCCTCGGCCTGGGGCTCCATGCAAGATCTCACCTCGTGGAGTTGCAATGATCATGAGAACGGTGAGGAATCAGCCCAGAACTACACGGGAGGATCTTGTCAAGGATCTCAAGGCAGCTGGGACCATAGTCACCAAGAAAACAATTGGTAACACACTACGCCGTGAAGGACTGAAATCCTGCAGCGCCCGCAAGGTTCCCCTGCTCAAGAAAACACATATACAGGCCCGTCTGAAGTTTACCAATGAACAACTGAATGATTCAGAGGAGAACTGGGTGAAAGTGTTGTGGTCAGATGAGACCAGAATCAAGCCAAGGCAACAAAGGAGTGGCTCAAGAAGAAGCACATTAAGGTCCTAGAGTGGCCTAGCCAGTCTCCAGACCTTAATCCCATAGAAAATCTGTGGAGGGAGCTAAAGGTTTGAGTTGCCAAACATCAGGCTCAAAACCTTAATGACTTGGAGAAGATCTGCAAAGAGGAGTGGGACAAAATCCCTCCTGAGATGTGTGCAAACCTGGTGGCCAACTACAAGAAACATCTGACCTCTGTGGTTGCCAACAAGGGCTTTGCCACCAAGTATTAAGTTATGTTTTGCAGAGGGGTCAAATACTTATTTCCCTCATTAAAATGCAAATCAATTTAAAAACATTTTTGACATGCGTTTTTCTGGATTTTTTTGTTGTTATTCTGTCTCTCACTGTTCAAATAAACCTACCATCAAAATTATAGACTGATCATGTCTTTGTCAGTGGGCAAACGTACAAAATCAGCAGGGGATCAAATACTTTTTTCCCTCACTGTATTAACTGGGTTGGCACTGTCTATCAGTCCCTTGTAGATGGTGTGTTCTGTCCATAATAAGTCTGGCACCTGAGACAGCATAGACAGGGAAACAGATGCAGTTTCCATTTTGCCTACTCACAAATTGGTTTAGAATGTCATCATTTGGGATATCGACGAAAACTCCATAGGGAGTACAATAAATTGTAGCCTAGGTTTAGTTAACAGAAAATCATGCTCAACATTCATTGGTTCAATTTATAGTTTTATTGGTTATGGTAAGTAAAGTCCCACACAATGCTTTAAACTTTTCTTTATCAAATGATCCATAAAGGGACCACTCTGAACATTTCTCAAAATACTTTTTACTTCACTTACGTGCGTCTACGTGTGGGTGTGCAAGTTGTATATTACTAATATTATTATTTATATTGTTACTTCATCTTTATCTCTAGTAACCCATTATTCATTTATGTTACATCACAAATTCCTCCTCTACACCAGTGTTCTATTCATAAAGGGGTTTAAATATTCACCCGTGTTCTATTTAACAGCATATTCGGGAATAGTACTTTCTCCTTTCATATCTTCACATAGATAATAACGTTATACCATCAAACTCCACTGATGAGTCATGTTATCCTCATGTAATCTAAAGTCATGTTACCCTCAGACATGTTATCATTGTTACTAATGAGACGTGTAATCATGTTATCCTCTAATGAGACATGTTATCATGTTATCCTCGTTACTAATCGAGACATGTTATCCTCTGAGACATGTTACTCAAATGAGATTTCTCAGACATGTTATCCTCTACCTATAGATCCGACGGGTGGTAATTACATCCATACCCCACCAGAACCATAGATAACGTTATAGATCGAAAAACTCAGCTCACACAGAACTGGAAAACTCAGCTCACACAGAACTGGAAAACTCAGCTCACATTCACTCCACATTCATACTGGAGCAAGTCCCCTGACAGCTCTCATTCACTCAGTATGTTATAGCTAAATTGCTATCTCTTATTATCCAAATTTCAATCAGCGTATTATCCATATTTCAATATCCTGTTATCCAAATTACAATCAGCTTAATATCCAAATTTCAATCTCATTATCCAAATTCGAATATTAACCTCTACTGGATGGGTATCCCGAAATCGGGACAGTTGTTACTCAATACGGACAATGTGACCACAATGACGTAGTAAACAAAAGCACATTTTCACGGACATATACATGTCTTATATTGGCAGAAAGCTTAAATTCTTGTTAATCTAACTGCAGTGTCCAATTTACAGTAGGTATTACAGCGAAAAATACCATGCTATTGTTTGAGGATAGTGCACAACAACAAAACACTTTTATCACAGCGACAGTTTTGATACATTCACATCTGAAGGTAAATAATGTACTTACATTCAGTATTCTTGCTCTGATTTGTCATCCTGAGGGTCCCAGAGATAAAATATAGCGTAGTTTAGTTTGATAAAATCCATTTTTATATCCTAACACGATCCATGTTGTATGCACGATCCATGATGTATTCCCACTCGTTCAACTTGCAAAGAAAGAAATCTGTGAAAATCGAACACTAAACCTTGTTTCAACCAGTCAAGTTAGGTTCCTATTTATTCCTCAGACACTCCAGAAGGTAAACGGCATTTCCTTCATCATTCTGCATTAGGTATATCCGATACAGAAACAATATTAGCCACGAAGACACGACATCATTACGCTCCGATGAGACGGGCGGTGTTCACTTGATAGACTGTATCTTGGTCCAATGACCACCTATCGTTTTGAAACATAGCTAGCTAGATAGCCAATGAGCAGGGCTTTACATTAGTATGAGATGGTCCTTTGTCTGAGGAAAAGCCTGTGTATTCAGCACGGGCGCAACACATTTTAGTGTCCATTGGAAATCTAAACAAGGAAATGGTGCATCGCTTTACGCACAGCTCAATTTAGTAAACAAGGTTTTCTGCAAATTTTGAAAGTACAATATGGCTGCTAATACTGGAAAAGCTAAATCAAAGTCCGGGTATACAGATTTGGACGGGATTATAGCAGAAATCGCCCGGGAAAGTGTCACAGAACCAGTAGATGAGGACTTAGTGAATATAGTTAAGACTCAACAGCTGAAGATGTTTTTGGAAGGAGAGGACGCCACTTTAGACTGGTATGTGTTTGGGTAAAAATAACATTTTTGTTTTATTCTATAAACCACTGACAACATTTCTCCCAAATTCCAAATAAAAATATTGTCATTTAGAGCATTTATTTGCAGAAAATGACAACTGGTCAAAATAACAACACAAATTTAACAACAGAATAGTAATGTTTTAACTTAAGAAGAGTTCAGAAATCAATATTTGGTGGAATAACCCTGATTTTCATTCACAGCTTTCATGCGTCTTGGCATGCTCTCCACCAGTCTTTCACATTGATGTTGGGTGACTTTATGCCACTCCTGGCGCAAAAATTCAAGCAGCTCGGCTTTGTTTGATGGTTTGTGACCATCCATCTTCCTCTTGATCACATTCCAGAAGTTTTCAATGGGGTTCAGGTCTGGAGATGGGCTGGCCATGACAGGGTCTTGATCTGGTGGTCCTCCATCCACACCTTGATTGACCTGGCTGTGTGGCATGGCACATTGTCCTGCTGGAAAAACCAATCCTCAGAATTGGGGAACAATGTCAGAGCAAAAGGAAGCAAGTTTTATTCCAGGACAATCTTGTACGTGGCTTGATTCATGCGTCCTTCACAAAGACAAATCTGCCCGATTCCAGCCTTGCTGAAGCACCCCCAGATCATCACCGATCCTCCACCAAATATCACAGTGGGTGCGAGACACTGTGGTTTGTAGGCCTCTCCAGGTCTCCGTCTAACCATTAGACGACCAGGTGTTGGGCAAAGCTGAAAATTGGACTCATCGGAGAAGATGACCTTACTCCAGTCCTCTACGGTCCAATCCTTATGGTCTTTTGCAAACCTCAGCCTGGCTCTTCTTTGCTTCTCATTGATGAAGGGCTTTTTTCTTGCTTTGCACGACTTCAGCCCTGCCCCTAGGAGCCTGTTTCGAACCGTCCTCGCCGTGCACTTCACTCCAGCTGCCGTTTGCCATTCTTTTTGTAGGTCACTTGATGTCATTCTATGGTTGTTGAGTGACATTCGAATGAGTTGGCGGTCATCCCGGTCAGTAGAGAGTCGTTTTTGCCCTCTGCCGGTCTGTAGCTTTGTTGTCCCCAATGTCTGCTGCTTGACCTTGTTCGTATGAACCACCGTCTTTGAAATTTTAAGGATGGAAGCAACCTGACGCTCACTGTATCCCTCTGCCAGTAAAGCCAGAATTGAACCCTTCTTTTCCTCACTCAAAACTTTCCTTTTCAACTCTTTTGGGATGGTCAATAGTTATTTTTTGAATAATATTACTTTTGAGGTACTATTAGCAATGTTTTTGCCATCCAGCTGGTCCTATTGCAAGAGGATAGTGATGACCACAGCAGTGGTTTTTATACTTTTCCTCGTTAAATAAGATTTGGTTCATGTGATGTGAAGGTGAACGGAAAGGCTGGAGCAACGAACAGCCCTTGCTGTCTCTGCCAGGCCGGTTCCCCTCTCCACTGGGGTTCTCTGCCTCTAACCCTGTTGCAGGGGCTGAGTCACTGGCTTGCTGGTGCTCTTTCATGCCGTCCCTGGGAGGGGTGCGTCACTTGAGTGGGTTGAGTTACTGACGTGATCTTCCTGTCTGGGTTGGCGCCCCCCCCCTTGGTTTGTGCTGTGGTGGAGACCTCTGTGGGCTATACTCGGCCTTGTCTCAGGATTGTAAGTTGGTGGTTGGGGATATCCCTCTAGTGGTGCGGGGGCTGTGCTTTGGCGGAGTGGGTGGGGTTATATCCTTCCTGTTTGGCCCTGTCCGGGGGTTTCTTCGGATGGGGCCACAGTGTCTCCGGACCGCTCCTGTCTCAGCCTCCAGTATTTATGCTGCAGTAGTTTATGTGTCGGGGGGCTGGGGTTAGTTGGTTATACCTGGAGTACTTCTCCTGTCTTATCCAGTGTCCTGTGTGAATTTAAGTATGCTCTCTCTAATTCTCTCGTTCTCTCTTTCTCTCTGAGAACCTGAGCCCTAGGACCATACGTCAGGACTACCGGGCATGATGACACCTTGCTGTCCCCAGTCCGCCTGGCCTTGCTGCTATTCCAGTTTCAACTGTTCTGCCTGCGGCTACGAAACCCCTACCTGTCCCAGACCTGCTGTTTTCAACTCTTAATGATCGGCTATGAAAAGCCAACTGAGAGACCTGAGCCCTAGGACCATACGTCGGGACTACCGGCCGTGGTGACTCCTTGCTGTCCCCAGTCCGCCTGGCCTTGCTGCTATTCCAGTTTCAACTGTTCTGCCTGCGGTTATGGAACCCCTACCTGTCCCAGACCTGCTGTTTTCAACTCTTAATGATCGGCTATGAAAAGCCAACTGAGATTTATTCCTGATTATTATTTGACCATGCTTGTCACTTATGAACATTTTTGAACATCTTGGCATGGTTCTGTTATAATCTCCACCCGGCACAGCCAGAAGAGGACTGGCCACCCCTCATAGCCTGGTTCCTCTCTAGGTTTCTTCCTAGGTTTTCGCCTTTCTAGGGAGTTTTTCCTAGCCACCGTGCTTCTACACCTGCATTACTAGCTGTTTGGGGTTTTAGGCTGGGTTTCTGTACAGCACTTCGAGATATTAGCTGATGTAAGAAGGGCTATATAAAATAAAATTGATTGATTGATTGATTGATCACCTAATCAGTACCTAATTCAGTAGAATGAGGTGTGCCTGTGTTGGAATTCAACAGACACTGGAATGGAATGGCTGTCATACATGTAGAGAAGCTGATTTAAGAACAATTTGCATTGGTCTCTTAATTCTTTCCACAGCTGCATATACACACTACCGTTGAAATGTTTGGGGTCACTTAGGGATTTTCTTGTTTTCGAAAGAAAAGCAATTTTTTTGTCCATTAAAATAACATAAAATTGATCAGAAATACAGTGTAGATATTGTTCATGTTGTAAATGGCTATTGTAGCTGGAAACGGCTGATTTTTAATGGAATATCTACATAGGTGTACAGAGGCCCATTATCAGCAACCATCAGTCCTGTGTTCCAATGGCACGTTGTGTTTGCTAATCCAAGTTGAAGGCTAATTGATCATTAGAAAACCCTTTTGCACAGCTGAAAACTGTTGTGCTGATTAAAGAAGCAATACAACTGGCTTTCTTGAGACTAGTTGAGTATCTGGAGCATCAGCAATTGTGGGTTCGATTACAGGCTCAAAATGGCCAGAAACAAATAACTTTCTTCTGAAACTCGTCAGTCTATTCTTGTTCTGAGAAATGAAGACTATTCCATGCGAGAAATTGCCAAGAAACTGAAGATCTCGTACAACGCTGAGTACTACTCCCATCACAGAACAGTGCAAACTGGCTCTAACCAGAGTAGAAAGAGGAGCGGAACCCATCCAACTTGAAGGGGCTGGAGCAGTTTTGCCTTGAAGAATGGGCAAAAATCCCAGTGGCTAGATGTGCCAAGCTTATAGAGACATACCCCAAGACACTTGCAGCTGTAATTGCTGCAAAAGGTGGCTGTGTAAATCAAATGATACAAACCCCCCAAAAATCTATTTTAATTCCAGGTTGTAAGGCAACAAAATAGGAAAGGGGGGTGAATACTTTCACAATACTTTCACAAAAAGTATTTAGTCAGCAACCAATTGTGCAAGTTCTCCCAATTAAAAAGATGAAAGAGGCCTGTAATTTTCATCATAGGTACACGTCAACTATGACAGACAAAATGAGAAAAAAAATCCTGAAAATCACATTGTAGGATATTTAATGAATTTATTTGCAAATTATGGTGGAAAATAAGTATTTGGCCAATAACAAAAGTTTCTCAATACTTTGTTATATACCCTTTGTTGGCAATGACACAGGTCAAACGTTTTCTGTAAGTCTTCACAAGGTTTTCACACACTGTTGCTGGTATTTTGGCCCATTCCTCCATGCAGAACTCCTCTAGAGCAGTGATGTTTTGGGGCTGTCGCTGGGCAAAACAGACTTTCAACTCCCTCCAAAGATTTTCTATGGGGTTGAGAACTGGAGACTGGCTAGGCCACTCCAGGACCTTGAAATGCTTCTTACGAAGCCACTCCTTCGTTGCCCGGGCGGTGTGTTTGGGATCATTGTCATGCTGAAAGACCCAGCCACGTTTCATCTTCAATGTCCTTGCTGATGGAAGGAGGTTTTCACTCAAAATCTCACGATACATGGCCCCATTCATTCTTTCCTTTACACGGATCAGTCGTCCTGGTCCCTTTGCAGAAAAACAGCCCCAAAGCATGATTTTTCCACCCCCATGCTTCACAGTAGGTATGGCGTTCTTTGGATGCAACTCAGCATTCTTTGTCCTCCAAACACGACGAGTTGAGTTTTTACCAAAAAGTTATATTTTGGTTTCATCTGACCATATGACATTCTCCCAATCCTCTTCTGGATCATCCAAATGCACTCTAGCAAACTTCAGACGGGCCTGGACATGTACCGGCTTAAGCAGGGGGACACATCTGGCACTGCAGGATTTGAGTCCCTGGCGGCGTAGTGTGTTACTGATGGTAGGCTTTGTTACTTTGGTCCCAGCTCTCTGCAGGTCATTCACTAGGTCCCCCTGTGTGGTTCTGGGATTTTTGCTCACCATTCTTGTGATCATTTTGACCCCACGGGGTGAGATCTTGCGTGGAGCCCCAGATCGAGGGAGATTATCGCCGGGAAGAACAGCGCCGGGAAGATGGCTGCCGTTTTACAGCCCTCTAACCAATTGTACTATTATGTGTGTTTTTCCGCGTTATTTGTAATTTATTTTGTACATACTGTTTCTGCCATCGTCTCTTATAACCAAAAAGAGCTTCTGGATATCAGGACAGCGATTACTCACCTCGCATTGGACAAAGATTTTTTCTTCAACGAGGCGGTCGCGAAGGATATCCTACAGACACCCGACAAGGCCCAGATCCCCGTCATTCGCGTGAGGAAGAGACGGAGATATCGCGGACGCAGATCCGGGTGCCTTGTAAGGATCCGACGGCGAGCGAGTAAACTGCCTCTCCCATCAATCCTACTAGCCAACGTTCAATCTTTTGAGAATAAAATGGACGAGTTAAGATTACGGTTATCCTACCAACGGGACATTAAAAACTGTAATATCTTATGTTTCACGGAGTCGTGGCTGAACGACAACAATGATAACTTTCAGCTAGCAGGCTATACGCTACATCGGCAGGACAGAACGTCTGACTCTGGTAAGACAAGGGGCGGCGGTCTGTGTATATTTGTAAACAACAGCTGGTGCACAAAATCAAATACTAAGGAAGTCTCGAGGTTTTGCTCGCCTGAGGTAGAGTATCTTATGATAAGCTGTAGACCACACTATTTACCAAGAGAGTTTTCATCTATATTTTTCATAGCTGTCTATTTACCACCACAAACCAATGCTGGCATTAAGATTGCTCTGAATGAGTTGTACAAGGCCATTAATCAACAGGAAAACGCTCATCCAGATGCAGCGCTCCTAGTGGCCGGGGACTTTAATGCAGGGAAACTTAAATCCGTTCTACCTAATTTCTACCAGCATGTTAAATGTGCAACCAGAGGGAAAAAAACTCTAGACCACCTTTACTCCACACACAGAGACGCATACAAAGCTCTCCCTCGCCCTCCATTTGGCAAATCTGACCATAACTCTATCCTCCTGATTCCTGCTAATAAGCAAAAACTGAAGCAGGAAGCACCAGTGATTCGGTTAATAAAAAAGTGGTCAGATGACGCAGATGCTAAGCTACAGGACTGTTTTGCTAGCACAGACTGGAACATGTTCCGGGATTCTTCAGACAGCATTGAGGAGTACACCACATCAGTCACTGGCTTCATCAATAAGTGCATCGATGATGTCGTCCCCACAGTGACCGTACGTACATACCCCAACCAGAAGCCATGGATTACAGGAAACATCCGCACTGAGCTAAAGGGTAGAGCTGCCGCTTTCAAGGAACGGGACTCTAACCCGGACGCTTATAAGAAATCCCGCTATGACCTCCGACGAACCATCAAACAGGCAAAGAGTCAATACAGGTCTAAGATTGAATCATACTACACTGGCTCTGACGCTCGTCGGATGTGGCAGGGCTTGAAAACTATTACAGACTACAAAGGGAAGCACAGCCGCGAGCTGCCCAGTGACACAAGCCTACCAGACGAGCTAAACCACTTCTATGCTCGCTTCGAGGCAAGCAACACTGAAGCATGCATGAGAGCACCAGCTGTTCCGGATGACTATGTGATCACGCTCTCCGTAGCCGATGTGAGTAAGACTTTTAAGCAGGTCAACATTCACAAGGCCGCAGGGCCAGACGGATTACCAGGACGTGTACTCCGAGCATGTGCTGACCAACTGGCAAGTGTCTTCACTGACATTTTCAACATGTCCCTGACTGAGTCTGTAATACCAACATGTTTCAAGCAGACCACCATAGTCCCCGTGCCCAAGAACTCTAAGATAACCTGCCTAAATGACTACCGACCCGTAGCACTGACGTCTGTAGCCATGAAGTGCTTTGAAAGACTGGTCATGGCTCACATCAACAGCATAATCCCAGAAACCCTAGACCCACTCCAATTTGCATACCGCCCCAACAGATCCACAGATGATGCAATCTCTATCGCACTCCACACTGCCCTTTCCCACCTGGACAAGAGGAACACCTACGTAAGAATGCTATTCATTGACTACAGCTCAGCATTCAACACCATAGTGCCCTCTAAGCTCATCACTAAGCTAAGGATCCTGGGACTAAACACCTCCCTCTGCAACTGGATCCTGGACTTCCTGACGGGCCGCCCCCAGGTGGTAAGGGTAGGTAACAACACATCTGCCACACTGATCCTCAACACGGGGGCCCCTCAGGGGTGCGTGCTCAGTCCCCTCCTGTACTCTCTGTTCACCCATGTCTGCATGGCCAGGCACGACTCCAACACCATTATTAAGTTTGCCGACGACACAACAGTGGTAGGCCTGATCACCGACAACGATGAGACAGCCTATAGGGAGGAGGTCAGAGATCTGGCCGTGTGGTGCCAGGACAACAACCTCTCCCTCAACGTGACCAAGACAAAGGAGATGATTGTGGACTACAGGAAAAAAAAGAGGACTGAGCACGCCCCCATTCTCATCGACGGGGCTGTAGTGGAACAGGTTGAGAGCTTCAAGTTCCTTGGTGTCCACATCACCAACGAACTATCATGGTCCAAACACACCAAGACAGTCGTGAAGAGGGCACGACAAAGCCTATTCCCCCTCAGGAGACTAAAAAGATTTGGCATGGGTCCTCAGATCCTCAAAAAATTCTACAGCTGCACCATCGAGAGCATCCTGACTGGTTGCATCACCGCCTGGTATGGCAACTGCTTGGCCTCTGACCGCAAGGCACTACAGAGGGTAGTGCGTACGGCCCAGTACATCACTGGGGCAAAGCTCCCTGCCATTCAGGACCTCTATACCAGGCGGTGTCAGAGGAAGGCCCTCAAAATTGTCAAAGACTCCAGCCACCCTAGTCATAGACTGTTCTCTCTGCTACCGCACGGCAAGCGGTACCGGAGTGCCAAGTCTAGGTCCAAAAGACTTCTCAACAGCTTCTACCCCCAAGCCATAAGACTCCTGAACAGCTAATCATGGCTACCCGGACTATTTGCACTGCCCCCCCACCCCATCCTTTTTACGCTGCTGCTACTCTGTTAAGTATTTATGCATAGTCACTTTAACTCTACCCACATGTACATATTACCTCAACTACCTCAACTAGCCGGTGCCCCCGCACATTGACTCTGCAACGGTACCCCCCTGTATATATAGCCTCCCTACTGTCACTTTATTTTACTGTATATATAGCCTCCCTACTGTCACTTTATTTTACTTCTGCTCTTTTTTTCTCAACACTTTTTTTGTTGTTGTTTTATTCTTACTTTTTTTGTTTAAAATAAATGCACTGTTGGTTAAGGGCTGTAAGTAAGCATTTCACTGTAATGTCTGCACCTGTTGTATTCGGCGCATGTGACCAATAAAATTTGATTTGATTTGATTTGATTTGATTTGATTAACAGTGGTCTTGTATGTCTTCCATTTCCTAATAATTGCTCCCACAGTTGATTTCTTCAAACCAAGCTGCTTACCTATTGCAGATTCAGTCTTCCCAGCCAAAATGTTGTTTCTGGTGTCCTTTGACAGCTCTTTGGTCTTGGCCATAGTGGAGTTTGGAGTGTGACTGTTTGAGGTTGTGGACAGGTGTCTTTTATACTGATAACAAGTTCAAACAGGTGCCATTAATACAGGTAACGAGTGGAGGACAGAGGAGCCTCTTAAAGAAGAAGTTACAGGTCTGTGAGAGCCAGAAATCTTGCTTGTTTGTAGGTGACCAAATACTTATTTTCCACCATAATTTGCAAATAAATTCATTAAAAATCCTACAATGTGATTTTCAGGATTTTTTTTTTCTCAATTTGTCTGTCATAGTTGACGTGTACCTATGATGAAAATTACAGGCCTCTCTCATCTTTTTAAGTGTGAGAACTTGCACAATTGGTGGCTGACTAAATACTTTTTTTCCCCACTGTAACAAGTGGAGGACAGAGGAGCCTCTTAAAGAAGAAGTTACAGGTCTGTGAGAGCCAGAAATCTTGCTTGTTTGTAGGTGACCAAATACTTATTTTCCACCATAATTTGCAAATAAATTCATAAAAAATCCTACAATGTGATTTTCTGGATTTTTTTCTTCTCAATTTGTCTGTCATAATTGACGTGTACCTATGATGAAAATTACAGGCCTCTCATCTTTTTAAGTGGGAGAACTTGCACAATTGGTGGCTGACTAAATACTTTTTCCCCCACTGTATATACAGTGAGGGAAAAAAGTATTTGTATCATTTTTTACGTTTGCCCACTGACAAAGAAATGATCAGTCTATAATTTTAATGGTAGGTTTATTTGAACAGTGAGAGACAGAATAACAACAAAAAAATCGAGAAAAACGCACGTAAAAAATGTTATAAATTGATTTGCATTTTAATGAGGGAAATAAGTATTTGACACCCTCTCAATCAGAAAGATTTCTGGCTCCTAGGTGTCTTTTATACAGGTAACGAGCTGAGATTAGGAGCACACTCTTAAAGGGAGTGCTCCTAATGTCAGCTTGTTACCTGTATAAAAGACACCTGTCCACAGAAGCAATCAATCAATCAGATTACAAACTCTCAACCATGGCCAAGACCAAAGAGCTCTCCAAGGATGTCAGGGACAAGATTGTAGACGTACACAAGGCTGGAATAAACTACAAGACCATCACCAAGCAGCTTGGTGAGAAGGTGACAACAAGTTGGTGATATTATTCGCAAATGGAAGAAACACAAAAGTACTATCAATCTCCCTCGGTCTGGGGCTCCATGCAAGATCTCACCTTGTGGAGTTGCAATGATCATGAGAACGGTGAGGAATCAGCCCAGAACTACATGGGAGGATCTTGTCAAGGATCTCAAGGCAGCTGGGACCATAGTCACCAAGCAAACAATTGGTAACACACTACGCCGTGAAGGACTGAAATCCTGCAGCGTCCGCATGGTCCCCCTGCTCAAGAAAGCACATATACAGGCCCGTCTGAAGTTTGCCAATGAACATCTGAATGATTCAGAGGAGAACTGGGTGAAAGTGTTGTGGTCAGATGAGACCAAAATTGAGCTCTTTGGCATCAACTCAACTCGCCGTGTTTGGAGGAGGAGGAATGCTGCCTATGACCCCAAGAACACCATACCCACCGTCAAACATGGAGGTGGAAACATTATGCTTTGGGGGTGTTTTTCTGCTAAGGGGACAGGACAACTTCACCGCATCAAAGGGACGATGGACGGGGCCATGTACCGTCAAATCTTGGATGAGAACCTCCTTCCATCAGCCAGGGCATTGAAAATGGGATGTTGATGGGTATTTCAGCATGACAATGACCCAAAACACATGGCCAAGACAACAAAGGAGTGGCTCAAGAAGAAGCACATTAAGGTCCTGGAGTGGCCTAGCCAATCTCCAGACCTTAATCCCATAGAAAATCTTTGGAGGGAGCTGAACGTTCGAGTTGCCAAACGTCAGCCTCAAAACCTTAATGACTTGGAGAAGATCTGCAAAGAGGAGTGGGACAAAATCCCTCCTGAGATGTGTGCAAACCTGGTGGCCAACTACAAGAAACGTCTGACCTCTGTGATTGCCAACAAAGGTTTTGCCACCAAGTACTAAGTAATATATTGCAGAGGGGTCAAATACTTATTTCCCTCATTAAAATGCAAATAATTTTATAACATTTTTTACATGCGTTTTTCTGAATTTTTCTGTTGTTTTTCTGTCTCTCACTGTTCAAATAAACCTACCATTAAAATTATAGACTGATCATGTCTTTGTCAGTGGGCAAACGTACAAAATCAGCAGGGGATCAAATACTTTTTTCCCTCACTGTATATATATATATATACAGTACTATATATATATATATATATATATATATATATATATATATATATATATATATACAGTACTAGTCAAAACTTTGGACACACCTACTCATTCAAGGTTTTTTCTTTATTTTTACTATTCTTTACATTGTAGAATAATAGTGAAGACATCAAAACTATGAAATAACACATATGGAATCATGTAGTAACCAAAGAAGTGTTAAACAAATCAAAATATATTTTATATTTGAGATTCTTCAAATAGCCACCCTTTGCCTTGATGACAGCTTTGCACACTCTTGGCATTCTCTCAACCAGCTTCATCTGGAATGCTTTTCCAACAGTCTTGAAGGAGTTCCCACATATGCTTAGCACTTGTTGGCTGCTATTCCTTCACTCTGCCGTCCGACTCATCCCAAACCATCTCAATTGGATTGAGGTCGGGGGATTGTGGAGGCCAGGTCATCTGATGCAGCACTCCATCACGCTCCTTCTTGGTAAAATAGCACTTACACAGCCTGGAGGTGTATGTTATCGTGCCTATGTTTTTGTTGCTTCACAGTCCCCGCTGTTCCATAAGGTGTATGAATGAGGGAGCTACATAACATTTAGTATGAAGTCACCCAGGTGTCTTCACAAGAAATATCCCATCACCTGCACTACTTTTCCTGTTACCCTCTGCTTTACAGCAGAACGAGACTGCTATGAGACTTTGCATCAGCAGCACAATCTTGTGTAGAGGACTCAGGGTGTTCTAAATACTGTAATTGTAAATAGTGTGTAAATATTATTATTATTTTTCTATTTGTGTTTGGTTTGTGGTGTGTTCACTTATGACATTAGATCAGTGTTGTCATGAGCCTCTCACTCCACCGGGTTACCACCTTAATTTTCTTCCACTCTGCTCACCACTCTCTCTACTCAGCCTAACTAGCTCCACCTGTCCCTGCTCTGCTCTGCTCTAATTACTCTGCCAGCTGCGCTGCATTACCCACTACCTCTCCCAGTATTTAAGGCCCTGTCTTTCAGCTCTCCGGTGTCAGATCGTCTGCAAAGCTCACACCCGGAACCTGTTTGCTCGCGCTTCTGGCTCACCCTGGTTTTGTGACCCCGGACCTGCCTGATTTTTGGATACTCTTCTGCCCCAGGAGATCCAGACCTGCTTCTGCCATAACGACTCCTGACTACTCTTCAATCCCGGTAACTCTGACCAGCCTTCTGCCTTGCTACTACGTATTTTGGATTTCCCTTGAACTGTACTGCTGCCTTGTTTCATTCCGCCCTGTTGTGTCTGTGTCTCCCCCCCCCAGGACTTCTGGACCACCCACCACCGGCTTCATAGGACGCATCGCTGCCACTGGGGGGGGCACAGACCCAGCACATTGGACGGGATCCCTGTTACCCCTGGAGCCTTCATTCACTCCCTACTTCCCTTTTCCCTTAAGTTTTAATAAACTTTCTGGTGTGACGCAATTGTGGTCCTCTGGTCGTCTGTCTGAACCGTGACAGTACGATCTGACCATTATGGACTCAGCGCACACTTTCCCCGACATGGAAACCGATGAGCATGAGCAGCAGTTCCAGCAGCAGCAGCAACAACAACTCGCCATGATCATTCAACTCCTCACCAACCTTACCCCAGCCAGTCTGCCCACCAGCCCTGCCCCCGAGTTACCTGCCCCGGTCATTGCAGCCGCTGCTCCGGAACCCAAGATTGGAAACCCCGAGCGGTTCAACGGCGATTCAACCCAGGTCCGGCCATTCCTGACTAGCTGCCGACTTCAGTTCTCCTTGCAGCCAAGGACCTTCGCCACGGAGGGGGCTAAAGTTGGGTATGCCATCACTCACCTGACGGGCCGAGCTCGACTCTGGGGAACAGCAGAGTTCGAACGTCAAACCCCCGCATGTGCAACCTTCGACCTGTTTGCTGAGGAGATGCTGAAGGTGTTTGACCTGGATTCACCAACCGCAGAGGCGTCTCGTGAACTGTTCAGTATTCGACAAGGCAGACGTACAGTCGCAGACCATTCCATCGACTTCCGAACCCTGGCTAGACGAAGTTCTTGGAACACACCATCGTTGGTGGACGCGTTCTTCCATAGTTTGGCTGACTATATCAAGGACGAGTTGGTCTCCCATGAACTGCCTTCCACTCTTGATGAAGCCATCGCACTGACTGTCAGGATCGACAGAAGGATACAGACCCGTCGTCGTGAGAGGGGGCGCCAAGGTCCACCTACTACCGGCATTCGGAGAGATCCGACTGGGCTCCTGTCATCTACTGCCACTCACCCAGGTCAGCTTGATCAGTCTGAGCCTATGGAGATTGGGCGAGCCTCTCTCACTCCTGCAGAGCGCCAGCGCCGCTTCACCTCAAACCTCTGCCTCTATTGTGGAGGTGATGGACATCGTGTGGTAACCTGCCCTTTAAAGGGCCGAAGCTCACCGGGCATAGGGGGAGTCCGGTTGAGTTCAATGACCATCCAGTCCTCCGACCGCAAACCCCTGCTGCAAGTTCACCTCCGCCTCTCTGACTCAACTCACACCCTGGCTGCTCTGGTGGATTCTGGCGCCGAAGCCAACATAATGGACATCAAGCTGGCACGCCAACTGGGACTGGAGAACCTCCGTTTGACACCTCCTATTCCTGCCCGGGCACTGGACGGACACTTACTCGGATCGGTCACTCATGTCACGGCCCCGGTCTCGATGGGTCTGTCCGGAAACCATCAAGAAACTATCCAGTTTCACCTGCTCCCCTCTCCAGGCCAACCCCTCATCCTGGGTTACCCATGGCTCCGCCGGCACAACCCTCAGCTCGACTGGGTGACCGGGGTGATCAGGGAGTGGGGAGAGGACTGCCACCGAACCTGCCTGCTTGCTGCCGCACTACCCCCTCGGCCAGTACCTACTAACTCCGCTCCTGACCTCTCCAATGTCCCAGAATGCTACCATGGTCTCAGAGAGGTGTTTAACAAAGCAAGAGCCACATCTCTGCCCCCTCACCGACCGTACGACTGTGCCATCGACCTCCTCCCTGGAACAGCCCCTCCAAAGGGTCGTCTTTATTCGTTGTCTGCTCCTGAAAGAAAGTCCATGGAGGACTACATCAATGGCTCTCTGTCCACAGGATTAATCCGTTCATCTTCATCTCCTGCTGGTGCTGGCTTCTTCTTTGTGGGGAAGAAGGACGGATCTCTTCGCCCCTGCATCGACTACAGGGGACTCAACGACATCACAGTGAAAAACCGTTACCCTCTGCCTCTGCTCACCTCTGCTTTTGAGTTGCTCCAGGGAGCCACTGTTTTTACCAAGTTGGATCTCAGAAACGCTTACCACCTAGTGCGGATCCGGGAGGGAGATGAATGGAAAACCGCATTCAATACACCAACAGGCCACTACGAGTATCTGGTTATGCCTTTTGGCCTCACCAATGCTCCTGCTGTGTTCCAGGCTCTAGTGAATGATGTACTGCGGGACATGTTAAACAAGTTTGTCTTCGTTTACCTGGATGACATCTTAATCTACTCCAGAAACCTGTCTGAACACACCCGCCATGTCCAGCAAGTCCTTCATCGTCTTCTGGAGAATTCCCTCTACGCCAAGGCAGAGAAATGTGAGTTTCACGTCAAGACAGTGGCCTTCCTGGGGTACATAGTGGCAGAGGGAAGTATCCAAATGGATCCTGCCAAAGTATCAGCAGTCACTTCATGGCCAGTTCCGGAGAACAGAAAGAAGCTGCAACAGTTTCTGGGGTTTGCTAACTTCTATAGAAAGTTTATCCGGAACTACAGTACCGTTGCTGCCCCTCTCACTGCTCTAACCAGCACCAAGCAACCCTTCACCTGGACCCCAGCAGCCGACAAAGCCTTCAGTACCCTCAAGGTGAGGTTCACCTCCGCTCCCATCCTCCAGATGCCTGATGTGGACCGGCAATTCATTGTGGAGGTGGACGCCTCGGATGTGGGAGTTGGTGCTGTGATTTCTCAGTGGGCTGCGGAGGATAGGAAGCTCCATCCCTGTGCCTTTTTCTCACGTCGGTTGTCCCCCTCTGAGTGCAATTACGACATAGGGAACCGTGAGCTGTTGGCTGTGAAGCTTGCCTTGGAGGAGTGGCGTCACTGGCTGGAGGGGTCCACCATTCCATTTCTCGTTTGGACCGATCATAAGAACTTGGAGTACATCCGCACGGCCAAACGGTTGAACTCCAGGCAGTCCCGCTGGGCCCTGTTCTTCACCAGGTTTAATTTCACTCTGTCATACCGGCCTGGATCACGCAACACCAAGCCAGACGCCCTCTCCCGTCAATTCCAGAAGGATGACACCCCCTCCAAGGACCCTGTGTCGATTCTGCCAAGTCCCTGCATCGTTGCAGCTCTGACCTGGGCTGTTGAGGAACAGGTGCTGGAGGCTCTCCGTAACCAGCCAGGTCCCAGCACTTGCCCAGCTGACCGCCTTTTTGTCCCCGAAGACCTGAGGTCCCAGGTCGTTCAGTGGGGACATGACTCCCGCCTAGCTTGTCACCCTGGCTCCACCCGCACTTACAACCTGCTCGCCCAGAGGTTCTGGTGGCCCTCTCTGAGAAAGGATGTACGGGAATTCGTCCAAGCCTGCCCCATCTGCAACCAACACAAGTCGTCCTGCCAGCCCCCAGCCGGATTGCTGCAGCCCCTGCCTGTGCCCAGACGTCCCTGGTCTCACATCGCCCTTGACTTTGTCACGGGGCTGCCCCCTTCAAGTGGCATGACCGTCATTCTCACCATAGTTGACCGTTTCAGCAAGATGGCACACTTCATTCCCCTCCCCAAGCTCCCAACCGCCAAGGAGACCGCCCAGGTGGTCCTGGAACACGTCTTCCGGATCCACGGACTGCCAAAGGATGTAGTTTCTGACCGTGGTCCACAATTCTCCTCCGCTTTTTGGAAGGAGTTCTGTCACCTGCTGGGAGCCACAGTCAGTCTGACTTCCGGATTCCATCCCCAATCCAATGGGCAGTCAGAGCGGGCTAATCAGGAGCTCGAGAAGGCACTGCGATGCATGACTTCACGCAACCCCCACTCCTGGTCGCAGCAATTGACATGGGTGGAGTACGCACACAATTCTCTGACCTGCTCTGCCATCGGTATGTCCCCTTTCCAATGTGTTTATGGATACCAGCCTCCTCTATTTGCCAGCCAGGAAGAGGAGGTTACTTGCCCATCTGCACTTGCTTTTGCCCGTCGATGTCGCCGCACCTGGTCACAAGCCCGAGCCACACTCCTCAGATCCGTTGCCAGCTACACTACCGGGGCCAACCGTCGGAGAATTCCTGCTCCCACCTACCAGGTTGGTCAAAGGGTGTGGTTGTCATCGAAGAACCTGCCACTCAGGGTGGAGTCGCAGAAGCTGGCACCTCGGTTCATTGGCCCATTCCCTATCATAAGAGTGATTAGCCCAACTGCTGTCCGGCTCCAACTGCCTAATTCCCTGAGGGTGCACCCCACTTTCCATGTGTCTAAGATTAAGCCCATCCATGAGAGTCCGCTGGTCCCTGCTGCGCCTTGTCCTCCTCCTCCACGGCTCGTCGATGGTGGTCTGGTTTACACCGTCCGCCGCCTGCTTCGGTCCAGACGGAGGGGTAGGGGTCTCCAGTACCTCATTGACTGGGAGGGCTATGGACCTGAGGAAAGGACCTGGGTGCCAGCTAGTCGGATTGTGGATAGGACTCTCATCACCGCTTTCCACCAACGGCATCCTGATCAACCTGCAATCCGTAGGGGCCGCCCCAGAGGGGTCCCTAACCGTCCTGCCCGCTCGGCTTCCTGTCCTGTGCCTGATCCTGTCTCGGGACCTGTCCCATCTCCCGACCACGGCCCTCCGGCTTCCTCCGAGGATGAGGACGTTCACTCGGACCGTTCGGAGGAGTTCTAGCCCTCCTCCGGCTCCCCTCCTCCCGCCCGGCGTGGTGTTGCTCTTGGGACTTCTGGGGCCGTCCCTTGGGGGGGGGGTTCTGTCATGAGCCTCTCACTCCACCGGGTTACCACCTTAATTTTCTTCCACTCTGCTCACCACTCTCTCTACTCAGCCTAACTAGCTCCACCTGTCCCTGCTCTGCTCTGCTCTAATTACTCTGCCAGCTGCGCTGCATTACCCACTACCTCTCCCAGTATTTAAGGCCCTGTCTTTCAGCTCTCCGGTGTCAGATCGTCTGCAAAGCTCACACCCGGAACCTGTTTGCTCGCGCTTCTGGCTCACCCTGGTTTTGTGACCCCGGACCTGCCTGATTTTTGGATACTCTTCTGCCCCAGGAGATCCAGACCTGCTTCTGCCATAACGACTCCTGACTACTCTTCAATCCCGGTAACTCTGACCAGCCTTCTGCCTTGCTACTACGTATTTTGGATTTCCCTTGAACTGTACTGCTGCCTTGTTTCATTCCGCCCTGTTGTGTCTGTGTCTCCCCCCCCCAGGACTTCTGGACCACCCACCACCGGCTTCATAGGACGCATCGCTGCCACTGGGGGGGGCACAGACCCAGCACATTGGACGGGATCCCTGTTACCCCTGGAGCCTTCATTCACTCCCTACTTCCCTTTTCCCTTAAGTTTTAATAAACTTTCTGGTGTGACGCAATTGTGGTCCTCTGGTCGTCTGTCTGAACCGTGACAAGTGTTGGCTGCTAACTTGGCCCTTATCTTATATAGTTAACTTCTGTGTTGGGAGGCATTGGATCAGCATTCTCGTTGCATCTCCTGTTAGTACCTTTTATGTAGGGAAGCTAATGAGCCATCATGTATGACATTCCTGGGAGTGTGTAAACTTGTATTTTTTATTATCATAGCATTTGTGTATGTTCTCAATTTACCAAACATATGTTTTTTTGTTTGTTTTATCTTTTACCAGATCTATTGTGTTATGTTCTCCTACATTAATTTCACATCTCCACAAACTTCAAAGTGTTTCCTTTCAAATAGTATCAAGAATATGCATATCCTTGCTTCAGGTCCTGATCAATTTATTATCCACATTTCAATCAGCTTAACACATCCTTCCACACTCACACAACCATACACAACTTTCACATCCACATTCACTTAGTACTATTCCCAAACACACTCAGTAATCTCCCTTATTACTCCATGTGCATCTTCAACGATTCTCTTGCCGCTACTTCCTTTACATATAAATAACACCCCGTATTCAAAAACACCTTGTGTTATATGTAGTGGCTGCAGACCACGTTATAAATCATTTCTTTTTTCTTTTTACACAGATTCATTTAAATTGACTTACTGAAATCAGTTACCGTCCTTCAATTGTTCGCGGATGATGTGCCTCCTCCTGGGCAGCTCACAGTAAGGGTCTGGGCGGGTCTCATTGTCTTTTGGTCAGACGGGAATTTCACGCTTCATAAAATGCTCCAAATGCGCCACTGGTTTTCCTCGCAGACCCCCACTGGGAAGCTCTGCAGGCAGAATCAATCATCCTGTTCGTTGACGCCAAATTGTCGTGGAAATTATTTTACAGGGACTCTCAAAGTCAATCTTAAATTAATCATTGTTTATTATCAGTTAACTGGAGAGGTTCTAACAAACTTGATGCACCATAGTGAACTCCTGTCAGGAACTCTAACGTGGCAGTCCCATTAGTTCCCTTATATACTGGTTACAGACATGTTACATAGGCATAGTTCATAGGGTTGGTTCTGGCATGTGTCTGGCACCGTCTCCTATCTTAACTTAAATAACGTATTCTGGGCATTCTGCCAGATGGTCCTAAGGAGAAGGTCATGACGGCCCCCCCTCATATCTTTACCAGGCACAGGCAGGAACCAAGGATTGTTTATGACACCAAAGATTGACATTTTCAAGACTGTTTCTTCACACAGTTCACTTGAATAATATGAGATGGAACGCAGTTCCATGCAATAATGTCTCTATATAATACTGTACGCTTTCTTGAATTTGTTCTGGATTTGGGGACTGTGAAAAGACCCCTGGTGGCATGTCTGGTGGGGTAAGTGTGTGTGTCAGAGCTGTGTGTAAGTTGACTATGCAAACAATTTGGGGTTTTCAACACATTAATGTTTCTTATAAAAAGAAGAAGTGATGCAGTCAGTCTCTCCTCAACTTGTAATGAAGAGAGACTGGCATGCATAGTATTGTAATCAGCCCTCTGATTACAATGAAGAGCAAGACATGCCGCTCTGTTCTGGGCCAGCTGCAGCTTAACTAGGTCTTTCCTTGCAGCACTCGCCCATACAACTGGACAATAATCAAGATAAGACAAAACTAGAGCCTGCAGGACTTGCTTTTTGGATTGTGGTGTCAAAAAAGCAGAGCATCTCTTTATTACGGACAGACCTCTCCCCATCTTTACAACCATTTAATCTATATTTCTTGACCATGACAGTTTACAATCTAAGGTAAACACCAAGTAATTTAGTCTCCTCAACTTGTTCAACAGCCACACCATTCATTACCAGATTCAGCTGAGGTCTAGAACTTAGGGAATGATTTGTACCAAATACAATGCTCTTAGTTTTAGAGATGTTCAGGACCCATTCCAAAACAGACTGCAACTCTTTGTTAAGGGTTTCAGTTACTTCATTAGCTGTGGTTGCTGATGCGTATATGGTTGAATCATAAGCATACATGGACACACATGCTTTGTTTAATGCCAGTGGCAGGTCATTGGTAAAAATAGAAAAGAGTAGAGGGCCTAGAGAGCTGCCCTGTGGTACACCACACTTTACATGTTTGACATTAGAGAAGCTTCCATTAAAGAAAACCCTTTGAGTTCTATTAGATAGATAGCTCTGAATCCACAATGTGGCAGAGGTTGAAAAGCCATAACACATAAGTTTTTTCAATAACAGGTTATGGTCAATAATATCAAAGGCTGCACTGAAATCTAACAGCACAGCTCCCACAATCTTATTATTATCAATTTCTTTCAACCAATCATCAGTCATTTGTGTCAGTGCAGTACATGTTGAGTGCCCTACTCTATAAGCATGCTGAAAGTCTGTTGTTAATTTGTTTACAGAGAAATAGCATTGTATTTGGTCAAACACCATTTCTTCCAAAAGTTTGCTAAGAGCTGGCAGCAAGCTTATAGGTCTGCTAGAACCAGTAAAGGCCGCTTTTCCTCTCTTGGGTAGCGGAATTAATTTGGCTTCCCTCCAGGCCTGAGGACAAAGACTTTCCTCTAGGCTAAGATTAAAGATATGACAGATAGGAGTGGCTACAGAGTCAACTACCATCCTCAGTAGCTTTCCATCTAAGTTGTCTATGCCAGGAGGTTTGTCATTAATGATCGATAACAATAATTTTTCCACCTCTCCCACACTTTACAAAATTCAAACTTGCAATGCTTTTCTTTCATTATTTGTTTTTTTGTGCATGAATACGATGGCTCACTGTTCGTTGTTTGCCCACTTTGCCAATGAAGTAATCATTAAAATCATTGACAACATCAAATGGTTTTGTGATGAATAAGCCATCTGATTCGATGAAAGATGGAGTTGAATTTGTCTTTCTGCCCATAATTTCATTTAAAGTACTCCAAAGTTTTTTTTCCATCATTCTTTATATCATTGATCATGGCTTCATAATACAGTTTTGTCTTCTTTTTGTTGAGTTTAGTCACATCATTTCTCAATTTGCAGTAAGTCGGCCAGTCAGATGTGCAGCCAGCTGTATTAGCCAGTCCTTTTCCCCCATCTCGTTGATGGAGGAATTATGATTATGACTAAAATTGTTAACCCCAATACTGATGATGACTGTGTGAACTGTGTTAAGGTTATCATTATAAACCCACTTACAGAGGGGGTGAGTTAGAAACTGCTGAGACTAAACATTCCAGGATGAAGGGGACAGAAACTGTTTAAAGGTGGGCGGAGCAAAGTGCCTTTGTGTGTCAAGGGGTATAAATGCTGTATGTATGTTTTTTGGCGGCAGAGCTCTCCATGATTAAAAATACAGATCATTCTTGCTGGTTGCAGACCTTTGTTTAATTCATGATTAAACCAGAGAATTTACACCCTCTGGGAATTATTCAGAGCATTAAGTTTGATTAATTAGAGATAGAAATTCTCGTGACACTCGTTCAACCATACCGTTTTTTAATTCCTCATCAATCCATGGAGCCTTAACAGTTCTAACAGTCAGTTTTTTAACAGGTGCATATTTATCAATAATTGGAAGAAGCAATGTAATAAATTCATCAAGTGCAGCATTTGGATACTCTTTATTAATCACATCAGACCAACAAATATTTCTCCCTTATCCACATAAGAGTCACAGCAAAATATTTTGTATGATCTCTTAAACACTATGTTAGGCCCAGATTTTGGAACTTTGGCTTTCCTGGATACAGCCATTATGTTGTGATCACTGCATCCAATGGATACGGATACAGCTTTAGAACAAAGTTCTACAGTATTAGTAAAAATGTGATCGATACATGTGGATGATCTTGTTCCTGTAGTGTTTGTAAACACCCTGGTAGGTTGATTAATAACCTGGATCCTGGACTTCCTGACGGGCCGCCCCCAGGTGGTAAGGGTAGGTAACAACACATCTGCCACACTGATCCTCAACACGGGGGCCCCTCAGGGGTGCTGCTCAGTCCCCTCCTGTACTCCCTGTTCACCCATGACTGCATGGCCAGGCACGACTCCAACACCATCATTAAGTTTGCCGACGACACAACAGTGGTAGGCCTGATCACCGACAACGATGAGACAGCCTATAGGGAGGAGGTCAGAGACCTGGCCGTGTGGTGCTAGGATAACAACCTCTCCCTCAACATGATCAAGACAAAGGAAATGATTGTGGACTACAGGAAAAAAAGAGGACTGAGCACGCCCCCATTCTCATCGATGGGGCTGTATTGGAACAGGTTGAGAGCTTCAAGTTCCTTGGTGTCCACATCACCAACAAACTATAATGGTCCAAACACACCAAGACAGTCGTGAAGAGGGCACGACAAAGCCTATTCCCCCTCAGGAGACTGAAAAGATTTGGCATGGGTCCTCAGATCCGCAAAAGGTTTTACAGCTGCACCATCGAGAGCATCCTGACCGGTTGCATCACCGCCTGGTATGGCAACTGCTTGGCCTCTGACCGCAAGGCACTACAGAGGGTAGTGCGTACGGCCCAGTACATCAGTGGGGGCAAGCTTCCTGCTATCCAGGACCTCTATACCAGGCGGTGTCAGAGGAAGGCCCTAAAAATTGTCAAAGACTCCAGCCACCCTAGTCATAGACTGTTCTCTCTGCTACTGCATGGCAAGCGGTACCAGAGTGTGAAGTCTAGGTCCAAAAGGCTTCTTAACAGTTTCTACCCCCAAGCCATAAGACTCCTGAATAGATAATCATGGCTACCCGGACTATTTGCACTGCCCCCCCCACCCCCACCCCCCTCTTTTACGCTGCTGCTACTCTGTCTATTTATGCATAGTCACTTTAACTCTACCCACATGTACATTACCTCGACTAGCCGGTGCACCTGCACATTGGGCCTCATTCACCAATATCTACCTAAGAATTTTCTAAACTTTGTTCTTAATAAACTCCCTAAGAAAAGTCTACGTCGGATTCATGACATGTTCTTAAACAACAGAATTGTTCGCACCTGTGTTCTTAGGATTGATGAATACCACGTCTTCGTAATAGAAAGCGTGTGCCAGTTGTTCCTAATTAGCATAAGAAAACGCCCCGCAAATTCCCATATAAGGACATGTGTCACGTTCGTTGTATAAAGGATCGGACCAAGGTGCAGCGTGGTATGCGTACATAGTCGTTTATTTTAATAAACACCGACAAAATAACAAAATCCAACAGAACGTGAAGTTCAAGAGGCTAAACATCAAACAAGCCAAACAGAAACAAGATCCCATAACTAAGGTAGGCAACATGGCTGCCTAAGTATGATCCCCAATCAGAGACAACGACCAACAGCTGCCTCTGATTGGGAACCACACCCGGCCAACATAGAAATATATAAATTAGATTTCACACCCTGACCAACTCAACTAGATATCTCAATGTCAGGGTGTGACAGTACCCCCCCCCCCATAGGTGTGGACTCTGGCCGCAAAAACATGACTCATTATGGGAGGGTCCGGGTGGGCATCTAGCCTCGGTGGCGGCTCCAGCTCCGGCTTCGGACGTAGGCAGTAAACTCTTCTCCCATCCTGCCTCCCCTTTGCACACCCAGTCCGGTCTGGACCCCGGCGCGATGCTCCCCCTCTCAGTCCTCCCACAATGCACCAAGCCCTGTCTGGACCCTGGTGTGGGAGCCCTCGGCTGGGGACACGCACCACTGGTTTGGTGCGAGGAGCAGGTACGGGGTGCACCGGGCTGGAGACACGCACCACTGGTTTGGTGCGAGGAGCAGGCACGGGCCATACCAGGCTGGGGACACGCACCACTGGTTTGGTGCGAGGAGCAGGTACGGACCGTACCGGACTGGAGACACGTACCACTGGTTTGGTGCGAGGAGCAGGCACGGGCCGTACCGGTCTGTGAAGGCTCACTGGCGGCACAGTGCGTAAAGCCGGCACATAGCCTGGTGCCTGCACGGTCACACACTCCTCAATGCGAGTGCGGGGAGTTGCCTCTGCTAAACCTGGCTCCGCCAACCTCTGCTCTAAGGACCGAGCTCTCTGCTGCTGGAGGGTTAACTCCTCTTTCAGCTCCTCCTGTTGCCTGGCCAGCTCCTCTCTCTGTGCATCCACTGACTCCTTCTCCATGTGGGCCTCCTGCAGCGCCTCCTTTTGAAGGGAGAGCTCCTGCTCCCTCTTAACTAACAGCTCCTGTAAGGTGGTGGCCTCCTCTCTCAGAGTGCTGAGCTGCAGGTCTTTAGCTGCTTGGAGGGCCTCCATTTTCAGAGTGGCCTCCTCTATAGCTCTCTCCTCCTTCACAGTCAGCCCTTTCAGGGCGTCCTGCTGCGTCGCCAACCACCCCGTATGCCCCCCCCCCAAAATGTTCTTGGGGCTGCCTCTCGGGCTTCCTTCGTGATCGGGACCTTTTGAGTCTCCGTTTTTTCTCCCTCGCTGCCTCCGTCTGCTCCCAAGGAAGGCGATCCATACATGCCTGGATCTCTTCCCACATCCATGATCCTTTTCAGTCTAATATCTCCTCCCATGTCCATGATGTCTGCTCCTGTTCACGCTGCTTGGTCCGTTGGTGGTGGGATCTTCTGTCACGTTCGTTGTATAAAGGATCGGACCAAGGTGCAGCGTGGTATGCGTACATAGTCATTTATTTTAATAAACACTGACAAAATAACAAAATACAACAGAATGTGAAGTTCAAAGGCTAAATATCAAACAAGCCAAACAGAAACAAGATCCCACAACTAAGGTAGGCAACATGGCTGCCTAAGTATGATCCCCAATCAGAAACAACGACCGATAGCTGCCTCTGATTGGGAACCACACCCGGCCAATATTGAAATATATAAATTAGATTTCACACCCTGACCAACTCAACTAGAGATCTCAATGTCAGGGCGTGACAACATGACACTTCAGGGCCGTGTGCAGGAAAAGTTGGAGAATGTACAAAAGACGCCCAGACGGTGGTGGTCCACCGATCACCAAACGAAAAAGGAACTTCAGTAATTCTGAAATATAAATTATACTGCAACAGGTAAATACCAAACGAGGCATACTATTTAGTAGTGTTTCCAGTGGTTTTAAAACCACCAACAAAACGGAGGCATGGAAGGAGATCACGGATTCTGTGAACTCTGTTTCTGGACAACGTCGCTCAATTGAAGATGTAAAAATGAAATGATTTGACTTAAAATCAGAGACCAAAAAATCCATTGCCAAACATAAGAGACATATGCTGACCACTAGAGGGGGGCATGCAGACCCTGAGTTATCTGAGATTGACCAGCGCATCGGGGCCATTATTGGTGAGACGGCACTCTCAGGTGTGCCATCAGCGGAGCAACTGGACACTGACCAGGGCCCTATATCAACAGCTTCATATCCTCCAAACCATTGGAAAGGAATTTTACACCAGTTTGTCAAACCAAATGTGGGCCTATGTGACTGTGAATGAGTCCTCACCTGAATTCCTAGTTTATTCAGTTTGAAATCCTATTGCTTTTGCAGTAGGCCTATATTGAACAAACTGCAACATAAAAAAAAAAATCTGTGCACTGTGACTGTTTTACTTTCAGTATCGTTTTTGTTATTTACAGATCTCCAATCCAGGCAACCCCTCTGTGAAGAGGAACCTGACACAATTCGGCCTTCCTGCAGTAGGCCTGCCTCTGTACGTGCCCCCAGGTCCCGTCCAACTGCACGTGTCATCTCCGATGCGGTCTTGGATAACCAGGAGCGGATTGCGCAAAGTCTCTGTGAAATCGCTTCTACTCTGGCCACAATATCAGAAACACTCAAAGACATAAACACACATTTAAAAATATAAAGAACGCGCACTGAAACCTGTGTCATTTCATGTGTTTAATTCATGGTATTTAAAGGACAAAACAAATCAAAAACGAGAAATTATTTGTTGTCTGACTTCCACGCCAAGTCGGTTGTCTGGTCCCAGCAATGGGTCAGGACGCACATCCTGGTGTGGTGGCTGAAGTGGAAGTGGAACACCACGCTTCAAAGCGATGTTGTGTAACACACAACAGGCCATGATTATTCTGCAAACCTAAAAACGGTGTAAAGATGATCAAAAGCTAGAAAAACTAAATAAAATGAATTGTTGGAATTAGATTATTCTACAACAGGTTCTCAATTTTTCAAACCTGAATAAAACAACTAGTCCTACTCACCTTCTCTGGCTTGTAAAGCAGCTTACCACCTGCTGTGTCCAAACACCTCCAGCGTCCCTTCAGAATACCAATGGTTCGCTCAATGGTGGAGCGTATGTGTGCGTGCCTCTGGTTATAAGAGGCCTCTTGGTGCGTCTGAGGGTTTGTTAGTGGCGTCATTAGCCAGGGCGCAAGGGCATACCCCCGATCTCCAAATGAAACATGTCATTAATGAAGAAACCCACTTTTTGAAACCAACAATTGGAATTTGAAATTACTGAACGATGCTTACCAATGAGCCATGCGTCTCCAGCAGCTCCTTGTTCCAGGCGCATTCCAACAGAACTGTTCTGCAAAATATAAGAGTCATGTGCACCTCCTGGGAAGCGGGAGACCACGTTCAAGAGATGGTTGTCGGAGTCGCAGATGACTTGTACATTGAGTGATATTGCTTGCGGTTGAGGTATGGGAATGGGTCTGGTGAGGGTGCCTTAATGTACACGTGAGTGCAGTCTATTGCCCTGATTACATTGTGCAGACCCGCAATAGAGTAGAACCCTCTCTTGACCGGCAGCTGTTGTTGCACTATGTAGGGGAAGAAAATACACTGCTCAAAAAAATAAAGGGAACACTTAAACAACACATCCTAGATCTGAATGAATGAAATAATCGTATTAAATACTTTTTTCTTTACATAGTTGAATGTGCTGACAACAAAATCACACAAAAATTATCAATGGAAATCAAATGTATCAACCCATGGAGGTCTGGATTTGGAGTCACCCTCAAAATTAAAGTGGAAAACCACACTACAGGCTGATCCAACTTTGATGTAATGTCCTTAAAACAAGTCAAAATGAGGCTCAGTATTGTGTGTGGCCTCCACGTGCCTGTATGACCTCCCTACAACGCCTGGGTATGCTCCTGATGAGGTGGCGGATGGTCTCCTGAGCGATCTCCTCCCAGACCTGGACTAAAGCATCCGCCAACTCCTGGACAGTCTGTGGTGCAACGTGGCGTTGGTGGATGGAGCGAGACATGATGTCCCAGATGTGCTCAATTGGATTCAGGTCTGGGGAACGGGCGGGCCAGTCCATAGCATCAATGCCTTCCTCTTGCAGGAACTGCTGACACACTCCAGCCACATGAGGTCTAGCATTGTCTTGCATTAGGAGGAACCCAGGGCCAACCGCACCAGCATATGGTCTCACAAGGGGTCTGAGGATCTCATCTCGGTACCTAATGGCAGTCAGGCTACCTCTACCTCCTGCTTTCATCTGTGAAGAGTACAGGGCGCCAGTGGCGAATTTGCCAATCTTGGTGTTCTCTGGCAAATGCCAAACGTCCTGCATGGTGTTGGGCTGTAAGCACAACCCCCACCTGTGGACGTCGGGCCCTCATACCACCCTCATGGAGTCTGTTTCTGACCGTATGAGCAGACACATGCACATTTGTGGCCTGCTGGAGGTCATTTTGCAGGGCTCTGGCAGTGCTCCTCCTGCTCCTCCTTGCACAAAGGCGGAGGTAGCGGTCCTGCTGCTGGGTTGTTGCCCTCCTACGGCCTCCTCCATGTCTCCTGATGTACTGGCCTGTCTCCTGGTAGCGCCTCCATGCTCTGGACACTACGCTGACAGACACAGCAAACCTTCTTGCCACAGCTCGCATTGATGTGCCATCCTGGATGAGCTGCACTACCTGAGCCACTTGTGTGGGTTGTAGACTCCGTCTCATGCTACCACTAGAGTGAAAGCACCGCCAGCATTCAAAAGTGACCAAAACATCAGCCAGGAAGCATAGGAACTGAGAAGTGGTCTGTGGTCACCACCTGCAGAACCACTTCTTTATTGGGGGTGTCTTGCTAATTGCCTATAATTTCCACCTGTTGTCTATTGCATTTGCACAACAGCATGTGAAATGTATTGTCAATCAGTGTTGCTTCCTAAGTGGACAGTTTGATTTCACAGAAGTGTGATTGACTTGGAGTTACATTGTGTTGTTTAAGTGTTCCCTTAATTTTTTTGAGCAGTGTATATTGTGTGATGGATGGTTGATGGATGGCTGTGATATGCCCACCCGGTCAGCTAACTCCCGCTGAAATGTCCCAGTGGCTAAAAAGGTGGAGAGTACCTGCACATGAGGTGGTACGGGATTGGACCGTTGGGTATGGCTTCGCAGCGCTGGCTCCAAAGTATCACACAGCTCCATTAAAACGTGTCTTGGAAGCATAAACCGTCCGATCAAGTACTCGTCAGTCTCTGCAAATAAATCAACGTGATCCTCAAAGATGCGTTCCCTTCTCAGAGCACGCTCGGCAATGTCATCAAGCAGCAATAGATGTGCCATTTTGATAGCATGCCTGATGTGCAGAAATAGGCCCATTTTGGTCCTATAAATAGCGCGATCAATCACCACTTAATGCAGGATTTAATCAGCTTAATTGCTGATGTAAATTGCAGTGTTAGTGTTTCTTTGCATACTATTATTATTTGCTTTCAGCAAATGATCAGAAATACATTACAGTAAAATACTATAATTGTAAACGACTGTAGAATTAAATGAAATGCAGTAACCCATTATTTGGAGCAAACTGTCATCACTCAAATGTGCTGAAGAATGCTCTTGAGTGTGCGTGGATTTTGTTCCTAGCTAAGAACAAATCCAAGATGAGAAAACATTAGTGAATGTCAGAATTTTCTGTAAAAAGTGAGTAAGTGGGGTTTAAGAACACATTACTTCGTAAGAACGGTTGGTGAATGAGTCCCATTGACTCTGTACCGGTACCCCCCTGTATATAGCCTCCCTACTATTATTCTATTTTACTGCTGCTCTTTAATTATTTGCTTTTATCTTTTACTTGTCTATTTTTACACTTCTTTCATTTTATAAAAATAAAAAAAACACAAAACATTTTGGATTGTTGGTTAAGGGCTCGTAAGTAAGCATTTCACTGTAATGTCTACGCCCGTTGTATTCGGCGCATGTGGAAAATAAAATTTGATTTGATTTGAACCAGATTACAGGCACTGGTTACAGCGAGAAGCTTCCTCTTGAGCGGACAGCTTGATGAAAACCAGTCAATATTCAGGTCCCCAAGAAAGTAGACATCTCTGTTTACATCACATACACTATAAAGCATTTCACACATATTATTTAGATACTGACTGTTAGCACTTGGTGGCCTATAGCAACACCCCAAAAGAAAAGGCTTTAGATGTGCCAAGTGAACCTGCAACCACAACACTTCAATAACAATTGACATAAGATCTTATCTAAGCATTACAGGGATATGGCTCTGAATATATACAGCAACACTATCCCCATAAGCATTTCTGTCTTGTCACGCCCTGGCTCTGGGGACTCTTTAATGTTGAGCCAGGGTGTTAGTTTCTAGGTTTAGTTTTCTAGGTTTATGTTCTTGATCGTTTATTTCTATGTTGGCCAGGGTGGTTCCCAATCAGAGACAGCTGTGGCTCGTTGGCAGCTTGTTTGGCACTGTTGTTTGTGGGATCTTGTTCCGGAGAGGTTTGTGTTTTGTTAACCTTAGGACTTCATGTATCGTTTTGTTGTTTTGTTGTTGGTCAAGTACTCATTAAAAGATGTACGCCTATCACGCTGTGCCTTGGTCTGCCTCCTATAACGATCGTGACAGAAGATCCCACCAAATAAGGACCAAGCAGCGTGTTCAGGAGCAAACACCGGGAAAGGAACTGGAGAAGTTGGTGATGTCCCAGGTGGGCGAATGGTGGTCTTGGGAGGACATGTTCGCGGGCAAAGGGCCATGGGCAAAAGTTAAAGCCCTGGCGAGAGAGGAGGTACGGCGCCAACCGTGCCGTCGTCGGACAGGCGAGAGGCAACCCCAATAATTGTTTTGGGGGGGGGCACACGGCATGGACGACAGGGCTGCTGGAGGCAGCGACAGGGTGAGTTTGTGGACTAGGAGAGGAGGCCACCAGGTTACGGGGGCCATTGGTCATGAGGGGGAAGGATAGTGTAGAGGCACGGCGAGAGGTACTGGGGTGTGTTACCAGTCCGGTCCGGCCCGTTCCTGATCCCCGCACAAGGCCAGTGGTGTGTGTTCCCAGTACGGTCCGGCCTGTTCCTGTCCCTCGCACCAAGCCTGTAGTGCGCGTCGCCAGCCCGGTCCGGCCTGTTCCTGTCCCTCGCACCAAGCCTGTAGTGCGCGTCGCCAGCCCGGTCCGGCCTGTTCCTGCTCCCCGCACCAAGCCTGTGGTGCGCGTCGCCAGCCCGGTCCGGCCCGTTCCTGCCCCTCGCACCAAGCCTGTGGTGCGTGTCGCCAGCCCGGCCCGGCCCGTTCCTGCCCCTCGCACCAAGCCTGTGATGCGCGTCGCCAGCCCGGCCCGGCCCGTTCCTGCCCCTCGCACCAAGCCTGTGGTGCGCGTCGCCAGCCCTGCCCGGCCTGTTCCGGCCCCTCGCACCAAGCCTGTGGTGCGCGTCGCCAGCCCGGCCCGGCCTGTTCCTGCCCCTCGCACCAAGCCTGTGGTGCGCGTCGCCAGCCCGGCCCGGCCTGTTCCTGCCCCTCGCACCAAGCCTGTGGTGCGCGTCGCCAGCCCGGCCCGGTCGCCAGCCCGGCCCGGCCTGTTCCCGCTCCCCGCACCAAGCCAGTGGTGCGCGTCGTCAGTCCGGCACGGTCCGTGCCTTTTCCACCTGTGCCTGGTCCGGCACCGGTCAGCTGCTCCACGCCGGAGCCAGAGCAATCCGCTCCACCAGTGTTCAGTCCAGCTCCGGCCAGCAGGGCCAGACCACGAGGGCGAGAGAGAGAGTGGTGGCCGTGCCCGGAGCCGGATCCGCCTCCGAGGCGGAATGCCCACCCGGCCCCTCCCCTTTGGTGTTTGGTTGGCGCGGTCGCAGTCCGCGCCTTTGGGGGGGGGGTACTGTCACGCCCTGGCTCTGGGGACTCTTTAATGTTGAGCCAGGGTGTTAGTTTCTATGTTTAGTTTTCTATGTTTATGTTCTTGATCGTTTATTTCTATGTTGGCCAGGGTGGTTCCCAATCAGAGACAGCTGTGGCTCGTTGTCTCTGATTGGGGACCATACTTAGGCAGCTTGTTTGGCACTGTTGTTTGTGGGATCTTGTTCCGGAGAGGTTTGTGTTTTGTTAACCTTAGGACTTCACGTATCGTTTTGTTGTTGGTCAAGTACTCATTAAAAGATGTACGCCTATCACGCTGCGCCTTGGTCTGCCTCCTATAACGATCGTGACATGTCTCTTCTATAGATATTATATCCTTGTATTTCTACTGCTGTATCATCAAATGAATTGTCTAAGTGAGTCTCAGAAATAGCTAATATATGAATGTTATCTGATGTTAGCAAGTTATTATAATAATTATTGATTTTATTAACCTTATTTCTAAGGCTACATATATTAATATGGGCTATTTTCAGCCCTTTCTTGCATAGCTTATCAGCGATAGACATAATATGGAAAAGAGCAAACAAAGCAAGTGAAAAAAATATACATTCAGCAGTCCATTAATCAATTGGTGTGTGTGTGCTACGGGGTTGAAGCTATGAAACCAAAGGCTTGGCTTTCTCATCCCTTCCAGGCTTCTGGGATGGAGGGTGGACAATGAGCCTGTCATAGCGGATGTAAGCAATGTCCTAAAGCACTCTGGCGGCTTTCATGGCTAGGATAAGTTCTTTAGTCTTCTGGCGCACAGCTTCAGGATAGTCCTTGTTGAGGAAGATATACGTTCCTCTCAAGTTCTTGGCTCTTTCCAGAACAACTACCTTGTCCTTGAACCTCAGGAACTTGACACCTATCGGCCTGGGCCTGTCACCTGGGCCGGTGGTGGGTTTTCCAGTCCTGTGGGCGCGCTCCACCTCAATTGTCCTGTGGTCCATCTTCAATTTCTCAGAGATCATTTCCCTCACGTTGTCCTCAGACTCTGTCCAGGTCTCATGTGGAGATTCTGAAATTCTGTCTACAAACATGTTATTCTGCCTTGATTGTCACTCGAGATTTATCTGTCATTGTTATCATGGATTCACACACAGAACTGATGTCCTCTCTCAATGACTTACAGCTTGCTGTCATCTTGCTGTTCTCCTGTTTCAACTCATCGAGCTGACCCTGGGAGAACTGCAAACTGTTCTTCAGGTCCTGGACCTCTCTGGTCAGGTCGTCCATTCTTTTGTTAGTTGAATCCACCAGTATTTGAACAAAACACTTGAAGCTATTTTCTTTTTGTTGTAACAACTGCTTGTAGAAGTATTTTTGTTTGTTTAAAAGATCCTGCACCTGTGATAGAGAGACACCACTGTCCTTTGGTCTTTGTCATGGTAGCTAGCAATGTAAGTTACGCTGTTACTCCTCACAGTTCCAGACAGGGCAGATTGCTTCTGTGGACAGGTGTCTTTTATACAGGTAACAAGCTGAGTTTAAGAACACTCCCTTTAAGAGTGTGCTCCTAATCTCAGCTTGTTACCTGTATAAAAGACACCTGGGAGCCAGAAATCTTTCTGATTGAGAGGGGGTCAAATACTTATTATCCCTCATTAAAATGCTAATCAATTTATAACATTTTTGACATGCGTTTTTCTGGATTTTTTTGTTAAAATTATAGACTGATAATTTCTTTGTCAGTGGGCAAACGCACAAAATCAGCAGGGGATCAAATACTTTTTTCCCTCACTGTAGCTTCTAAGAAACGTTCCAATACACTTTTAAAACAACAAACTGGCAGCCTCGTTCTCTCCACAGCTCCACCAATCTGTCTTCCATCACCTCGGTCCACACGGTGCGTGTTGTTGTTGCTCTCCTCTTCGCCATCATTGTTTTGGTCTGACATTCTGATTTCTCATTGGCTATTGGCAGCAGTCCTTGCCCAATCATGCCGTAGCACTGCTTATCCTACAAGAAGCATGACCACATTTCTGACATGTCCGAAAATTATCGGGACATCCAACAGGGGTCTGGAGAACGGACAGCCATTATCAGTGCGTCCTTGACCCTCTCAGACTATGTGAGACCCAACGTACTGATCCTAGCCCAAGTCCATAGGATTTCACCCCTATCATGAAAATTCAGCAAAAACGTTGGCCACGGCGATTGAGAGCACACAGTCCTTGTGAGTGGCCAGGGCCCACGTCGGCGGCTCAGTGTTGTTTTCCTCGAAGCGGGCAAAGAAGGTGTTTAGCTTGTCCGGGAGTGAGGCATCGGTGTCTGAGACATGGCTGGCTTTCCCTTTGAAATCTGTGATTGTTTGGAATCCAGATAAAATGTGTAACGAGATTTACACTGAGGCTTAAGGGCAGTGGTTCACAGGGATCCATTAGCTTAAATGGCCCGTTTTCTATCAGGTTCTATTTTATCTGTGGGATGTGGAGAGATGGAGGAAGAAGAGGGGGTTTGTTAGATGTAATGACAGTGTGTGTGTGTGTGTGTGTGTGTGTGTGTGTGTGTGTGTGTGTGTGTGTGTGTGTGTGTGTGTGTGTGTGTGTGTGTGCATAATTCTGTGCATACGGATGTCTTTGTTCTCAAATCATTCCAAGTGGTACGATATCAGAGGATAAAAAACATACAGGAATAATCTGGACTGTTTATCAACACACCATCACACCCTCATAGTGATCCTCCACACACTGAACCAAGAAGATTCTCATTCTAAATCACATCTACTGTGATGGAAGACAGATAAGAACTTATCAACCCAGTGAAGACCATAACAAACCCATGGTCTATGACTGGCTATAGCAGTGATTTGATGGATTGACTTGTGATGTACATTGACACAATATGTGACCCCTAAAGGCCAATCTAAAAGCACCTGTCTGGGTGGCTACTACACCAAAGGAGGTATATACGGTATCTGGCAATATATGGAAATATGCAATATGGTCTTCTCTACTTCAAAGACATAGTGCACCACTTTTGACCAGAGCCTTATGGACCTTGGTAAAAAAGAATGCACTAAATAAGGAATAAGATGCCATTTGGGACAGATACCAGATCAATAGACTACCAGCATATCTACCTTTGTCCCTCAACACCCATTCTCTCTACATATTCATCATTACACAGGCACAACCTGCACCGCACAGAGGGGAATGCAGCGAGGAGATAAAACACACACAAAAACAGGGCCTCTAAGACAGCCTTTATGCTCCAGACAATAGAGCCCTCCAAACAGGCAAGATTCAGGATGAAACCCCCAAATCTGCCGCTTTGAAAAAAGACATCGTCCTATAGAACTACAGCTTCACAGTTATAGCCGTTGCCTTTTCTCTTTATTTTTTCCCACTTTTTCTCTCCGCAGAGTGAATCGTAACAAAGGGAAGAGGAGATGTACCCTGACACGTCTGCCCGTAGATTTATCGCTTTAGAAATGAGAAAATGATCATCTCCCACAAAAGGCCATTGTTCCTGTTTCTCTAAAATAGATCAATGTTTTTCTCCGGCGAACAGGAGCGATTGTGTGAGACAGATCGAAGCGCACAATGGGCTTTGAACTGGAGAACAGCACAGACCCAGAAACATAGTGGTAATATTTCTCTGTTAGACGTCGCAGGATTTGCAGCCCAGGGCATGTTGCTGTAACAAAAGCATATTGAAACAAATAATATCAAAGATCCGTCCCCTTTCGGAAGCCAAGTACCTGCTATTCTGTTAAAAGTTGTTATTTTATGTTATTTAGTGACCCTGAAAAGTTTAGTGGGAAGCAGTTTAACAATTATTTTATTTTATAATACAATTAATCTGTATGCAATGATTCAATCACAATGTAAACTGTCAATGTCACACCCTGGCTCTGGGGACTCTATATGTTGAGCCAGGGTGTGTAGATTCTATGTGTTTATGTTCTGTGTGGGAGTTCTAGTTGTTGATTTTCTATGTTGGCCAGAGTGGCTCCCAATCAGAGGCAACGAGTGTCAGCTGTTGCTGGTTGTCTCTGATTGGGAGCCATATTTAAACAGTCTGTTTCCCTTAGTGTTTGTGGGATTTTGTTTCCGTTTGGTTTGTTTCTGTGTTAACCGTAGGACTGCACATTTCGTTTATTGTTTTGTTGTTATATTATCACTTAAGATAATAAAGTTAAGTATGTTCGCAACCAACGCAGCGTTGGTTGCGAACATTGGTCTACTCTCTACGACGATCGTGACAGAAGATCCCACCATACCAGGACCAAGCAGCGTGTCCAGGAGCAGGCAGCCTGGACTTGGGAGGAGATATTGGACGGGAAAGGGTCCTGGACCTGGGAGGAAATCCAGGCCGGGATGGATCGCCGTCCATGGAGTGAGACGGTAGAGGCGCGACGGAGAGAGGAGCAACGGCGTCAACAGTGTCGTCGTCGGACGGACGAGAGGCAACCCCAAAAATTTTTTAGGCGGGGGCACATGGCATGGACGACGGGGCTGCTGGAGGCAGATAAGGGGCGAATTCAGAAGGCCACCAGGTTACGGGAGCCATTGGTGAGAAGAGGGAAGGAAGATGTAGAGGCACGGCGAGAGGTACTGAGGTGTATTGCCAGTCCGGTCCGGCCCGTTCCTGATCCCCATTTAAGGCCAGTGGTGTGTGTTCCCAGTACGGTCCGGCCTGTTCCTGCCCCTCGCACCAAGCCTACGGTGTGCGTCGCCAGCCCGGCCCGGCCTGTTCCTGCCCCTCGCACCAAGCCTACAGTGCGCGTCGCCAGCCAGGTCCGGCCTGTTCCTGCCCCTCGCACCAAGCCTACGGTGCGCGTCGCCAGCCCGGCCCGTTCCTGCCACTCGCACCAAGTCTACGGTGCGCATCGCCAGCCCGGCCCGGCCTGTTCCTGCTACTCGCACCAAGCCTACGGTGCGCGTCGCCAGCCCGGCCCGGCCTGTTCCTGCTCCTCGCACCAAGCCTACGGTGCGCGTCGCCAGCCCGGCCCGGCCTGTTCCTGCCCCTCGCACCAAGCCTACGGTGCGCGTCGCCAGCCCGGCCCGGCCTGTTCCTGCCACTCGCACCAAGTCTACGGTGCACTTCGCCAGCCCGGCCCGGCCTGTTCCTGCTCCTTGCACCAAGCCTACGGTGCGCGTCGCCAGCCCAGCCCGGCCTGTTCCTGCCCCTCGCACCAAGCCTACGGTGCGCGTCGCCAGCCCGACCCGGCCTGGCCTGTTCCTTCCACTCGCACCAAGTCTACGGTGCGCGTCGCCAGCCCGGCCCGGCCTGTTCCTGCCACTCGCACCAAAGCTACGGTGCGCGTCGCCAGCCCGGCCCGGCCCGTTCCTGCCACTCGCACCAAAGCTACGGTGCGCGTCGCCAGCCCGGCCCGGCCTGTTCCTGCCACTCGCACCAAGCCAGGGGTGCGAGTCGTCAGCCCGGTCCAGCCCGTTCCTGCTCCACGCACCAAGTCAGGGGTGCGCATCGTCAGCCCGGTCCGGCCCGTTCCTGCTCCACGCACCAAGTCAGGGGTGCGCATCGTCAGCCCGGTCCGGCCCGTTGCTGCTCCACGCACCAAGCCAGGGGTGCGCATCGTCAGCCCGGTCCGGCCCGTTCCTGCTCCATGCACCAAGCCAGGGGTGCGCATCGTCAGCCCGGTCTGGCCCGTTGCTGCTCCACGTACCAATCCAGGGGTGCGCATCGTCAGCCCGGTCCGGTTCGTTTCTGCTCCACGCACCAAGCCAGGGGTGCGTATCGTCAGCCCGGTCCGGCCCGTTGCTGCTCCACGCACCAAGCCAGGGGTGCGCATCGTCAGCCCGGTCCGGTCCGTTCCTGCTCCACGCACCAAGCCAGGGGTGCGCGTCGTCAGTCCGGCACAACCCGTGCCTGGGTCACCAGTGCCTGATCAGGTACCGGTCAGCTGCTCCACTACGGAGCTTAAGCAATCCGCTCCTTCGATGTCCAGTCCAGCTCCAGCCAGCGGGGCCAGACCGGACCAGGGGCGCTACGGGGGGGATTATTGAAGGGTGGTGGTCAAGCCCGGAGCCGGAACCGCCTCCGAGGAGGAATGCCCACCCAGCCCTCCCCTGTTTGGGTTTTGTTGAGGCGCGGTCGCAGTCCGCGCCTTTGGGGGGGGGGGTACTGTCACACCCTGGCTCTGGGGACTCTATATGTTGAGCCAGGGTGTGTAGATTCTATGTGTTTATGTTCTGTGTGGGAGTTCTAGTTGTTGATTTTCTATGTTGGCCAGAGTGGCTCCCAATCAGAGGCAACGAGTGTCAGCTGTTGCTGGTTGTCTCTGATTGGGAGCCATATTTAAACAGTCTGTTTCCCTTAGTGTTTGTGGGATCTTGTTTCCGTTTGGTTTGTTTCTGTGTTAACCGTAGGACTGCACGTTTCGTTTATTGTTTTGTTGTTATATTATCACTTAAGATAATAAAGTTAAGTATGTTCGCAACCAACGCTGCGCATTGGTCTACTCTCTACGACGATCGTGACATTCAATTTACTGTTTAATTTGTAGGCAGTGATTTCTACCGTGTTAAATTCGTTTTTTAAGCCTCAATCTAACACATTACATTTACATTTTAGTCATTTAGCAGACACTCTTATCCAGAGCGACTTACAGTTAGTGAGTGCATACATTTTTTTCATACTGGCCCCCCGTGGGAATCGAACCCACAACCCTGGCGTTGCAAGCGCCATAATCTACCAACTGAGCTACACGGGGCTATCAGCGTTTTGCAATGAGAAAATGACTGTTCTGTTGATCTAAGTATCAACTAGTCTACACCTGGCAAACACATCACACATCACATTGATGACACACTGTCACCAATCAACACTCCAACCAGAACGCCAGATGACCACAGTAGAGAGAACACACACGCACACACACACACATACACACGCACACCACACAAATGCACACAAATGCATAGGCATACACACACATACACATGCATGCATGTGCTCACCACACACACACACATACAGAGGGAAGCACATGCACACGCATGCCCACACGCAAACACACACCCACCCACACGTAAACACACACACACCCACAAACTTGTTAAGGCACATTTGTAAACCAACTAGCCCAACAGAAGCTTGCCTCACACACATTCACACAGCGTGTTGATAGCCAACACACTGTTACAATGGACACAGATCCACTTTTGTAGCTGACATCAAAGCTCTGGCGTGGAGGGCTTCCCTCTTAGCCATCCCCTCTCTGTCCCAGCACTTTCTACCTATGAATAAACAGAACCCTATATCACCTGGCTTCAAATAGGATTAGTTTTCTTTCAAATGCTTTAGCTGCCCTTGTTTGAGCTTGCCTGGGGGCAATGGAACCAATGGAATAGTCCCAAAATTGCTTTCTGTTCACCATCGCTCTGGGCTTTGTCTCACACACACACAGGCACACACACGTGTGTGTGTTTATTTTTAATTTACCTTTATTTAACTAGGCAAGTCAGTTAAGAACAAATTCTTATTCACAATGACGGCCTACACCGGCCAAACCCGGACGACGCTGGACCAATTGTGCGCCGCCCTATGGGACTCCCAATCACGGCCGGTTGTGATACAGCCTGGAATCAAACCAGGGGGTCTGTAGTGACGCCTCAAGCACTGAGATGCAGTGGCTTAGACCGCTGCGCCACTTGTGTTTGTTCCCTCTTCACTGCTAGGGAGGCAGACAGTAGAGAGGCAAGCTGGGGTGTAATTTAATTCTGGTTGAGAGGCAGATACATCCGTAAGTGGCTGTGTACTCAAGACTCACCACTTGAACATGTGCCAGTGTGTGTGTGGGGGGGGGGGGGGGGGGGGGGGGTTCTGCCCTGTTCAGCCCTGACACTTAGGGCTCTATTCAATTAGATCCGCTTTAGTCGACATCCACATATCGGTTGTTTTGGCGGTGTCGGAGGTAGAATTGCATTAGAGATGTCAAATCCACAAGCAGCTCCTTGATAGAGCCATTCCAATTCACAATGCCTTGGCTAGCAGATTCAGCAAGAAGCGAGTCCATGGGATACCTTCCCTCCTGTCCTCATGCTGTAGGTGCCTTTGCAGCAGCAACCCATGTTGAAGTATGTTTTAGTCAGTATTATTTATAGTAAGTATGTGTTGGTATCCTGCTGTTAAACACCTACTGTGATTTACCCTAATGCAGCAGAGATTCACAAACTAAAGGATTAAAGTTGACACCTCGACACAGAAACAAACAACAACTGAGAGACAGAAAGAGAGAAAAACTATGTATGAGCTTGCTAACATTCTAGTCCCTCTAGATGGCCTCAACAAACTTTCAAAGGACAGTATGTGTGTGTGTGTGTGTGTGTGTTGTGTGTATAAAAGAAGGTGCCTGAACAGAAAAGGTGATGTGCTTGCCAAAAAGATATCCCCAGTCATGAATTATGCCTTTGAATCTCACTATTTTGAAGGCCATCAAACCTCTCCATATTCATGAAGACCTGAATTATATATGAAAAAAGTTCAACAAAGGAAACTGACAAGGTGTCGTTTGGGAAATAAACCCCCTTGTTGGGGCTTCACACACACATGCACGGACATCGCGCACATACACGCACGCACACACACACACACACACACACACACACACACACACACACACACACACACACACACACACACACACACACACACACACACACACACATACACACACACACACACACACACACACACACACACACACACACACACACACACACACACACACACACACACACACACACACAGCTTAGATAATGCTGGACAGTTTTAACTCAGTCATTGGGAGTCTGGTTTTGACACAGCAGTGTGCTGTCTGTCTGGCTCTACTGTAACCCCACCACACAGAGCAGACCAACAGAGCTCTGAACAGTACTGAGGCTGAATGCTGAGCTTGAGGAGATAAAGAGATGCAAAGAGAGAGAGAGAGATGCATGTGACAGAGCGAGAGAGAGATGACGAGGAGCCCTACAGCCCTCAGTGACGTCTCTATGAGGAACGTAGCATGAGTCTGTCATAACTGTCACCCTGCTGTTGACATCACTGGGAAATGACCAGTCTCTATCACAGCTGGACCAACTGGCACAGAGCTGAACTACAAATAGACACTATTTATCCTGTCATCTCTCTAGCTGTGTGTGTGTGTGTGTGTGTGTGTGTGTGTGTGTGTGTGTGTGTGTGTGTGTGTGTGAGTGTGTGTGTGTGTGTGTGTGTGTGTGTGTGTGTGTGTGTGTGTGTGTGTGTGTGTGGACGTGTGTGTGTGTGGACGTGTTTAACTATTCTTGTGGGGACCAGAAGTCCCCACAAGAATAGTAAACGAACAAACATTTCACCAACTGGGGACATTTTGTTAGTCCCCATGAGGTCAAATGCTATTTCTAGGGGGTTTAGGGTTAAGGTTAGAATTAGTGTTAGGGTTAGAATTACGTTAAGGGTTAGGGTTAGGAGCTAGGGTTAGTTTTAGGGTTAGAGTTAGGAGCTAGGGTTAGGTTTAGGGTTAGGGTTAAGGTTAGGTTTTTGGGTTAAGGTTAGGGTTAGGGTTAAGGTTAGGGTAAGGGTAAGAGTACGGGTAAGGGTTAGGTTTAGGGTTAGGGTTAGGTGTTAGGGAAAATAGGATTTTGACTGGGACTGAATTGTGTGTCCCCACAAGGTTAGCTGTACAAGACTGTGTGTGTGTGTGTGTGTGTGCGTGCGTTTGTGCGTTTGTGTGTATGTGCATGTTTGCGTGTGTGTGAGAGAGAGAGAGTGTGTGTGTGTGTGTGTGCCTGAGTGTGTGTATTTGTGTGTGTGCATGTGTGTGTTCTGTTGAGTGGTTGCTTTTCAGATCACACAGATAAGTAGCAGCATGCCTCCCAGTCATCCAGAGCCCTTGAATTAGCGAGAGTGATTAGCCCCCTCGTTGAGAGACATTAGTCAGCTACTCCTGCATGGTAACAGAGAAGGACATCTAATTAAGCCAATATATATTGTTATCTTGTTCATCACAGTGTCTTAGAGACAGATGTAATACAATCATTGCAGGAAACACCTGCAATGTTCCACTAACAGCAGCTAGAGGGGAAAACAGCACATTCATTTCCTAGGGGGAAAACAAGGCCCTCTAAAGAAATGACAGGAACACAAGGTATCCTATATAAAGGGTTTTGTAAAGGGTTTGCAAGTTGATTATAGTTTCCAAAGATTTGTTTATGAAACAGTAATTACTAGTCATAACTACTCATTTTGGTTCAAGCCAGATGGAAAGTTTGCACTTTTATCATTGAGTTATAAATGGGCTTACCAGGGTTTTCTGTTCTCTCACTAACCAACACTGTGTGGGTTACACCCCAGATCAGACAGCGCAGAGGAAAAACACCACCTCAAATTGACTCTGTTCTCAGATCTCAGATGTTACAGACATAGAGACACAGGCTGCGTCCCAAATGCCACCCTATTTCCTATATAGTACAATACGTTTGACCATAGGACTCTGGGCAAAAGTAGTACACTATGGAATAGTGTGCCATTTTGGACGCAGACAGAGACAGAGCTGTAGTGTAATTGGTCTCCACACATTATCTTGTCTATTCTGTTCATAAACACCTCAGTGCTAGAGTGACTCAAACCTGTCTCCTCCTCTATCCCTCTGCCCGTGGGCCAACCTTGGCTGTGTGTGTGTGGTCAAACTTTACTATCCTTTTGGGTTCCAAATGTCCTCACAAGGATAGTAAAACAAGGGTCCCCAAAATTAAAAAGGCTATTTTAGGCTTCGGGGGTAGGGTTACAATTAGGGTTAGGGTTACAATTAGGGTTAGGTTTAGGGGTTAGGGATTAGGTGTAGGGTTAGGTTTAGGAGTTAGGTTTAGTTTTAGGGTTAGGGGTTTTGGGTTAAGGTTAGGGTTAGGTTAAAGGTAATGATTAGGGTTAGGTTTAGGGTTAGGGGTTGGGGTTGGGGAAAATAGGATTTTTAATGGGAATACATTTTGTTGGTCCCACTTGGATAGTAAAACCATTGTGTGTGTGTGTGTGTGGGCGTGCATGCGTGCGTCCGTCCGTCCGTCCGTGTGTGTGTGTCAGAGCCCCGTCAAACCTCCAGACAGCTAATGACCCATCAACCTGCCATTCCCCTGTCACCGCTGACAGACAGGGTGTCAGGATGATGACTTTAGGCTGACACCGGGTTAACATAAGGCTGACATTAGGCTGATATGAGTGTGGCGTTAGCTTGACGTTGGCAGCGAGCTTTATCCCTGACTCTTAACCCTGACTCACAGCATCTCTTGACTGTGATGGACACTTCTGTTGTATTTTACAGCTCAAGTCCCTTTCTGTCCCACCACTCACTACAGCAGCAGGATCTCTCACTCTCTCTCTCTCTCTCTCTCTCTCTCTCTCTCGCTCTCTCTCTCTCTCTCTCTGTGTCTCTCTGTGTCTCTCTCTGTGTGTCTCTATCTCTCTCTCTGTGTCTCTCTCTGTGTCTCTCTCTGTGTCTCTCTCTCTGTCTCTCTCTGTCTCTCTCTCTCTCTCTCTCTCTCTCTCTCTCTCTCTCTCTCTCTCTCTCTCTCTCTCTGTGTCTCTCTCTGTCTCTCTGTCTCTCTGTCTCTCTCTCTCTCTCTGTCTCTCTGTCTCTCTCTCTCTCTCTGTCTCTCTGTCTCTCTGTCTCTCTGTCTCTCTCTCTCTCTCTCTCTCTCTCTCTCTCTCTCTCTCTCTCTCTCTCTCTCTCTCTCTCTCTCTCTCCCCCTCTCTCTCTCTCTCTCTCTCTCACTTTTGTCTCTCTGCCCATCCCTGAGTCTTATGGCTTAATGACTGTAACAATAGTCATTCCGACCATTGTGTTAAACTGTGCTTATCCTGCAGTCAAATAGCTGAACACAGTGATTGTTCTCTCCCTGTATGGTAATTTTGCTGAGCTGCTGTCTTGTCCTACAGTCCAGATGGCTTATTTGCTGTATGCTGGCTGTGTCCCTGGTCAATGTGCTTAACCTGTGTAAACCCTGTTCCAGCACAGCCCTTTAAAGGGATTAGAAGTGGTGGTGGTGCCCAGAGGTCCAGCCTCATAGATAAACCTATTAGCTTAGCTACAGACTAAACCTTACTGTACAAGGTGAGCTCAGACATCAGACCACAAACATACCAGCACTGTTATGATGATGGTAGAGGGAAAGTGAGAGGGGGGTGAGAAAGAGAGAGAATGCGAGCAAGCGACAGAGAGAGAGAAAGAGAGAGACAGAGCAAGACAGAGACAGCGCAAGAGTCAGGCAGAGCGAGAGAGAGGGAGAGAGAGAGAGACGGGAGAGAGATCAAATAAAAGATAGAGAAAGCGGGCGAGACAGAGAGAGTGAGAGACAAAGATAGAGAGAAGAGAGACAGAGAGAGAGAGAGAGAGAAAGAGAGAGAGAGAGAGAGAAAGAGAGAGAGAGAGCAAGCAAAAGTTAGTGTTTACAGACTAAAATGTAAATGGAAGGAGGTTCTCACCCAAGATTTGACGGTACATGGCCCCCGTCCATCGTCCCTTTGATGCGGTGAAGTTGTCCTGTCCCCTTAGCAGAAAAACACCCCCAAAGCATAATGTTTCCACCTCCATGTTTGACGGTGGGGATGGTGTTCTTGGGGTCATAGGCAGCATTCCTCCTCCTCCTCCAAACACGGCGAGTTGAGTTGATGCCAAAGAGCTCGATTTTGGTCTCATCTGACCACAACACTTTCACCCAGTTCTCCTCTGAATCATTCAGATGTTCATTGGCAAACTTCAAGACGGGCATGTATATGTGCTTTCTTGAGCAGGGGGACCTTGCGGGCGCTGCAGGATTTCAGTCCTTCACGGCGTAGTGTGTTACCAATTGTTTTCTTGGTGACTATGGTCCCAGCTGCCTTGAGCTCATTGACAAGATCCTCCAGTGTAGTTCTGGGCTGATTCCTCACCGTTCTCATGATCATTGCAACTCCACGAGATGAGATTTTGCATGGAGCCAAAGGCAGAGGGAGATTGACAGTTATTTTGTGTTTCTTTCATTTGCGAATAATCAAACCAACTGTTGTCACCTTCTCACCAAGCTGCTTGGCGATGGTCTTGTAGCCCATTCCAGCCTTGTGTAGGTCTACAATCTTGTCCTTGACATCCTTGGAGAGCTCTTTGGTCTTGGCCATGGTGGAGAGTTTGGAATCTGATTGATTGCTTCTGTGGACAGGTGTCTTTTATGCAGGTAACAAGGTGATATTAGGAGCACTCTTAGGAGCACTCCCTTTAAGAGTGTGCTCCTAATCTCAGCTCGTTACCTGTATAAAAGACACCTGTCCACAGAAGCAATCAATCAGATTCCAATCAATCAGACACCTGGGAGGCAGAAATCTTTCTGATTGAGAGGGGGTCAAATACTTATTTCCCTCATTAAAATGCAAATCAATTTATAACATTTTTTACATGCGTTTTTCTGGATTTCTTTGTTGTTATTCTGTCTCTCACTGTTCAAATAAACCTACGATTAAAATTATAGACTGATCATTTCTTTGTCAGTGGTCAAACGTACAAAATCAGCAGGGGATCAAATACTTTTTTCCCTGACTGTAGTTACATATTGAACTTCCATCCTCTGAGGCCAGAGGCACAATGTACGAATTTATGGTTGGATCAGAGTCACCGTTATAATCATTGGCCAGTAAGGAGAATTAAGTAAATCCACAAGTCCAAATCCCTATCTCTGTCCATGGCTAATTTAGGAAAGGGCCAATTTTAGCTAGCCAGCCAACGGAGGACAAAAATACGAGATTCAACAATTCACGTTTTTTTCTGTCAATGACGTTTGGCTTGATGTGATGTGATTGATGTGAAGCCAAATCCAAACTGTCTTCCCTTGACACTTTTTTTTGTGTGCCAGGACCATTCACAGTTGAGCTCACTCAGTTTAGCTCAACGGTGATTGGCTATTATTGCATAAAAAAATGTATCAAGGAAGGCCAAATGCTCGCTGGCTTCCCTTGCATTCAATGCTACAGGCTGCAACAATATCATACTCTTTTTGACCAGACAGCATCAGAAATATGGGCTACACATGCAGAGACAGAGGGGCGCTATTTCGCTCGCTCGGATGCTTTCTCGGGTGAGACACATTCAGCCTCTTGAGAATTGAAGGACAATTATAAAACACAACGAGACAAAAAATAAATTATTTTATATGTTTAAAAAATATTGGTCAATTTTGGGGGGAATCCTGGCTTCATTTGGCATCCGTGAATACACGCCACTGGAGAGAGAAAGAAAGAAAGAAAGAAAGAAAGAGAGAGAGAGAGAGAGAGAGAGAGAGAGAGAGAGAGAGAGAGAGAGAGAGAGAGAGAGAGAGAGAGAGAGAGAGAGAGAGAGAGAGAGAGAGAGAGAGAGAGAGAGAGAGAGAGAGAGAGAGAGAGAGAGAAAGCGAGAAGGAGAGAGAAAACATTAGCTCCTTTCTAACAGGCTCAGTGGTTCATGGTCGTTCTCCAACATTTAAACAAAAATTCATTTTTCTCAAACGCATTGAACATCATAGATAAATTCAGCTTCATGTCAGGTTATAAAATATATCTAACCAAATCAGCCCTACTGCTGCTCAAGACCCTGAAGGAAGACTCAATCCCAATCATTTCCCATTTTAAATACTTGGGAGTAAATATATTTCCTTCTTTAGATAAAACCATTGCCAGAAACTTCAACAGAAAGCTTAAATCAAATAAATCCGACCTCAGTAGATGGAATAATATCCCAGTTGCTTTAACCAGAAGGGCAGATACATATGTAGGCCACACTCTTAGAAAAAAGGGTTCCAAAGGGGTTCTTTGGCTGTCCCCATAGGATAACCCTTTTTGGTTCCAGGTAAAACCCTTTTTGGCTCCAGGTAGAACTATTTTGGGTTCCATGTAGAACCCTCTGTGGAAAGGGTTCTACATGGACCCCAAAAGGGTTCTACATGGAACCAAAAAGGGTTCTTCAAAGGGTTATCCTATGGGGACAGCTGATGAACCCTTTTCGGTTCTAGATAGCTCCTCATTTTCTAAGAGTGTATTGTCTAAATGAATATTTTGCCACAGATGCATTTCTGTAGTTCAATACTTCCCATGGCTCCCTCTTCTGGCTATTGTGATTAAATTCATAGTGCGGTTAAAAAATTTATATGGCAAGGGAATTGATCCCGAATATAATTAATACATTTACAAAGAGTGAAAGACGTAGGAGGACTATCCGTACCAAACTTTAAATTGTATCTCCAGGCTCTAGCATTTCGCACCCATCCTAAATTGGTTTAGAGATGATTATTCTACCCCGTGACTGAGTATAGAGAGAAATATGTTGTCTCCAATTGCCTTGGAAGAGGTGGTCTTCACTGATATATCCCTTAAACAATGTCAACTACGCTTTGGTCCTCTTATTGGTCACACTATTTCCATTTGGTGCAAAATTGAAAAACAATGTGACTGGGAATCAAAATGGCATACCCATACTCCAATACTTCACAATAATGCCTTGCGATCTGGAGGGAGGCCTTTTGCATCTCCCCAATGGTCCAAATGTGGAATCCATACTCTTACCGATATCATCTAATGGAATCTGAACCACGCATCTATTTGATTGTTTTTGTACCTGTAACCCCCCTCTGAAAAATATAAATTACAAAACTAAATAAAAAGTTGGTCACAATTTAGTTTTTTTTTTACACTGCAGGGCAATTAAAATCACTCATCAAAAGGGATAATTAAAACATAATTTATACCATATCATTATTTATAACTAGTGCTCGACATCGACCCGCAGATAAAACAAATTCATTACTTTATATTCAATTACCAGCGTTAGGTTCCTGGAATAATGAGTCATGGTGATGGTAGTCATAGTAACAGAGATAGCCGTCAGACATCAGCTGGAAAATTAGGCTGCATATTCATCACTAGTGATAATGGTTAGAATGTGTGAACAGTAGGGTTGCAACATTCCTACAACTTTCCCAAAATGTCCAGGTTTTTTAGAAATCCTGATTGGAGGAATCCGGATTTCCTACTTATTCCCTCAATACGGGAATCTTCCAACCAGGATTTAGGGAAATCCTGGGAAAGTTACCAGTGATCAGTCTGGTCTAGGGGTCACTGACTTATTTTCAGGGGGAGCATACTCAAAAAATGGGGAACAAATGTGGAACATTAAAAAAAAGGTGTTAAATATAAATGAACAAAAAATATAAACACAGCACGCAAAAATATTAAAGATTTTACTGAGTTACAGTTCATATAAGGAAATCAGTCAATTGAAAGCAATTCATTAGGCCCTAATCTTTGGTTTCACATGACTGGGAATACAGATATGCATCTGTTGGTCAGAAAACCAGTTAGTATCTGGTGTGACCACCATTTGCCTCATGCAGCACGACACATCTCCTTCGCATAGAGTTGATCAGGCTGTTGATTGTGGCCTGTGGAATGTTGTCCCACTCCTCTTCAATGGCTGTGCGAAGTTGCTAGATATTGGCGGGAACTGGATCACGCTGTCGTATACGTCGATCTAGAGCATCCCAAACATGCTCAATGGGTGACATGTCTGGTGAGTATGCAGGCCATGGAAGAACTGGGACATTTTCAGCTTCCAGGAATTGTGTACAGATCCTTGCGACATGGGGCCGTGCTGAAACATGAGGTGATGGCGGTGGATGAATGGCAGTTCAATGGGCCTCAGGATCTCGTCACGGTATCTCTGTGCATTCAAGTTGCAATCGATAAAATGCAATTGTGTTCGTTGTCTGTAGCTTATGCCTGCCCGTACCATAACCCCACCGTCACCATGGGGCACTCAGCAAACCACTCGCCAACACGACGCCAAACACGCTGTCTGCCATTTGCCCATTACAGTTAAAACCAGGATTAATCCATGAAGAGCACACTTCTCCAGTGTGCCAGTGGGCATCGAAGGTGAGCATTTGCCCACTGAAGTCGGTTACAACGCCAAACTGCAGTCAGGTTAAGACCCTGGTTGTCACACTCTGGTTCTAGGACTTTTTGTGTTTAGTCAGAGTGTGTAGATTTCCGTGTGTTGTGTACTGTGGGTAGTGCCTAGGTGTTCGCGTTCTATGTTTGGTCAGTGACTCCCAATCGGAGGTAACGAGTGTCAGCTGTCGGCTCGTTATCTCTGATTGGGAGCCATATTTAAATGTCTGTGTTCACCTTGTGGTTGTGGGTTTTTGTTCTTTATTCAGTCGGTGTAACTGAGGACGTCACGGATCGTGTTTTGTTTTGTCGTGTGTTTCAAAATTAAAATCATCATGTTCACTCCCAACGCTGCGCTTTGGTCATACTTCATTGGCGATCGTGACAGAAAAACCCACCACAACGAGACCAAGCAGCAGTTGGATAACGAGTGGTGGAGCCAGAAGAGCGAAGGTTGGGAGAGGACTATGGAGGCCTGGTCCACCGAGAGGAGAGACCCCCAGAAAATTTTTAGGGGGGGGCTCACGACGTCGGGGCAGAAGGTGTACGGCCCGGAGGAGTGCAAGAGGTTGGCAGATATGGCCGCCAGTTTAAGGGGGCCACTGGTTACGAAGGGGATGGAAAGTGTGGAGGCACGGCGAGAGGTACTGGGGGGTGTTTCCAGTCCGGTCCGGCCCGTTCCTGATCCCCGTGTAGGGCCAGGGGTGTGTGTCCCCAGTGCGGTTCTGTCTGTCCCTGCTCAACGCACCAAGCCTACGGGGTGCGTCGCCAGCCCAGCTCGGCCTGTTCCTGCGCCCCGCACCAAGTCTGTGGTGCGTTTCGCCAGCCCAGCCCGGCCTGTCCCTGCTCAACGCACCGAGCCTACGGGGTGCGTCGTCAGCCCTGTCCAGCCAGAGCCGTCCGCCAGACAGGATCAGCCAGAGCCTTCCGCCAGACAGGATCAGCCAGAGCCTTCCGCCAGCCATGAGCAGCCAGATCCTTCCGCCAGCCATGAGCAGCCAGATCCGTCAGCCAGCCATGAGCAGCCAGATCCGTCAGCCATCCATGAGCAGCCAGATCCGTCAGCCAGCCATGAGCAGCCAGATCCGTCAGCCAGCCATGAGCCGTCCAGCCAGGATCCGCCAGAGCCGTCCAGCCAGGATCCGCCAGAGCCGTCCAGCCAGGATCCGCCAGAGCCGTCCAGCCGGGATCCGCCAGAGCCTTCCAGCCGGGATCCGCCAGAGCCTTCCAGCCAGGATCCGCCAGAGCCGTCCAGCCAGGATCCGCCAGAGCCGTCCAGCCAGGATCCGCCAGAGCCGTCCAGCCGGGATCCGCCAGAGCCGTCCAGCCGGGATCCGCCAGAGCCGTCCAGCCGGGATCCGCCAGAGCCGTCCAGCCAGGATCCACGCACCAAGCCAGGGGCGCGTGTCGTCAGTCTGGTTCCGGCCAGCGGGGCTAGGCAGGACCAGGGGTACTTTGGGGGGTTGGAGAGGAAGTGGGGAGGAAGCCCGGAGCCGGAGCCGCCGCCGAGGAGGAATGCCCACCCAGCCCTCCCCTGTTTGCTTGTAGTTAGGCGCGGTCGCAGTCCGCGCCTTTGGGGGGGGGTACTGTCACACTCTGGTTCTAGGACTTTTTGTGTTTAGTCAGGGTGTGTAGATTTCCGTGTGTTGTGTACTGTGGGTAGTGTCTAGGTGTTCGCGTTCTATGTTTGGTCAGTGACTCCCAATCGGAGGTAACGAGTGTCAGCTGTCGGCTCGTTATCTCTGATTGGGAGCCATATTTAAATGTCTGTGTTCACCTTGTGGTTGTGGGTTTTTGTTCTTTATTCAGTCGGTGTAACTGAGGACGTCACGGATCGTGTTTTGTTTTGTCGTGTGTTTCAAAATTAAAATCATCATGTTCACTCCCAACGCTGCGCTTTGGTCATACTTCATTGGCGATCGTGACACTGGTGAGGACGACAAGCATGTATATGAGCTTCCCTGAGATGGTTTCTGACAGTTTGTGCAGAAATTCTTCGGTTGTGCAAACCCACGGTTTCATAAGCTGTCTGGGTGGCTGGTCTCAGACGATCCCGCAGGTGAAGAAGCCGGATGTGGAGGTCCTGGGCTGGACGTACTGCCAAATTCTTTAATATGACGTTGGAGGCGACAAATTGTAAAGAAATGAACATTCAATTCTTCAATTCTCTGGCAACAAATTTGTGCACAAAATATGAGAGAAATATGTTTTTTGTGCGTATGGCACATTTCTGGGATCTTTTATTACAGCTCATGAAACATGGGACCATTACTTTACATGTTGCATTTATATTTTTGTTCAGTATAGAACCGAAAAGGGTTCTTCGGCTGTCCCCATAGGAGAACCCTTTGAAGAGCCCTTTTTGGTTCCAGGTAGAACCCTTTCAACAGAGGGTTCTACATAGAACCCACAAGAGTTCTTCCTGGAACCAAAAAGGGTTCTACCTGGAACCAAAAGGGTTATCCTATGGGGACAGTCAAAGGACCCTTTTGGAACCCTTTTTTCTAAGAGTGTGGCCTACATATGTATCTGCCCTGGTAACCCATAATAACAGGTCTTGGTAAAGCCCTGGGGTTGTGTGTTTTCATCCCAGCCTAATGTGAGAAGAAAGACTCGTGCCTTAGAGGCATATGGTCTGGGTCCCCCTCCTCTTCAAACAGCATACTTTGACTGTTATCGTGTCCATGACCAGGTCTCAACCCTAAACATTCCCCCTTCCTCACAAAACCTCAACCAGATAGCAAACTACTCCCTCCCTCCCCTCAACCATGAAATCGGAACCAGAAGGCCGATACGCGTGTGTGCGTGTGTGTGTGTGTGCGTGTGTGTGTGTGTGCGTGTGTGTGTTTACGACTGTGCGTCTGTGCATTTGTCTGTGTGCATGGGCTGGGTTACACAACGTGTGCATATTATTCCAATATTTGACCACGTTTGTCTCTGAAGCAGAGAGCAAATTACTGTTGAACCCACCTCTCCCTGAAACACATGCTTCTCATTAAACAGTTACAACCTGCCAGGAGGCACACCTGAGGGGGGAGTGTGTGTTTGTGTGTGTGTGTGCAAGTACAGGCATGTGTGTTTGTGCATGCGCTTGTGCGTGTCTATGTGTGTTAGAGGTTCATGTGGCATTCAATGTTTAAGCAATTTCATGAAAATGACCCTGTGAGAAGTGGAAAGCAAGTATTCTTCGTTGAGCCCTGAAAAATGGCCACTTCTTTTTCATAAATAGCCTCTTCACCCAAACACAGACACACACACACACACACTTCTTCAGTTTGAGAGCCAATCCACTTTTCCACAGATACTCACTTCAGAGGCAGACCGAACTGTAACACCCAACCACCCTCTTCTCCCAAGCAGAGACCATCATCAAACGCACAAGCACGCACGCACGCACACTCGCACACACACACACACACGCACACACGCACACACACACACACACACACACACACACACACACACACACAACCCCCAGTTGAAAAACAGGAATAAGAGAGTTGGTTGCTAATAAACAACTCTTAACTTTTTTTTTCAAGTGGAGGGTGTTTTGAAGACAGAGAACACTGTAGGGCAACTCAAGGTCTTGTCTCATCCAATGATGATCGTTTACAGGAGAAAAACGCTAAAAGATGCGCCTGACTAACACCAGACAAAGACACTTCAAACAGAAAGATTGTCCAATACGGTTAATTTTCAGACGTAATCAAAAGAAGACTCCAAAAGCAGCAGGCTTTCAGTTCTGAGTCTTTTTTAGGGCCAGGCTGGCTGTTTGGAATAAAACTAATAAGGGAGAAGAAAGAAAACTCACGACTCAGACCTCAATTATATTGGTTCTTCAAAACAAATTGGAGAATAAAGAGAACAGAAGCAGTTTTCAATAACGCTTACATTTTTTCTTACCTTGTTCAGTGGTAGATTTGTCATGTTTTTGATATGATCAAACGTATTGAAGATAATACAGAGAATTGGACCTAATTAGTTTTGGGTTGGTTTGACATAGAGGGCACTGCAACCTGGACCGGAAACAAATTGTATTATAATATAACTCAATGGCACCCAAATAGCACCTAAATAGCACCCTATTTAAATGTAAATGTCTATTCCCTATAGTGCATTACTCTTGACCAACGGCTTGTGGGCCCGGGTCAAAAGTAGTGCACTAAATAGGGAATAGGGTGCCATTTTGGATTTTAAAAAATTGCTTTCTGTGTTTCATTCAATCCATATCGCCGAAGTTCAGCACTATATAGTGCGATTAAAATGTAAAGGTAATTTCCGATTGAGATGACATATGCAGCGTTTACCATGAATGCAGTCTCCGCGAACATTGCCTTTACATTTTAATCGCGCTATAGCACTGAACTTACGTATTGAACCAAGATACGTATTGATCCAAGCCTTAAAAGGCTATTTATTATTTCCCTTTTTAATGCTTTTTTAAAATATAGAACAGTGTGTTGCTGTTATATATTTACAATGTAGTCATCTAGCAGACACTCTTATCCAGAGCAACTTACAGAAGCAATTGTGTTCTATTTAAATAGATACATACTGTTCTATTTATATAGATACATACAGTTCTATTTATATAGATACATACCGTTCTATTTATATAGATACCGTTCTATTTATATAGATACCTACCATTCTACTTATATAGATACATACTGTTCTATTTATGTACATACATACCGTTCTATTTATATAGATACATACCGTTACATTACATGTAGGGATTTACCATTATATATTTAGCATAACTGCAATATTATTTAAAATCCTGTAGATGTATCCCTTAATACTTTCTGGTCTTGCCACTTTTACACAGCATTGAGTTTGACTGTGTGTGGTTGTGCGCAGGACTAGAAGCAGAAAGGAAATATTGATTTTATGTTTAACTGCAAATTACTTTAAGAGATTTGTAAACACGTTACACTTACGAGCCACAGTCTTAAAGGGTAACATGGAGATTGTCTCTACCCTCTTACCCTCGCTCTCTTGCACTTTCACCTCTCTCTCTCTCTCTCTCTCTCTCTCTCTCTCTCTCTCTCTCACACACACACACACACCGCAGCGCACTAGAGTGTGAACACAGGCAGCAGGCATCTCTCTCTCTCTCTCTTTCTCTCTCTATCTCTCTCTCTCACACACACTGCAGTGCACTAGAGTGTGAACACAGGCAGCAGGCAGGCAGGATCTGACCTTTAAAATATGCAGCATCAAAGAAGTCTATTCCTGGTGATACTGCATCATGCAGACACGCAATAGACCAACCTTGGACTAAGGTTTCAAGCTTTACTCCTTTACCAGGCCCTTGCAATTCCCCATACAGAACTGTGAGGATGGGAAAGTTCACTAACTCCCCTTTCTGAGTCAGTCGACTTCATGCTGGAAGTCCCACCAGCTTGTGCGTGTTTGTATCAGTAGAGGCTGCTGAGGGTAGCAAACCGCTCGCCCACACGACGCCATACAAGCTGTCTGCCATTTGCCCGGTACAGTTAAAACCGGGTTTTATCCATGAAGAGCACACTTCTCCAGTGTGCCAGTGGCCATCGAAGGTGAGCATTTGCCCACTGAAGTCGGTTACAACACCGAACTGCAGTCAGGTTAAGACCCTGGTGAGGACGACGAGCATGCAGATGAGCTTCCCTGAGATGGTTTCTGACAGTTTGTGCAGAAATTCTTGGGTTGTGCAAACCCACAGTTTCATAAGCTGTCTGGGTGGCTGGTCTCAGATGATCCCGCAGGTGAAGATGCCGGATGTGGAGGTCCTGGGCTGGACGTACTGCCAAATTCTCTAAAATGACGTTGGAGGCGGCAAATGGTAAAGAAATAAACATTAAATTCTTCAATTTTCTGGCAACAGCTTTGGTGGACATTCCTGCAGTCAGCATGCCAATTGCACACTCCCTCAAAACTTGAGACATCTGTGGCATTGTGTTGTGTGACAAAACTGCACATTTTAGAGTGGCCTTTTATTCTCCCCAGCATAAGGTGCACCTGTGTAATGATCATGCTGTTTACAGTTTTTTTTCGATTGCTAACAAGCATTGTTCAATACATGTGCAAAACTCTAAATACAGTTATCACAACAACACTCTGTGGCAACTTGTGGACCATTTGTCATTGCTTTGACACAAAATGCATTCAATGATAACATCTTTCAAATTACATAAATACTTGTCTCACAAAAACACATTTACCAACAAAACTCTGTATCTACAGAACATTTAGCAAATGTTAAGATACCCTTATCAAAACGGTTAAACTCAAGTTCAAAAACTACTGAAAATTGAATTAGACTGCAATTTTTTACATTGCTACAGTAAAAGCAAAATAGAATAGAAGAAAATAAATATAATAACTCTTATTTATTCACAGCTGATTTTCATTCTATATTACGTAACTGAAGACCTACCCAGGTGTTTTCCATTTTTATGTCATTACCATCTCTACAAAAGGGGACATCTTTGTAATATATTTTACATAAACATGGTCCCAGCCAGAGATCGTGTAGTGGCTTACAGAGGTGGAAGAGTTGCCGGGAGAGGCAGAGGATTACGTATCCGTGGTGGAAGACGACTGAGGGGAAGACCCAGAGTTGTAGTGTCGATGAGATTAGGGCTAAAATCATTGATCATGTTGTCAATCATGGTCTATCAATGAGAGATGCTGGTCTCAGAGTGCAGCCAAATTTGCAACGCTCAACTGTGTCATCTATTATAAGAACCTTCCAGGAAACTAACAGGTAAGATATGCATTCTGCATGGGCATCTAACTGTACTGAATATTTCTGTAGAGTAGTAAATCGAGCAAAAGCTCTCCGAACCACGGTTACCAAATGAAGGGGGGAGAGGTAGGATTTTCTCTGCTCAGCAGGAAGCTGTAATTGTTGACATGGTCATTAACAACAATGCCATAAAACTCAGAGAAATTCAAGAGAGGGTGTTGGCAGACAATAAAACTTTTCAAAATGTTGAAAGTATAAGCACGACAACCTTTGCTAGAGTCTTGACAAAGCATCATATCAGCATGAAGCAGGTGTACACTGTTCCCTTTGAGAGGAACTCTGATCGTGTCAAGGAACTCCGGTACCAATATGTCCAGGTAAGATGTCTATATCCTGTACTACAGTACTGTTTTTACTCTAAACAAAACCCATCAGAGCACTGCACACTCCGCAGTGATTTCAGTTACAGTATACTCTAATGTAAACTACTGTTATAGAATAACTGTTACGTTGCCTAGTGGATTTACAATATTTTAGAGTATCATGGAGCTTGACGCCAGGCCAACACCCCACATGTTCATCTTTGTGGATGAGGCTGGTTTTAACATGGCCAAAACACGCCGACGTGGAAGGAAGGTGATTGGAAACAGTGAATGTCCCGGGCCAGAGGGGTGCCAACATCACAATGTGTGCCACAATATCCTCTGAAGGACTGCTGTTACATAAACCACTAATTGGGCCATACAACACAGAGCGCCTCATTTCATTCATGGATGACCTCTATGGAAGGCTTTTGCCAGGTGAAGAAAGAGGGCAAGTCAGAAGAAATATGGAAGCCTGGGTGATTGTATGGGACAATGTGGTATTTCACCACTCCCATGCAGTCACAGAGTGGTTTGCAATCCATCCCGGGATGGTGTCACTTTTCCTCCCCCCTTACTCTCCCTTCCTCAACCCCATAGAATAATAATTTTCCTCATGGAGGTGGAAAGTTTATGACCACCATCCACATTATCAAATGTCACTCTTGGATGCAATGAATGCAGGATGCCTGGATATCTCTGCAGAAGATTGCCAGGGATGGATCAGGCATGCAAAGACATTCTTTCCCAGGTGTATTGCACGAGAGGCCATACAGTGTGATGTGGATGAGAACTTGTGGCCCAATGCAGCAGACAGGGTTGACTAGCATTTTGTCACGACTTCCTCCGAAGCTGCCTCCTTTCCTTGTTCTTGCAGGCTTCGGCGTTCGTCGTCACCAGCCTTCTAGCCACTGGTGCTCCTCATCTCATCATTCCATTTGTTTTGTCTTGTTTATTACACACACCTGGTTTCAATTCCCCTCATCAGTACCGGTATAAGTGTTCCCTCTGCCCCCTTGACTTTGTGTGTGATTGTTCATTGTGGAGGTTACATGAGCTCGGTGGAGCTCCTTGTACTTTGTATCGACATATATACGGAATAAACCTTTATTCTGTGATTTACCCTCCTGCGCCTGACTCCGTCCAAATCACACGCCACAGAATCACACACCCGCCATGGAGTCAGCAGGAGAAGAGCCAATGCCTGGAGTCATGGCTCGGGTCCACGAGCATTCCAGGATGCTAGCCAGCTTGGGAGAAGCGATGGATTGGGTTCTCCAGGTCGTCCAACGCCTGGAGAGGAGAGGACCCGACCCGTCGAGACCAGCTGAGTGACCGGATCCGGCCACCCACACTCCATCACCCCGAGGGATTCATCTATCCCGACCGAGGGAGTTTGACGGGATGGCTGCCCCGCTGCCAGGGATTCCTCCTGCAGCTGGACCTCTACTTAGTGTACATCAGCCTGGCTCCATCGGAGTGGGAGAAGGTGTCCGCCCTCGTCTCCTGCCTCTCGGGGAAAGGAGTGGGCCAACGCGGTCTGGAGAGAAGGAGGAACCGAGTAGGACAACTATGGGGAGTTCGCTCGCCTCTTCCGGGCAGTCTTCGACCACCCGCCTGAAGGACGAGAAGCGGGCGAGCGTCTGGACCAACTGAGGCAGGGGACGAGGACCGCGCAGGACTTCGCCCTGGAGTTTCGGACCCTAGCGGCTGGGTCCGGATGGAACGAGTGGGCCCTGATCGACGGATTCCGATGCAGCCTGCGAGAGGACGTCCGAAGGGAGCTAGCCTGCCGGGATGCCATGTTAACCTTCGACCAGCTGGTGGACATGGCCATCCGGTTGGAAAACCTGCTGGCTGCTAGAAGACGTCCTGGGAGTGGCTTGCCCGTTTCACCCTCCCCCAACTCGGAGTCCGTTCGGATGGAGCTGGGTGGGGCAATGATCCGGGAGAACGGAGGAGGAAAGCTTCAGTGTCACCCTTGTGGCAGAAGAGGACATTATACTGCACGCTGTCGTCAGGGTTCTTCTGGGTCTGGAGGCGGCAGGCAGGGCACTCTCGCATCACCTCAGGTAGCGCAAACCCACACTCGGTCAGAGCTCTCTGCTGCACACTGCACCATACACGTCACCTTCCCTGACTACCCTGTAGTTTCCCAGTGTAAGGCGCTGGTCGATTCAGGCGCAGCTGGGAACTTTATGGACAGGTCGTTAGCTCTAAGTCTAGGTATTCCATTGGTTCCCCTATCCACTCCACTGCCAATCAAAACACTTGACAGTCGACCATTAGGGTCAGGGTTCGTTAGGGAAGTTACAGCACCAGTCATGATGGTTACCCACAGGACACATAGAGAGCACGTTACATTTTTAAAAATTTTGTCTCCCGATTTCCCTGTTGTGTTGGGTCTTCCCTGGTTAGCACTACACAACCCCACTCTTTCATGGCCGCAGAGGGTTCTGACGGGGTGGTAGCAAGAGTGTCAGAGTAGGTTCCTAGCTGTTTCTGTTGGTGCAACCACGGTGGAAAGTCCAGACACTTCCTCCACCGTGCGCATCCCCTCTGAATACTTCGATTTGGTTTTCCAAAATGCAGGCGGCCAAATTACCACCTCATCGGGGCGGGGGGGATTGCGCGATAAACCTACAAGTAGACGCTCTGCCTCCCAGGAGTCATGTATATCCCCTGTCGCAGGCTGAAACGGAGGCGATGGAGACATACGTCTCCGAGTCACTGCGCCAGGGGTTCATATGTCCCTCCACTTCGCCCACCTCCTCAAGTTTTGTTTTTGTGAAGAAGAAAGGAGGTCTGCACCGGTGCATTGATTACCGAGCATTGAACAAGGTGACAATACGTTATAGTTATCCTCTGCCCTTCATCTCATCTGTGATCGAGTCAATGCATGTGGCACGCTTTTTCACAAAATTAGATCTCCGGAGTACGTATAACCTGGTGCGTGTCCGAGAAGGGGATGAATGGAAGACAGCATTCAGCACAACCACGGGGCATTACGAATACCTGGTGATGCCATACGGTTTGATGAATTCTCCATCCTTTTTCCAGTCCTTTGTGAACGAGGTGTTTCGGGACATGCTTGGTCATGGTGTAGTGGTCTACATCGATGACATTCTGGTGTATTCCGCTACGCGCGCCGAGCATGTGTCCCTGGTTCGCAAAGTGCTGGGCCGACTGTTGGAAAATTACCTTTATGCCAAGGCAGAGAAGTAGTGGTTTTTCCAGCAGTCCATCTCCTTCCTCGGATACTGCATTACCACCTCAGGTGTGCAGATGGAGGGAGATCATATTTCAGCCGTGCGTAATTGTCCGACTCCAACCACGGTAAAGGAGGAGCAGCGCTTTATTGGCTTTGCCAACTACTATCTGAGGTTTATCCGGGGCTTTGGCAAGGTCGCCGCTCCCATCGCTTCTCTGTTGAAGGGTGGGCCATCCCGGCTCCGCTGGTCTGCTGAGGCTGACAGGGCCTTCAGTAACCTGAGGGTTCTGTTCACCTCAGCCCCGGTACTGGCCTATCCCGATCCATCACTACCGTTCGTAGTGGAGGTGGATGTGTCCGAGGTAGGGATAGGTGCTGTCCTGTCTCAACGCTCGGGCACGCCACCCAAGCTCCGCCCATGTGCCTTCTTCTCCAAGAAGGTCAGCCCGGCGGAGCAGAACTACGACGTTGGTGATCGGGAGCTGTTGGCTGTAGTCAGAGCCCTGACAGTGTGGAGGCACTGGCTCGAGGGGGCGAAACATCCTTTCCTCGTCTGGACAGACCACTGTAACCTGGAATAGATCCGGGCAGCGAGGAGGCTGAACCCTCACCAGGCCAGGTGGGCCCTATTCTTCACCTGGTTTGAGTTTACTCTGTCATACATACGAAGAACGTGAAGGCAGACGCACTGTCACGACTGTACGACACAGAGGAGAGGCCCATAGACAACACCCCCATGCTCCCGGCCTCCTGCATTGTGGCGCCGGTAGTATGGGCGATGGACGCTGACATACAGCGGGCGGTACGCACAGAGCCATCTCCACCTGAGTGTCCAGCTTGGCTGCAGTACGTGCCGTCTCTTTGGGCCCACACGTCTCCCTCCTCTGGTCACCCGGGTATCGGTCGTACAGTGCGCTGCCTGACCGGAATGTACTGGTGGCCTACCTTGCCAAAGGACGTGAGGGTGTATGTCTCCTCCTGCTCGGTGTGCGCCCAGAGTAAGACACCTCCCAGCGGGTAAGTTACAGACCTTACCAGTTCCACAACGGCCATGGTCCCACCTGTGTATTGCCTTTCTAACTGATCTTCCCCTCTCTCAGGGTAACCCCACCATCCTGGTCTTTGTGGACAGTTTTTCAAAAGCCTGCAGCCTCCTTCCTCTGCCCGGTCTCCCCACGGCCCTGCAGACGGCTGAGGCCCTGTTTACTCACGTCTTCCGGCACTAAGGGGGGCCAGAGGACATAATGTCTGACCGGGGTCCACAGTTCACATCCAGGGTCTGGAAGGCGTTCATGGAAAGTCTGGGGGTCTCGGTCAGCCTGAGTCTAATAGGCAGGTGGAATGGGTGAATCAAGATGTGGGTAGGTTCCTGCGGTCCTACTGCCAGGACCGACCGGGGGAGTGGTCGTGTTCTTGCCATGGGCCGTATATGCCCAGAACTCACTCAGCCACACCTCCACTAACCTAACTCCCTTTCAATGTATTTTAGGTTATCAGTCGGTTCTGGCACCGAGGCATCTGAGCCAGACCGAAGCTCCTGCGGTGGATGACTGGTTTCGGCACGCGGAGGAGACGGGTGATCGTGTCTGGCTCTCGACCCGGAATCTGCCCTTCCGCCTGCCCTGCCGGAAGCTGAGCCCGCGGTTTGTGGGGCCGCTCAAAGTCCTGAGGAGAATCAACGAGGTTACCTATAGGTTACTACTCCCTCCAGATTACTGTATTAACCCCTCGTTTCATGTGTCTCTCCTCAGGCCGGTGGTGGCTGGTCTGCTCCAGGAGTCTGAGGTGTGGGAGGTCCCTCCGCCCCCTCTGGACATCGAGGGGGCCCCGGTGTACTCTGTCCGTTCCATCCTGGATTCGAGTTCTCGGGTTGGGGGCCTTTAGCACCGTGAAGTGGGAGGGGTACGGTCCAGAGGAGCGGTGTTGGGTCCCGGTGAGGGATATCCTCGATCCCTCCCTATTCCACCGTCGCCATCCGGCTCGCCCTGCTCCGCGTCCTCCTGGCCGTCCCCGAGGCCGGTGTCGGAGCGCTGCTGGAGCTGCATGTCAGCTCCTTGTTCGGGCAGGCTTCAGCATTCGTCATCACCAGCCTTCTAGCCACTGCCGCTCCTCATCTCATCATTCAATTTGTTTTGTCTTGTTTATTACACATACCTGGTTTCAATTCCCCTCATCAGTACCTGTATAAGTGTTCTCTCTGCCCCCTTGTCTGTGTGTGTGATTGTTTATTGTGGAGGTTATATGAGCTCGGTGGAGCTCCTTGTACTTTGTATCGACATATTGCGGAATAAACCTTTTTTTGTGATTTACCCTCCTGCGCCTGACTCCGTCCAAATCACATTTCACACATTGTTATATGTCTGTTTCATTTGGATGCTATGCATATTCATAGTGTGTATACACTTTTTGTTTGTTTAACAGTACTGGAATTATTTATTTTTGTGTATTTTGGAATTACTCTGCAAAAAGTAAAATACAGTAATTTGCAAAAATACAGTAAATTGTATTGAAGCATATTGCAGCCTTTCTGCTTTATTTATTTAAATATCTTGCAAGACATTCTATACAGTACAAGTTTGCCACTCTTCTTTTGTAAAAATGACTGTTGGTTCATCTAAAACAAATATGATATTAATGACAAATTGACACATTTTCAAGTGGTAGCTGTTTTTAGAGTTTTGTAAGTCATGATACTATGAATGACAAAGTGTGCATGTCGTGAGAGACTGTTGGCTTTCATTTGGTAGAAAGATTTGCTTTTGACACATGTAGGATGTGCATTGTCAATTTGCATGTTGTTTTGATAACTGTATTTAGAGTTTTGCATATGTATCCGCAGTATTAAACAATGCTTGTTGGCATCGAATCGAAAAAAAACTGTAATCAGTTTCTTGATTTGTCACACCTGTCAGGTGGATGGATTATCTTGGCAAAGGAGAAAGGCTCACTAACAGGATGTAAACACATTTGTGCACAAAATATGACAGAAATAAGCTTTTTGTGCGTATGGAACATTTCTGGGATCTTTTATTACAGCTCATGAAACATGGGACCATTACTTTACATGTTGCATGTATATTTATTTTCAGTATAGAACCGAAAAGGGTTCTTCGGCTGTCCCCATAGGAGAACCCTTTGAAGAGCCCTTTTTGGTTCCAGGTAGAACCTTTTCAACAGAGGGTTCTACATAGAACCCAAAAGAGTTCTTCCTGGAACCAAAAGGGTTCTACCTGGAACCAAAAGGGTTATCCTATGGGAACAGCCAAAGAACCCTTTTGGAACCCTTGTGGTAATGGCTGCTGAGGGTAGAACGGCTCATAATAATGGCTGGAACGTAGCAAATGGAATGCCATTAAACACATGGAAACCGTATGTTTGATGTATTTGATACCATTCCACTAATTCCGCTCCAGCCATTACCACAAGCCCGTCCTCCCCAATTAAGGTGCCACCAACCTCCTGTGGTTTGTATGTCTGCTTGTATGTGACCCAGATGGACCCTGGGATAGTGGTGGGTCAGGTCAGGAGTGTGAGGTTTCCTCACTGACAGTCTGGAGCGCCTCAAGGTGACACCAGGGTCAGATGGCCGGGGCTGCAGTCTGACACGTCACCTCTACATACACACTTAGATAAAGGGGTCGTTCCACGAAATGAGTGCCTTTTGCGTCCATTTTATATTTTAACCCACTAACCCCAACATTTCTCCAAGTTTTCACCATCATTGTAAAGCCCTAGTCATTTCTGAAGAGTAGTATCTATTTTATGTTATTAGTGATTCATTTTAAGGAAAATGTCCCTCATTTTAAGGCAACCTGTTACTCTCGTTTTAATATGGTGAAACTATTCCTTTTGAAATATTTTTTTCAAAAGAGAGATTGAACATCTAATATTCAAATCATAGTGTAAAAGCAGGTGAACTGGTTCTACTCTTTTTGGACATTTTCAGGTGTTTTGTGGTGGAAAACTGAGCGGGTAAAGCATAATCAGCAACACTGTTACCAATAGATAGACAGGCTAGAAAATGTTTGAACAATTATACAATGTTTGGTGAAGCTTGCATTCAATTGCCCCTCCCTGTTGCACACAACAAGCTTAATTTCCCCCTGTCACAAGTGGATTCATGGCTGATTTAAGATGAAGTCATCAACCCTGTTACTTTATTTGGCACTTAATTTAATAGGCACTTACTATAGTAATTTTATAATTTAACCTCTTGAGTTGGGAAAACGGTTTTTAATTAAGTTGAACATGTGCTCTTTATGACAGAATATTTCAAATTAGATGAACTAAAAAATGATATTTACTAAGTTACACTACTCAAAAGGCACCTAATTAGTGGAACGACCCAATGGCTAAGCTAAACACACACTGGGGAACTATGTATGCACACATTCACACATACACACACTCACAGACACAAACACTTATGTACACACTCTAAACAGGGGAGTGTGTCCTCGAATCAAGCCAGTCAAGGTGCCTGATGACTATAGCTATCAGAATATAAATTACATGATTAGACCGTGGATCACAGGTGGCCGGTGGCAATTTAATTGGGGAGGACGGGCTTATTGAAATGGCTGGAACGGAATAAATGGAATGGTATCAAACACATCAAACACATGGTTTCCATGTGTTTGTTACCATTCCATTCCAACCATTCCAGCCATTATTATGAGCCGTCCTCCCCTCAGCAGCCTCCTGTGCTGTGGAATCAACCTGTGTTGTGATGCAGCATGGCACCACAATAATGCGTACTTAGTTGGTGTTAAGACTAAATAAAGGCAAAGCAGTGACACAAACAACAGTCTGGTGTATTACTGGCTGCTGGGCCTACAGTACATGTCCTTGCTGACCAGGCTAGTTCAGCTAATGTGAACTTGTGTGTTGAACCCCTACGGGGAGGAGAGGACAAATCGCACACATACTTTTTCCACACGCATCCGTCAGAAGGAAAAAGGTCTAGAGTAATAATGAAACACTGTTATGCCAAAACAATGACACTAATTAATGTGTGTGTGTACGAGTGTGTGTGCATCTGTGTGAATGTGTGTGTGTGTGTGTGTTTGTGTGTATGTGTGTGTATATATGTCAGCACTTTAGTTGGTCAGAGCAGATTGCTCTTTTAGCAGCAGAGGGCAGACTGTTCAGTAGCAGTTACAATTAATCACTCTCCAAACACTCATGGCTCAGATGGGAGGGTGTGTGTGCGTGCGTGCATGTGTGTGTGTCTCAGGGAAGCAGGGGAATGTGATGTGTGTGTGGGGGTTAACATAATGATGGTCCATTTAGGCTTCCACTCAGAGCATGTTTTTATAGAACAGATTAAAACGAGAGTTTGTCGTCATGTTATTAATGACGGTGTTATATGACCTTCCGGTGTGTGTGTAGAGAGCGAGAGAGAGCTGAGGTTTGTGTGCAGAGAACAGAGTGTGTGTGTGTGTGTATACATGTGTGGGTGTAATTGTTTGTGCATGTGTGTGTGTTTGTGTGTGCGTGCATGCAAGTTAGTTGTACAAGACTGTGTGTGTTTGTGTGTGTGTGTATTGCGTTTGTGAGTATGTGTGTTTGTGTCTCAGAGAAGCAGGGGGATGTGATGTGTGTGGGGGGGATAACGTAACGATGGTCCATTACGGTGTTCACTCAGAGCATGTTTTTATAGACCAGATTAAAACGAGAGTTTGTCGTCATGTTGTTAATGATGGTGTTATATGACCTTGCGGTGTGTGTGTAGAGAGAGCTGAGGTTTGTGTGCAGAGAACAGTGTGTGTGTGTGTGTTTGTGTATGCATGTATGGGTGTAATTGTGTGTGTGTGTGTAATGGATGTTAATGGGTAGCACATGTCCTTTAGCCCAGTGCCCTCTCTGTATAATCACCCAACCACACCACAACACTCATTCCAGTGCAAGCCTGTGATTTCAGGACAGGTAGGCCAGGCGGTTTGCCACCTCCATATCCTATCCTCACACACGCCCACTAACACAACATATCTAAAGGCCAGAAATATCCCAAGAATAACAATATTGGACACCTCACTTTCTCCATCTAGCATGTTTTCTCCATCTAGCATGTTTTCTCCATCTAGAATGATTTCTCCGTCTAGCATCTTTTCTCCATCTAGCATGTTTTCTCGATTTATAATGCTTTCTCCATCTATAATGTTTTCCCCATCTAGAATGTTTTCTCCATCTAGAATACTTTCTCCATCTAGCATGTTTCCTCCGTCTAGCATGTTTTCTCTGTCTAGCATGTTTGCCCCATCTAGCATGTTTTCTCCATCTAGAATGTTTTCTCCATCTAGCATGTTTTCTCCATCTAGCATGTTTTCTCCATCTAGCATGTTTTCTCTGTCTAGCATGTTTTCTCCATCTAGTATGTTTTCTCCATTTAGCATGCTTTCTCCATGTAGCATGTTTTCTCAATCTAGCATGTTCTCGATCTAGCATGTTTTCTCCGTCTTGTATGTTTTCTCCATCTAGCATGTTTTCTCCATCTAGCATGTTTTCTCCATCTAGCATGTTTTCTCAATCTAGCATGTTTTCTCAATCTTGCATGTTTTCTCCATCTAGCATGTTGTCTCCATCTAGCATGTTTTCTCCATCTAGCATGTTTTCTCCATCTAGCATGTTTTCTCCATCTAGCATGTTTTCTCAATGTAGCATGTTTTCTCAATCTTGCATGTTTTCTCCATCTAGCATGTTGTCTCCATCTAGCATGTTTTCTCCATCTAGCATGTTGTCTCCATCTAGCATGTTTTCTCCATCTAGCATGTTTTCTCCATCTAGCATGTTTCTTCCATCTAGCATGTTTTCTCCATCTAGCATGTTTTCTCCGTCTAGCATGTTTTCTCCGTAGAGCATGTTTTCTCCATCTAGCATGTTTTCTCTGTCTAGCATGTTTTCTCCGTCTAGCATTTTTTCGCCATCTAGCATGCTTTCTCCATCTAACATGTTTTCTCCGTCTAGAATGTTTTCTAAGTCTAGCTTGTTTTCTCCATCTAGTATGTTTTCTCCATTTAGCATGCTTTCTCCACGTAGCATGCTTTCTCCATCTAGCATGTTTTCTCCGTCTAGCATTTTTTCTCCATCTAGCATGTTTTCTCGATCAAGCATCTATTCTCCATCTAGCATGTTTTCTCCATCTAGTATGTTTTCTCCGTCTAGCATGCATTCTCCATCTAGCATGACTTCTCCGTCCAGCATGTTTTCTCCATCTAGCATATTTTCTGCATTTAGCATGTTTTCTCCGTCTAACATGTATTATCCGTCTAGCATGTATTCTCTGTCTAGCATGTTTTCTCCGTCTTGCATGTTTTCTCCGTCTAGCATTTTTTATCCATCTAGCATGTTTTCTCCATCTTGCATGTTTTCTCCATCTAGCATGTTTTCTCGATCTAGCATGTTTTCTCCGTCTTGTATGTTTTCTCCATCTAGCATGTTTTCTCCATCTAGCATGTTTTCTCCATCTAGCATGTTTTCTCCATCTAGTATTTTTTCTCTATTTAGCATGCTTTCTCCATGTAGCATGTTTTCTCCATCTAGCATGTTGTCTCCATCTAGCATGTTTTCTCCATCTTAGATGTTTTCTCCGTCTAGCATGTTTTCTCTCTATAGCATGTTTTCTACATCTAGCATGTTTTCTCTGTCTAGCATGTTTTCTCCGTCTGGCATTTTTTCGCCATCTAGCATGTTTTCTCCATCTAACATGTTTTCTCCGTCTAGAATGTTTTCTCGATCTAGCATGTTTTCTTCGTCTAGCATGTTTTCTCCATCTAGCATGTTTTCTCCATCTAGCATGTTTTCTCCATCTAGTATGTTTTCTCTATTTAGCATGCTTTCTCCATGTATTATGCTTTCTCCATCTAGCAAGTTTTCTCCGTCTAGCATGTTTTCTCCATCTAGCATGTTTTCTCAATCTAGCATGTTTTCTCAATCTAGTATGTTTTCTCCATCTAGCATGTTCTCTCCATCTAGCATGTTTTCTCCATCTAGCATGTTTTCTCCGTCTAGCATGTTTTCTCCATCTAGCATGTTTTCTCAATCTAGCATGTTTTCTCCGTCTAGCTTGTTTTCTCCGTATAGCATGTTTTCTCCATCTAGTATGTTTTCTCTGTCTAGCATGTTTTCTCCATCTAGCATGTTTTCTCCATCTAGCATGTTTTCTCCATCTAGCATGTTTTCTCCGTCTAGCATGTTTTCTCCATCTAGCATGTTTTCTCAATCTAGCATGTTTTCTCCGTCTAGCGTGTTTTCTCCGTATAGCATGTTTTCTCCATCTAGCATGTTTTCTCCGTCTAGCATGTTTTCTCCATCTAGCATGTTTTCTCGATCTAGCATGTTTTCTTCGTCTAGCATGTTTTCTCCATCTAGCATGTTTTCTCAATCTAGCATGTTTTCTCCGTCTAGCTTGTTTTCTCCGTATAGCATGTTTTCTCCATCTAGTATGTTTTCTCTGTCTAGCATGTTTTCTCCGTCTGGCATTTTTTCGCCATCTAGCACGTTTTCTCCATCTAACATGTTTTCTCCGTCTAGAATGTTTTCTCGATCTAGCATGTTTTCTTCGTCTAGCATGTTTTCTCCATCTAGCATGTTTCACCATCTAACATGTTTTCTCCGTCTTGTATGTTTTCTCCATCTAGCATGTTTTCTCCATCTAGTATGTTTTCTCTATTTAGCATGCTTTCTCCATGTATTATGCTTTCTCCATCTAGCAAGTTTTCTCCGTCTAGCATGTTTTCTCCATCTAGCATGTTTTCTCAATCTAGTATGTTTTCTCCATCTAGCATGTTGTCTCCATCTAGCATGTTGTCTCCATCTAGCATGTTTTCTCCGTCTAGCATGTTTTCTCCATCTAGCATGTTTTCTCAATCTAGCATGTTTTCTCCGTCTAGCATGTTTTCTCCGTATAGCATGTTTTCTCCATCTAGCATGTTTTCTCCGTCTAGCATGTTTTCTCCATCTAGCATGTTTTCTCGATCTAGCATGTTTTCTTCGTCTAGCATGTTTTCTCCATCTAGCATGTTTTCTCCGTCTAGCATGTTTTCTCTCTATAGCATGTTTTCTACATCTAGCATGTTTTCTCTGTCTAGCATGTTTTCTCCGTCTGGCATTTTTTCGCCATCTAGCATGTTTTCTCCATCTAACATGTTTTCTCCGTCTAGAATGTTTTCTCGATCTAGCATGTTTTCTTCGTCTAGCATGTTTTCTCCATCTAGCATGTTTTCTCCATCTAGCATGTTTTCTCCATCTAGTATGTTTTCTCTATTTAGCATGCTTTCTCCATGTATTATGCTTTCTCCATCTAGCAAGTTTTCTCCGTCTAGCATGTTTTCTCCATCTAGCATGTTTTCTCAATCTAGCATGTTTTCTCAATCTAGTATGTTTTCTCCATCTAGCATGTTCTCTCCATCTAGCATGTTTTCTCCATCTAGCATGTTTTCTCCGTCTAGCATGTTTTCTCCATCTAGCATGTTTTCTCAATCTAGCATGTTTTCTCCGTCTAGCTTGTTTTCTCCGTATAGCATGTTTTCTCCATCTAGTATGTTTTCTCTGTCTAGCATGTTTTCTCCATCTAGCATGTTTTCTCCATCTAGCATGTTTTCTCCATCTAGCATGTTTTCTCCGTCTAGCATGTTTTCTCCATCTAGCATGTTTTCTCAATCTAGCATGTTTTCTCCGTCTAGCGTGTTTTCTCCGTATAGCATGTTTTCTCCATCTAGCATGTTTTCTCCGTCTAGCATGTTTTCTCCATCTAGCATGTTTTCTCGATCTAGCATGTTTTCTTCGTCTAGCATGTTTTCTCCATCTAGCATGTTTTCTCAATCTAGCATGTTTTCTCCGTCTAGCTTGTTTTCTCCGTATAGCATGTTTTCTCCATCTAGTATGTTTTCTCTGTCTAGCATGTTTTCTCCGTCTGGCATTTTTTCGCCATCTAGCACGTTTTCTCCATCTAACATGTTTTCTCCGTCTAGAATGTTTTCTCGATCTAGCATGTTTTCTTCGTCTAGCATGTTTTCTCCATCTAGCATGTTTCACCATCTAACATGTTTTCTCCGTCTTGTATGTTTTCTCCATCTAGCATGTTTTCTCCATCTAGTATGTTTTCTCTATTTAGCATGCTTTCTCCATGTATTATGCTTTCTCCATCTAGCAAGTTTTCTCCGTCTAGCATGTTTTCTCCATCTAGCATGTTTTCTCAATCTAGTATGTTTTCTCCATCTAGCATGTTGTCTCCATCTAGCATGTTGTCTCCATCTAGCATGTTTTCTCCGTCTAGCATGTTTTCTCCATCTAGCATGTTTTCTCAATCTAGCATGTTTTCTCCGTCTAGCATGTTTTCTCCGTATAGCATGTTTTCTCCATCTAGCATGTTTTCTCCGTCTAGCATGTTTTCTCCATCTAGCATGTTTTCTCGATCTAGCATGTTTTCTTCGTCTAGCATGTTTTCTCCATCTAGCATGTTTTCTCCGTCTAGCATGTTTTCTAATTCTAGCATGTTTTCTTCATCCAGCATGTTTTCTCCATGAAGCATGTTTTCTCCATCTAGCATGTTTTCTCCATCTAGTATGTTTTCACTATTTAGCATGCTATTTCCACGTAGCATGCTTTCTCCATCTAGCATGTTTTCACCGTCTAGCATGTTTTCTCCATCTAGTATGTTTTCTCCATCTAGCATGCTTTCTCCATCTAGCTTGCTTTCTCCATCTAGCATGTTTTCTCCATCTAGCATGTTTTCTCCATCTAGTATGTTTTCACTATTTAGCATGCTATTTCCACGTAGCATGCTTTCTCCATCTAGCATGTTTTCACCGTCTAGCATGTTTTCTCCATCTAGTATGTTTTCTCCATCTAGCATGCTTTCTCCATCTAGCTTGCTTTCTCCATCTAGCATATTTTCTGCATTTAGCATGTATTCTCCATCTCTAATGTTTTCTCCATCTAGCATGTTTTCTCGATCTAGTATGTTTTCTTCATCTAGCATGTTTTCTCCATCTAGCATGTTTTCTCCGTCTAGCATGTTTTCTCCATCTAGTATGTTTTCACTATTTAACATGCTTTCTCCATGTAGCATGCTTTCTCCATCTAGCAAGTTTTCTCCATCTAGTATGTTTTCTCAATCTAGCATGTTTTCTCAATCTAGCATGTTTTCTCCATCTAGCATGTTTTCTCCGTCTAGCATGTTTTCTCCGTATAGCATGTTTTCTCCATCTAGCATGTTTTCTCTGTCTAGCATGTTTTCTCCGTCTAGCATTTTTTGCCATCTAGCATGTTTTCTCCATCTAACATGTTTTCTCCGTCTAGCATGTTTTCTAAGTCTAGCATGTTTTCTTCATCTAGTATGTTTTCTCCATTTAGCATGCTTTCTCCATGTAGCATGCTTTCTCCATCTAGCATGTTTTCTCCGTCTAGCATGTTTTCTCCATCTAGCATGTTTTCTTGATCTATCATGTTTTCTCCGTCTAGCATGTTTTCTCCATCTAGTATGTTTTCACTATATAGCATGCTTTCTCCATGTAGCATACTTTCTCCATCTAGCATGTTTTCTCCGTCTAGCATGTTTTTTCCATCTAGCATGTTTTCTCCATCTAGCATGTTTTCTCCGTCTAACATGTTTTCTCCATCTAGCATGTTTTCTCAATCTAGCATGTTTTCTCAATCTAGCATGTTTTCTCAATCTAGCATGTTTTCTCCATCTAGCATGTTTTCTCCATCTAGCATGTTTTCTCCATCTAGCATGCTTTCTCCATCTAGCATGCTTTCTCCATATAGCATGTTTTCTCCGTCTAGCATGTTTTCTCCGTATAGCATGTTTTCTCCATCTAGCATGTTTTCTCTGTCTAGCATGTTTTCTCCGTCTAGCATTTTTTGCCATCTAGCATGTTTTCTCCATTTAGCATGCTTTCTCCATGTAGCATGCTTTCTCCATCTAGCATGTATTCTCCGTCTAGCATGTTTTCTCCATCTAGCATGTTTTCTTGATCTATCATGTTTTCTCCGTCTAGCATTTTTTATCCATCTAGAATGTTTTCTCCATCTAGCATGTTTTCTTCGTCTAGCATGTTTTCTCCGTCTAGCATGTTTTCTCCATCTAGTATGTTTTCACTATATAGCATGCTTTCTCCATGTAGCATGCTTTCTCCATCTAGCATGTTTTCTCCGTCTAGCATGTTTTCTCCATCTAGCATGTTTTCTCCATCTAGCATGTTTTCTCCGTCTAACATGTTTTCTCCATCTAGCATGTTTTCTCCGTCTAGCATGCTTTCTCCATCCAGCATTTTTTCTCCATCTAGCATGTTTTCTCCATCTAGCATGTTTTCTCCATCTAGCATGTTTTCTCCGTCTAACATGTTTTCTCCATCTAGCATGTTGTCTCCATCTAGCATGTTTTCTCCATCTAGCATGTTTTCTCAGTCTAGCATGTTTTCTCCATCTAGCATGTTTTCTCCATCTATAATATTTTCTCCATCTAGAATGCTTTCACCATCTAGAATGTTTTCTCCCTCTAGAATGTTTTCTCTATCTAGAATGTTTTCTCCATCTACAATGTTTTCTCCATCTAGAATGCTTTCTCTATCTTTTATGTTTTCCATCTCATCTCCCGCTGGCTTTTTGTTTTGTCCTCTCTCTTTCTTGTGTTTTTCTCACTCTCTCTCCATCCTCTGCCCGTCTCCTTCTCTCGCTCTCCCTTTCTCCCCCACTCTTTTTTTGCTTTAATTTCTCCCCCTCTCTATCCACTCTTCTCTTATTCTCCTATCCCTCTCCTTCTATCTTCTCTCTCTTCTCCACCCTCCCCCCCATCTCCTCTCTCCTCCATCTCCTTCTCAGTCCTTCACCATGGAAAAGAGTCTAGATTACTAATAAAACACTGTTACGCAAAAATAACGGCACTCATTTATCTGTGTGTGTATGTGTGTTTGTGTGTGTGTGTGTGTGTGTGTATGTCAGCACTTTAGTTGGTCAGAGCAGCTTGCTCTTTTAGCAGCAGACGGCAGACGGTTCAGTAGCAGATACAATAAATCACTATCCAAACAGTCAAGAACATGTGTACAGAAACACTCATGGCTCAGACAGGAGGGTGTGTGTCTGTGTCTGTGTGTGCGTGTGTTTCTTTCTCAGTAAAGCAGGGGGATGTGATGTGTGTGTGTGGGGGTTAACATAATGATGGTCCATTAAGGTTTTCACTCAGACCATATTTTTATAGAACAGATGAAAACGAGAGTTTGTCATCATGTTGTTAATGATGGTGTTATATGACCTTGCTGTGTGTGTGTAGAGAGAGCTGATGTGTCTGTGCAGAGAAATGTCTGTCTTTCTCAGTCTCTCCTGGTATTCCAGCTGGGATCAGAGACTTGAGGGCTGTGCATCTTTCCTGGTAACGCCATCCACCTGGTTTGATCCCACTCAGTCCTCAAGCCCTAGAGATTTTAATTAAAGACCAAATCCGGAGCAGGGAGAAGAGAATGTAATATCAATAATTCATAACTACGCTTTACTCTAAAAATCACACAGCATACGCACACACACACATGCACAGACATACGCAGGCAGACAGGCAGACACATATACACACACATATACACACACACACACACACTAAATCAAGCAGGGACACTCGGACACACACATACGCATACACACATGCATGCACACACAAGTGTGTATGCAAGCACACACACACACACATGCACTCATATACACCTTGACTGTACATCAGAGTGACACACACCATGCCGACATGCTCCTGGGCAAACTTCAGAGTCACACACACACACACACATTGCGACTGTGCCACAGAGAGTCTAGCTGACTGAAGAGGGACAAACATACACCAGACAGTTTCCCCAAAACAGTGCGCACCATTCTTCAACAGCCTTTGAGGTACGTTTGCTCCCTTTTGATGGGTGTGGTGAGGTCTGGACTGATTAATATGGGTGTGGCCATCTGAAATTGCATAACTCGTGCAGCACACATTTGCTAACTGCCCTCTTGGACACCATAATCACAATGTTTTTCAACTGGTCGTTCAGTACAATACAGTTTCCGTTTAATTCAACATTGCACACCATTCTACCGTACTGAATACAACCCTGAATCAATTCACCGTTACAGCCCTGATTTTCATTTCATCAGAATGAAAGAGAGAGAGGCATAGAGAGAGAGAGAGAGAGAGAGAGAGAGAGAGAGAGAGAGAGAGAGAGAGAGAGAGAGAGAGAGAGAGAGAGAGAGATAGAGAGAGAGAGAGAGAGAGAGAGAGAGAGAGAGAGAGAGAGAGAGAGAGAGAGAGAGAGAATGTGTGTGTTAAGATGAAGAGTCCCAGGACTTTAGGTGACATTAAACCCTGAGCAGCGATGCAGTTGTTGCATGCAAAATGCACAGCAGTGTCTCAACCAATCAGGCTGGCCGTCAGACATTCAGAAATACTTCCTATAACAGTCAGAGGGAATTAAGTTGAACTGGGCTGAAAGGAGCAGAATGAAACTAAAGGAGAGAGAGGAGAGAGAGAGAGAGAGAGAGAGAGAGAGAGAGAGAGAGAGAGAGAGAGAGAGAGAGAGAGAGAGAGAGAGAGAATCCTCCAGATTCATCATATTTTGATGATCAGTTTTTTGACAATCTCCATACAGAAATCATTCAATTTCAGGCAGAGGGTAAAGTGCTTCTTTGTGGAGATTTCAATGCAAGAACAGGTTCTGAGCCTGGCTACACTGATGCGGGAGGTAACCACCACATATTTGGACACCCCTCCTTGTACAATAGCCCAATTATAAATAATAGAAACAGTCCTGACCAAATACTGAACAAAAATGGGAAGGAGTTAGTGCATCTCTGCCGAGCCTTAGGCCTATACATGCTTAATGATAGAATCAGAGGGGACTCTTTAGGTCAGTTTACTTACTACTCAGCTCTTGGGACAAGTGTAGTTTATTATGCCATCACTGACATTGACCCCTCCTCCATTAGTGCATTCACTGTCAGACCATAGACACCATTGTCAGATCACAGTCAGATCAACGTGTTTCTGAAGAAATTAACCGAGAGAGAGAGAGAGACTGAGAGAGAGAGAGAGAGAGAGAGAGAGAGAGAGAGAGAGAGAGAGAGAGAGAGAGAGAGAGAGAGAGAGAGAGAGCTGAGAGCGAGAGAGCGACAGAGAGAGAGAGCGACAGAGAGAGAGAGAAAGAGACGGAGAGAGAGAGAGCGAGAGAGAGAGACGGAGAGAGAAAGAGAGACAGAGAAAGGAGCAGAATGAAACTAAAAGAGCGAGAGAGAGAGAGAGAGAGAGATAGACGGAGAGAGAGAGAGAGAGAGAGAGAGAGAGAGAGAGAGAGAGAGAGAGAGAGAGAGATGGAGAGAGAAAGAGAGACAGAGAGAGAGAGTGTGACGGAGAGAGAGAGAGAGAGAGAGAGAGAGAGAGAGAGAGAGAGAGAGAGAGTGTGACGGAGAGAGAGAGAGAGAGAGAGAGAGAGAGAGAGAGAGAGAGAGAGAGAGAGAGATCATTAACTATCAGCTCTTGGAATATCCAGGGCCTGTACTCTTCACATTTTGGTTATAAAACAACAAATCCAGAATTGATTAAAAACATCAAGGGACAGGACATCATAATCCTACTGGAAACATGGTGTCGTGGAGACATAGATACTCAGTGTCCCTCAGGTTATAGAGAAAGTTTACTACCATCAATCAAACATAAAACATTTAAACGGGGCTGAGACTCAGGAGGAATCATCATTTGGCATAAGCAGGACTTAGCACTGAATGAAATGAAAAAAGGTACTAATCACATTTGGTTAAAACTTAACAAAGGTGCAATCTATTGTGACAATGGTGTATACATATGTGCAGCTTATGCTCCTCCTTCAGATTCATCATATTTTGATGATCAGTTTTTTGACAATCTCCATACAGAAATCATTCAATTGCAGGCAGAGTGTAAAGTGCTTCTTTGTGGAGATTTCAATGCAAGAACAGGTTCTGAGCCTGGCTACACTGATGCGGGAGGTAACCACCACATATTTGGACACCCCTCCTTGTACAATAGCCCAATTATAAATAATAGAAACAGTCCTGACCAAATACTGAACAAATATGGGAAGGAGTTAGTGCATCTCTGCCGAGCCTTAGGCCTATACATGCTTAATGATAGAATCAGAGGGGACTCTTTAGGTCAGTTTACTTACTGCTCAGCTCTTAGGACAAGTGTAGTTGATTATGCCATCACTGACATTGACCCCTCCTCCATTAGTGCATTCACTGTCAGACCATAGACACCATTGTCAGATCACAGTCAGATCAACGTGTTTCTGAAGAAATTAACCGGCAATATTAATAAAAAAAAACAGCCCATTAAACTCTACAACATGAACCAATCGTACAGATGGGCTCAAAACAGTGCAGAGAGATTCATTGAAACATTGAACTCAAATGAAATGATGAACTCTATACAGTTTTTCAATAACTCACAATACCAAAACAATAAAGAAGGTGTCAATTCGGCTACTCAAAACATCAATTGCATTTTCCAAAAAGCAGCATCGAAAGGAAATTTGAGAAAACCAAAGAAATGCAACATCAGAAACAAAAAACAAAATGTTTCTGAAAAATTGTTTGATAACGAATGTAAAACAATTAGAAAACACCTAAGACAAATGTAAAATGAAAAACATAAGCAGCAAAACAACCCAGATCTACGCTATGAATACTTTGAAACTCTGAAATAGTATAAACATACACTGAAACGTAAGAAATTGAATTATACTAACAATTCAATTATTCTTATTATTTATTTATTTATTTACAAATGAAATTGAAAGTGCAATTGACCAAAATCAGTTCTGGGACATGTGGAACAATTTAAGCATGACAAAGCCACAAGAATTAGCCATACAAGATGAAGGAATTTGGAAAACTTATTTTGATAATCTATACAAAAACATCTCACAAAAAGACTTACAACAGAACCAATTAGAAATTCAATAAAAATTGAACACCCTTGAATCAGTCATTAAAAACAACCAAAATCCATTAGATTACCCAATAACCCAAAAAGAACTAAATGAAAAGTTCAAATCTATAAAATCAAAGAAGGCTTGTGGTCTAGATAACATCAGAAATTAAATGCTGAAAAACAGCACACCTGAGTTGCAAAATGCTGTGCTTAAATTGTTCAACATAGTTTTAACTTCTGGCTGCTTCCCTGATGTCTGGAACCAGGGGCTCATCTCCCCTATCCACAAAAGTGGAGACAAATCAGACCCCAATAATTACAGGGGAATTTGCGTAAACAGCAACTTGGGAAAGGTTGAGAAAGGCATTCAAGAATTCAAACCTTTCTTTAAGAAAAAAAATGTAATAAGTAAATGTCAAATTGGCTTTCTACCTAACCATCGCACTACTGATCATATATACACTTTACACACACTAATTAATAAACACGTCCACCAAACAAAAGAGGGCAAAAACTTCGCTTGCTTTATTGACTTTAAAAAAGCATTTGATTCTATTTGGCACGAAGGGCTATTCTACAAAATTCTCCAAAGTGGGCTTGGTGGTAAGGTGTATGACTTAATAAAATGTATGTACACAGAAAACAAGTGTGCAATAAAAATCATAAACCAAAGAACATAATTATTTTCACAACGTCGAGGTGTGAGACAAGGCTGCAGTTTGAGTCAAAATCTTTTCAACATTTATATCAATCAATTAGCAGACATGTTGGACCATTCTCCAGCCCCACGACTCACACTATTTGACACAGAGGTAAAATACCTGCTATATGCTGATGACTTGGTACTTCTATCACCAACCAAAGATGGTCTTCAACAGAACCTTAACATTCTAGAGCAATATTGCCATGATTGGGCCCTGGCAGTAAATAAAATAAAAACTAAAATCATGATTTTCAAATAAAAAAACAGATGTCAGAAACACAAATATAAATTCACCCTGAACAACACCATAATTGAACACACAAAAAATTACACATACCTTGGTCTGACCATATCTGCATCGGGCAACTTTAATATGGCAGTGAATGCACTCAAAGAAAAAGCTCGCAGAGCATTGTATGCAATAAAAATGAAATTATTCAAAATCACCAATTAGAATTTGGACCAAAATATTTCACAGTGTAATCCTACCAATAGCTCTTTACGGAAGTGAGGTTTGGGGGCCACTCAATACTGGACTTTAAAATGTGGGACAAACATCCAATTGAAGCCCTACATGCAGAATTCTGTCGGAAAATTCTACAAGTCCAGAGAAATACACCAACTAATGCATGTAGGGCAGAATTGGGCCGCTTTCCAGTAGTAATGAAAATACAGAAAATATCATTAACATTTTGGCTACATCTAAATTAAAGTCCAAATTCAAGTCTACAATTTAAAGCACTTCAAACCCAAGAGCTGAGCCCAGAAACGAGCCCTCTCAGTCAGCTGGTGTTGGACGTAACCAACCAAGCTGACACCAGCACTGCTTCAAAATAAAGAATTCCAATGAACAAAATCATGAACCAATCAAAGGAAAAACGAAAGAAAATCCCAAAGCCGACTAAATTGCTATCTGACCCTAAACAGAATGAATTGGCTGATTATCTCTACTCTGTCAGAGATACGAAGCAGAGACTGATCCTTACCAAGTACAGGCTGAGTGACCATCAATTGGCAATAGAAACTGGCAGACATAAAAAGACATGGATACCCAAAGAGGAGCGTATATGTGGTCACTGCACGACAGGGTAGGTAGAAACAGAGATGCACTTTCTCCTTTACTGTGATAAATATTCCTCACAAAGAGATTCATTATTCACAGAAATTACTACATTTATTCCAAATGTTAACTTATTAAACCCAGAGGAAAAACTAAAAATACTCATGGGCAAAGGAGCAATGGCTCCTCTTGCAGCCAAATATGTATTTGCCTGCCATAGCCTGAGGGACACTGAATAATAACATCTGCATAGTAAATAGTAACTTACTTATTATTATTGTTATTGCTATTATTGTTATTACCATTATTATTGTTGTTTATCATTCCAAATAGTAGTGGTATGGGTGGTAATGGTAATGATGGCAGTTTAATGATGATGGTGGTAGTAGTGGTAGTAATGATGATGGTAGTTGTAGTACTGATGTAATGGTGAAGATGACCGTTATTTAGCTATAAGTTAGTTATAGTTTCATTTTCCATATTTATATTTTTATATTTATTACATTTGTACTATTGACTGTTACCATTTTATTGTTATTATTTTTGTTTTTAATTTTGATTATTATTTACTACCATCTTATATTATTATTTGTTATTGTTTATAATTGTATTATTGTATACATTGTTGCTTTGGCAATATTGACACAATGTTTTTAATGCCAATAAAGCAGCTTGAATTTGAGAGAGAGGTCGTCACAGGCAAACCTGGCTGCCCAGAGAGGACAGGCTGTGCTCACTCTGCCCCCGGGGAGAGGTAGAGACAGAGCTGCATTTCCTATTCCACTGTGACAAATACTTAGACCTAAGATCATCTTTCTTTCCCCAAATTATCATTCAGTACAAAGAATTTGAAACTATAAAAGAGGAAGAAAAAATCAAATATTTATTTGGTGAAAAGCCAAAATGTGTCCTCCTGCCACAACCTGAGGGACAGCCAGTGAAAAGTGTAATGTAATGTCAATAATATTTCCTGTTTTGTTTTGTACCATGTCATGTGTCCTCTCAGTCATGTTGAGACCGGTCGACTACTATTGCTTTAATGTATTGTTATTCTCATTATTATTGTTGTAGTTGCTGTTAATGGTAATCCCATTTCCACTACTACTATTATTATTGCTGTTGGTCCCACCATTTTTGTTATATGTATACTTTGACAATGTAAGTAATTTTACTTGCCATGTCAAGTAAAACACAACAGCCTCTGAATACCCCATATACTCATAAACAGATCAATATTGTTGACAAGTTTATAATAGGCAAACTCAACCCTTAGTCTCGCTGCCAACATCCCCTCCAGCATTCCCACCACATCCACAGACCCCTGACCCCGAATACTGTTCTTTCGGGTCTTCCATATCGCTAATTTTGCTGCCCCTAACACAAAATTAAGCAACACAACTACACCTTTCTGACTAAACCTGTACTTTGGCCCAAATATATACAGTTGGGAAGAGAAAACCTCTCCCAGAGCTGAGAACCAATTAGTGATCAGGTCAATCATCCTGACCAACCTGGAACAATGTAAAAACAGATGTGCCAGAGTTTCAGACTCAGCACAGAATGGACACTCCTCCCCAACAGTAGGATCCAGGTGTACCAGATACATGTTGGTGGCTATGGCTCCATGTATTATCCTCCATTGGAGGTCAGCTGTCCTCTTATCAATAGGCAGTTTGTATAATGATCGCCAACAGCCTTTTGGGGAGGCACCTGGACCAAGCACACCCGCCCACCTCGTCGATTTTACCCCTTCCAGGGATGAGGCATGGGACACCTTTACACATATTCTGTACATGGCCTTCTTTCCCACCTCCTTGAACTCCCCCAGCTCCGGGGTATCGAAGGAAAGCAGCATCCCCACGTCCTCCTCGAATGCCCCCGCCGCAGCACTAACAATCAGTGCAGGGAACACATAATCCAGACCCTCCTTCCACCGATCAGAATTGGAAGTGTCAGTCACATACTGCAGATGAAGTACTGGCAAGGAGTCACAGACCTCAGCGATGACCTTCCTCAGTAGGCGAGACGATCGGATCCCCGCTCTTTCTCCCAGCTCCTCTAACGACCTATTCCTGTTCCACATCAGATGACCCAGCTTAGTACACCCCACGCCTAACAGGCATGAACGTAGGCTAGCTGAACCCAGAACACGGGACTGGATGGCAGTGTTGTGAAAAAGAGGCTCTTCAAAAAGCCACATCCCTGGTGGCGTGCAGGCCTTACGGGACTTGACCAGAACTCTCCAAGCCTGCATAACAGACTCATAAAATGGAGTCAGGCCAGGCAACTCACCCCCCTCCAGCTTTAAGAGGAAAAGGTGCTTGTCTAAGCCCAAACAGCCCACTCTCCTCATCAATGTGTAGGCTGTGTCAACCCAGCTAGAACCGTCACTGTACAACAGTCTCTGGGCTGCTTGAAGCCGGAAAGCCATGATCCTGGAAGAAATGTCCACCAGGCCTTGCCCACCCTCGTGCAGTGGCAGGTACAGGGCTGAAGCTTTAATCCAATGTTGTCCAGACCAGAAGAAATTGACAAGGGTCCTCTGAAGCTTTTGTATCAGACCCTTTGGTGGCTGTAAAATCATTAGTCTGTGCCACAGGGTAGAGGCAGCAAGATTATTAGCTACCAGTACCCTTCCCCTATAAGACAGCTGGGGCAGCACCCATTTCCACCTAGACAATCTGGCACACACTTTCTCCACTACACCCTCCCAGTTCTTTTTCTGAAAGACATCAGAGCCTAGAAAAAACCCCAAAGTCTTCATCCCATCTCTGCCCCACTGAAGCCCCCCTGGTAACCGTGGAGCGGACCCCATCTGAAGCTGGCCTGCCCACAGCGCTTCACTCTTTCCCCAATTGACTCTAGCTGAGGAGGCCCCCTCATACACCTTTAAAGCGTCTGAGAGAACCTTAACATCCTCACCCCTGTAATAAAAACTGTCACGTCATCTGCATACGCAGACAGTGCTATCGTGGGACCCTTCATTACACCTGGCACAGAGAAACCAGTAAGCTTCGCTCTTAAAAAACAAAGCATTGGTTCAATCGCCAGACTGTATAACTGCCCTGAAATTGGGCATCCCTGCCTGATGCCCCTTTGGACAGGGATGGGACAACTCAAACCACCCCCCACCTTCACCATACACGAGGCCCCAGCATACAGTAAATTCATCCAAGACAAAAAAACATCCCCAAACCCAAAGGCTTTCATTGTTTTAAACAAGTACTGGTGGTCCACACGATCAAAAGCCTTCTCCTGATCCAAAGAAAGTAAACCCACAATTACATCAGACAGTTTACAAATGTCTAAAACATCTCTTATTAGAAACAAGTTGTCAACAATAGAGCGATCAGGTACACAGTAGGACTGGTCCTTGTGGACCAACAATCCCAGATACTCTTTCAACCTGTTTGAGAGACATTTAGAAACAATTTTATATTCTGCACACAGCAAAGCAACAGGTCTCCAATTTTTTATGAGAGCCAAATCCCCCTTTTTTGGCAACAGTGAAAGTACCGCACGTTGACAAGATACCGGAAGAGAGCCCTCATGAAAAGATTCACACACCACTTCATAAAAATCCTCCCCAATAGACCCCCAAAAGTGCTTATAAAACTCAGATGGTAAACCATCAATGCCAGGGGCTCGGCCTGTTGAGAGCTGCATAACTGCTGTGGACAGCTCTTGCAGTGTAATGTCAGAGTCCAATGCGACTCTTTGCTCAGGTCCCAATTGAGGAAGACCGTGTAACAACTGTTCAGTACACAGAGAGTCACAATCCTCCGCCTTATAGAGGCCAGAATAGAAATCCACGGCATGTTGACGCATTTCACTGTCATCCGTGGTCACCTTCCCATCAGGGAGACAAAGGCAGACCATCTGTTTACGTTGCAATGTCGACTGTCCTAGGTTTTTTTTTAAAGCACTAGGAGCATCCATATCCTTGAGGGAAGCGAAACGAGACCTAATCAAGGCACCCTTCACTCTTTCATGCAGAAACGACCTCAGTTCATGTTTCTTGTCCTGTAAGTTCATGACTAGTCCGGGGTCATTCTGAGTGAGCAACTTCAATTCAATAGATTTAATGTCCTGTTCAAGGGCCCTGATAGTCTCTTTAACTTCAATTCGAGACAGAGCAGTATACTGTTGACAAAGTAATCGTATTTGGGCCTTCCCAACCTCCCACCATTGTCTCAAGGACTGAAAATTCCCTTTTGTAACCCTCTTTTTTTCCCAAAACAACAAAAACCTTTCACAAAACATGACATCATGTAACAATTTAACATTAAAATACCAATAAGATGATGACCTTCGTGGACAGGACAAGTGAATATCAACAGTGACAATATGGTGATCAGAGAAACCCACAGGAGTAATGTCACACCTTCCAACCCTACTACATTATTCCTCAGATACATACAACCTGTCTAACCTTGCTGCACTGACATGACCTTCATTAACTTTTAGCCATGTGTACTGCCTAACTTTTGCATTCCTTACTCTCCACACATCAGAAAGCTCAAACTCAGTTAATAGACCAGACAGACAAATTGCTGACAGCAGGTGAGGTTCTTCAGCGGTGCGATCAACAGTAAAATTTTACTGTTGTGCGATCAACAGTAAAATCCCCCCCCCCCCCCCTAAAACCATACACCCCTCTTGGTCACACTGTCTTAAGGTTTCCTTTATTTTATCAAAACCAACAATACGCTCTGTACCCTCATTAGGAGCATAAACATTCAAAAAAAAAAAAAAAAAAAAACATAACATCCACCTTGACCAATAAAACCCGACCCTTGACAATCTCTGTTGTAGATACCACAGTCACCCCTGAGCCTGAAGAAAACAAGATTGCCACCCCAGCACTGAAATTAGTACCATGACTGAGTATATGCTGCCCCTCCCACCACATACCCCAGTCAACCTCATTTTCCTCATCACTATGTGTCTCCTGTAGGAAAACTACATTAAGCCTTTTCTGTTTTATTACTTCTAATACCCAAGCCCTCTTATTCCTGTCCCTTCCTCCATTAATATTGAGAGAACCTACCCTTAGTACCTCCATATAGAAAAGAAAAAGGAAAAGCAGAAGATACCACAGAGAAACCAGACAAAGAGAATAGAACACCCTATGAGGCATAATCATCATCATTATTTAAATTTTCTCTTAACCTGACCACGTTTCCCACCACCTTTTGCTGCTGCAACAGCAGTAACAAATTTCCTCAAGCGAAACCGCATCTTCTCACTCAACTGGTCTAACCCCACCGTCTTCTGTAACATCACAGCTGACCTCACAAACTTATCAACATCAAAATAATCTGCCAATTTGACAGATTTCCCAAAAGTCTGATCCAGAAACCCATTTACCTCCTCTAGATCGTAAATTGAGTCCTCACCAGCTGATATCGTATCAAGAGAGATATCCATATCCTTCTCCTGATCCTCCTCAACTGACTCCCCTCTACCACATCCCTTTCAACACTCCCCACTTGCACCCCATCACTCATACCAGGCATCTCCTCCACTACCTGGGAGACTAGCCCCACCTGAACCCCATTACTCGTAGTGGGCATCTCCTCCACTACCTGGGAGACTAGCCCCACCTGAACCCCATTACTCGTAGTGGGCATCTCCTCCACTACCTGGGAACCTAGCTCCACATGAACCCCCCCCCCCCCTGTACCCCAGCACTCATAGTGGGCATCTCCTCCACTACCTGGGAGATTAGCTCCACATGAACTCTCTCCTGTAACCCATTACTTGTAGTGGGCATCTCCTCCACTACCTGGGAGATTAGCTCTACATGTACCCCCTCCTGTACCACAGCACTCGTACTGGGCACCTCCTCACCAGTCTGAGGAAATGGCCCTTCAGATCCATCCTTACCTTCTACAACAATTTTTTCCTGCTGCATAACATTTCCCACTGGTACAAGTTGCACCTCTGTGCCCTCAACACGGACAACTTGTTCCTCAGCAACAGATGCGTGTGGCTGCTCTACCACTGTCAGCCCACCTCTTCCTACATCAGTGGGCCCAGGCGTTACGAGGACCACCTGCGCCCCTCCCTCTGCCTTCTCCCTTTTCGGGCAAGCATGTCGCTTATGAACAACATTCCCACACTCAAAACACAGTTGACTACCCGTACTAGCATAAGCCATATACAGTCTATTGTCATACTTGACTCCAAAGTCTGCTCAGGTGAGTCCAAAAACATAAACACCTGTCGCCGAAACGACATAACCTGTTTCAACGCCGGGTGCTTGCAACCCAATGGGACAACGTTAATTGAACTTGCAAACTTCCCAAAGCGCAATAACTCGCGCTCCAATAGCTCATTTGGAATAAACGGCGGTACATTTGAAATCGTTACCCTTGTTGACGGAGAAAAAAGCGGCGTAACTTGAATAAACATTCCTTTAAGATGTACGCCATGCTCAACCATACGATCAACAAGGCGCTCTTCTTTGAGAAATACCACCACCGCTTTATTCATGCGTGACGCATAAGCAACATTCTCATATCCTACCTTCTCTCCTACGGCGACCAGAACCTCCTCCACCGTGACAGTAGCTTCAGTAACACACCTAAAGCCGTGCCGAAGTGACAGGGACGGCGTCCCCATTCGGGCCGCCATCCCCACCAAAATCAGGGTAATTTCGACACGAAAAACAATATACTATTGGGGATTTATTATTCTCCTAAATTGATGGGATGACTAACTTAGAAAGAATGCATTCTTGACTGGGCTAATGTAGGCTGTGACACCTGTGAGGCTGTGATTGATGTGAATAGCTGTTTTAGGGGGTAAAATGAGATAAGGATTGTGTCTCCAAATGCTAGACTATACTGGTTCTTTGTGATCTGTGAACCTTCCTTGGACGTAGGAATGATGTCTAAGGGAGCTGGCTCTTCTCACTATGACAGGGTGTTATGATATGGACATATGCCTGGTAACAGAGATGCATCAACGGATTGGCTGAGTAAGTTTAAACCACGCTCAAGTCTCTACTCTAATTGGTCAGCAGAGAGGTAGGAAACTCCCTCTGTCGGAGTATTTGAGTATTGAATCTGAAACAATGTTTTTAGTTCTCTGGGGTGCCCTGCGAGGTATCTCAGAGAGCCCGTATATACGAAACATCATATTTTCCATTGAAGGTTTTTGCATTAATTAAAATAACTAGTATATCTTAGAAGTTGTGTTGACCTCTTTTGTTCCTAATACCAGATTTGAATTGACGCGACTTTGACAATTGGTGACCCCGACGCGGTCTGGTAGAAGGGACTTCGCTGGGTAAATGTCCGGCCCATTTGGTCACCTCTTTCATCGAACCGTGTGTTTCACAAACTGCCCGGGCTTCTAAAAAGGTAAGCAGATACCTATTGTTAAATAACTAAAGATCTGCACATTGGCTTTATCCAAATTAATTTTGTGAAACAACTGTCTAATGTAAGTGAACTAAATTATGAAACTATTATGAGTAGATAAGCACAATATTGTGACATGCAAACCTGTGATAAATGTGATGTTTAAACCATGGTACCAGAGAGTATTGATCTACCGGCAAGGTCCGTAACTATGGATACGGCTAGGTTCAGGAGACAATGCTGACATCTACCGGCAAGGTCCGTAACTGCGAGGATACGGCTAAAGGTTCGGAGCTACAGGGAATTATTGTCTAAGGGCGTTGGCTACTGACACATATCCATCGAGATATGGCTAGGATCAGAGGAGCGCCAACATTTTAGTTGAGTATTGTTTCTTTGACACATATCCAGAAGAGATATGGCTAGGTTCTGAGAAAATACTGAAGTCTCCAGGCTAGGATCACCAGGGGTGAGAACTGGAGACACAGGGAATTATTGGCTAAGGGCGTTGGCTACTGACACATATCCATCGAGATATGGCTAGGATCAGAGGAGCGCCAACATTTTAATTGAGTATTGTTCCTTTGACACATATTCAGAGAGATATGGCTAGGATCAAGGAAGATACTGAAGTCTCTGGACCACAAATGGTGGAACCGTGAGATACAGGGATTAATTGATTAAAGTGTAACGTTGTGGCACATATCCACTGAGATATGGCTAGGATCATAATGGCCACTTAAATTTTAGATAGTGTTACGCTACTGACAAGTATCAGAAGGCTAGATACGGATAGAGTCAGGGGGACACTGGGTGTTGTTGTATGCATGAGTGCGCGAATGATCACAGACGAAATAAAGTAGTGAATAGGGGTTATTAAAAATAATAAACCTGTATATTAAGACGTCTGTGACTGTCCAAACTGTATGATTTGGGGATAACTGTTGGGTTTGTGGTTGCTTAAACCATATAACCCGTTAAAAACAATTGGGAACATAAAGCTAAAGTGATGAATTGTGTGACTGAACTGAAACGGTTGAGCTGATATGTTTGAACTGTGCTGTTTGGTGTTAGACATAGCATAATACTGCTTTTGAATAGTTGTGTCGAAGCAATTTGGTTTATTATTTGATTTAACGTTTGATGTTTGACCGTACAAAATACTGGTTAAACAATTAGACCGAAATAATTCGGTTTATAAACGTGCACCAACTTTAACTAATTAGGTGGGAATTATTTGATTTAAATAAATAGACTGAAGTACTTTGAATAACGGCAGAATATTGGAAAACGCGCTAAAACGAGAAAACAGCTCCTCACAGCTCCTCAAAAAGTCTGTTCCCCCTGGACAAGAAAAAGGTAGAGTTGCGAGGGGAGGGGCTGGAGAGAGCGAAAGTGTGGCTTTTGGAGCCAGAAAAGACTGGCAGTTGGCTGGGAACGCATGTGGGTATCTGACGAGAGAATGTTCTAAACTTGCTCACCCGAGCATCATGGGTGAGAAAGTAGAGAATGTTTACATTTGCATTTTTGGTAATTTGGCAGACGCTCTTGTCCAGAGCGATTTATGGGAGCAATTGGGGTTGAGTGCCTTGCTCGAGGGCACATTGGCAGATTTTTCACCTGGTCGGCTCGGGGATTGGAACCGGCGACCTCTCGGTTGTTGGCGCGGCGCTATAGATCACTAGGCTGCCTGCCGCCCCATATGAGTTTAAGATTGTGGCGTTGTTGGATCATGTGATGGTGGAATAAACTAAGTAAATGTTGTTTTAGACGTAATGTATAATATAGTACAAAGCAGATGGAGGGGTAAATTGAACTAATTATCATGGTAGAGCTAACGTAGTTCAGTGAGGGAACTTCATTTTGTGTCAGAGGGTAAGATGAGATCATTAATGGTACTATTGGTGGAAATCTATTTATCATTTCAAGGCATGGAGTAACAATCTGCATTTATGAGTGTAAATTCCACTGCTGATGTGTTGATCGAATGAGTACGATGGAGTATTTAGTTTGGTAATGTTGAATGGACTATTTGTAGCGTGTTTTGGGGTTAAATAGAAAAACTAACTTATTCAATAGGGAGTCAAAGGGAGAGAGAGTTTTTTGCTGAGGTGAAAGCTACTGCGATTTTCATTTGGTGACGTCACTTGCTCTATGAACTGGGAGTAGTTACTTTGAGAGCATCGCAGATGGTGTGGAATGACTGGCGATGTCCCTGGTTCGAACACAGGTAGGGACAGTAGACAAAGCTTTCGCAGTGGGGCTATATACCTAGATTACTATGTGGATTGAGAAATGTGAAAGGTTGAATTAGATAGCTTAAATAGAAGTATTCTAGAAAAGTCTATGAAAATATGTTATAAGGTTACCATGCGCTCTCCCCGAAGGAGCAAGGGGAGGGTGAGAGACAGTACAGTTCAGATGGTAGGAACATCATTAAATGTATGCTAATCAACGATAGCAAGTATTTGTTTTATTAATTAGGGCATAATCAGAGAGAACAGTTAAATTAATTGAATAGCGAACTGAAATGGGTTAGCGGGAAAATACAAAATAATTAGACGATTTTAGAACGATAATTTATTTTGGTTAGGATGAAAGTATGCATTGGCTGTTGTGATGGGGAAATAGCGCCAGCCTGTGGTGGGTCCTGGATTGGTAAAACAGTGGGGTCAGGAACAATAGAAGGGGAGACAGATTTTCCTAGGGGGTTGAACAAATAATTGATAATGGATCATTTGAGATGAGATCACATGTAGCAGAGTTAGGGTAATCAATTAAATAATCATTGTATACTCGAGGAATTTTGAGTGGTTTAATGGATTAGTTAGGAGGAATTAGATTGATACAAACAATTATTGATGGGTTAAGACTGGGGATATCATGTTTTGTGTGTATTACCATCTCTAGATTATAACCAGGAGAAAGAGATTAGCTCATCTCAGTTAGGCAGTATTTAGGTCAAAAGAGGGAGCTACCAAATTAAGTTGAGCCTAACTATATCTGATTGTTATTTTTCAATTGGGTTTTTCAAATAAATAAATAAAAAACACACCCAGCATGATGTTTATAAAGGGTTGTTATGTTGAATTTAGGGGGATTTTCAACAGATCATGGGTGGTGTTTACTATGCTGTAGGATGGAACGGTTTGTTGGGGGATATTTGAACATAAATTAATGGAATTAGCTGCAGTAATCAAAGGAATGGTTATCACTAGGTAAATGGATAAAACAGGGGAAAAACATTACTGATTGGCAGAATACACCAAATGGGGATCAGTATGGCCACTCCATTGGGAGATATAGAATAAAGTTGAATTGGAGAGCAAAAACCCAGCCCAGAGTCCACCTGGAGATAAGTTTTAACGGATGACAGGAAGAGATTTTCTTAACTCAGGAACAGGAGGCTGAGTTAGCAGCAATTCCGTTCAAATTATGGTCACAAGGACAACAGATGTAGGACTAATTAAGGGGGTAGCTCCAGTACAAGTGATTCCTCGATCCGATCATAGACCATAACAAAAGCAATACCTTATGAAAACAGAAGCAATAAAAGGGATAACACCTACATTTGAGCATTTACTTAAGGGAGGGGTGATAATTCCTGGAGATGATGAACAATGCAACTCTCCAGTATTTCCTGTTAGAAAGGAGGCACCTAGCGCCGACTGGAGGATGGTCATGGACTTGCAGGGGGTTAATAGAAATATCATTCCCAGAGTTCCATGTGTACCAGATCCACATACATTGCTGAACCAATTGAAACCAGAGAACTCCTATTTTACAGTGATAGATTTAGCTAATGCTTTCTTTAGTATCCCAGTTCATCCGGATAGTCAGGGGTGGTTTGGCTTTACTTTTCAGGGAAGGAAATGGACTTACGCTAGGATGCCTCAAGGCTACTCGGAAAGTCTTACAATCTTTGTCCAGGCTATAACTAGGAATTTGGCAAAGTTTGAACCTAGGGAAGGAAGCCAAATGTTAGTATATGTAGATGTTATTCTACTGGCTAATCCCACTCAGGAGGGATGTAAAAGGGATACAATCCAATTGTTAACCTTCCTGGCAGAACAGGGACACAAAGTGAGCAAAAAGAAACTTCAACTTTGGCAGAGCGAGGTCATTTACCTAGGACACACTATAACTCAGGAGGGGAGAATGTTAAACTCATCCAGGAAAACTGCTATACTTGAAGCGCCAAAACCGTTAAAACCAAAAACAAATGATGAGCTTTTTGGTAATGATAAACTGCTGTAAAGCTTGGGTACTCCATTATGTACTGCATACGGGTAAATTAAGTGATCTTATCTATGGGAAGGCAATGGTAGCCCATGGTAAAGTAATTTGGAACTCTAAGGAGGCATACATACATCAGGGATGTTATCCAAATGGTAGAGAGTAACGAGGGATATGACATTGGTAGTGATTTAAAGATGACGAGGTTTTTTGGTGGGCTATTAGATATAACTGGGTTAATCATGAACATAGAGATTTTTATTCTTTGTTGCTAGACAGAAGACTTAGGTGACCTAAGAATAGACTTGTCATGTCCAACAATTAGTCTTCAGGTCAAGCCCGGGAGAGCCTGGGTAGAACAGTTTGAACTAAACATAAGTGTTTTTACAAGATAAGAGATTGATTGATTGGATTACTAATTGATTCTGAACTGGATGAAAGTTGAATTTAGCTGCCATAAAAGAAAAAGGAAGTGGGAGGAGCAATAAAGAAGCAAAAGACAATCTCAAAAATGAAAGGCATGGCAATTGGATGATAAATTACATAAGGAATTGTTTAGAAAGGTGGTAATATTGACACATGGGCAAATCATGTGTCAAAAAGGGGGAGTGATAGGATTAAATAATAATGATAGGATTAAATAATAATGATACTTAAAAAAATAAATATATATATATATATATAGAAATTGAGAGCTCAACATGTATGTGTGAAGATAGTTTATTAACCACACCTGTATGTCAGAGGTTTTGTGCCCCACAGGTGAACTAAAGGAGAAGGTGACCCACTCTATCTCACCAGGAGACTGGGTGTGGATCCAGTCCCTAAAAGAAGAAAAACTGGAAGCAGGCCTGTTGGGAAGGGCCCTATCAAGTCCTATTAGATCCACCTGGGTGCATGTCACACACTGCAAAAAGGTAAACCCAGTTACACCTGATGAACAAACACAGAGTTAGGAGAAAGAACCGATCACCACTAGGGCTCGGGGGTTGGCTCCTTAACGAAGATTCCCTTACCCTGTCTGATCATCCCTGTGTGAGTTCGGTAGAAGGTGAAGCAATGGGTTGGCGTCTGACATGTTCTCAGGGCGAGGGTGGGGATTCACAGGTCTCCTGACGGTAGGTAGCTGTCTGATTGTGGGGGCCATATTCCTAACACACTCAAACCCTTCTGATCAGCCAAAAGTAGTAGTTAACCTAACACAAGTTGATAAAATAATACCTGAGCACAGTCTATGAAGGCATAGGTAGGGAAAGTGGAAGATTAGGGACTTTAGGGGAGGACATCACTATATGTATGTCACCATGTACATCCTGGGATTATGTAGTTGTTCATATCGAGAGCGTGGGGGTTATGTAAATCTCCATACACAGTTTAGGGACAGGTGTAGTATTGTGAAAGTAGGGAAATACCAGAAATGGCAGTGCGACCCATAGAAGGGTAGGTACTGTCTGAAAGTCTGAAGTATGCAAAAACAGGTTTATCCTCCATGCAAGCCACCTGGGAATGTGGTGAAAGAGTCTTGTAGTAACTTGAACTATCTGTATCCCCCGATAACAAAGTCATTCCGACCTAGGTTGCCTACGTTTGAAGTCTCAGGGGATTCTAATTGTTTTTCTAGGACTAGTAAGATAGGATACAGAGTAGGGCATCTTAGCTCTGCTCCTACACAGAGAATATCACAACTAAAAGATACCATGACTAATCTCTCCTCTTTGTTGCAGCCAGAGGATTTTAGGATCCAAAATCAGGCCCGTGCTGACATCTGATGGTTGTGTGGTGATAACTGATTGTGAACTCAACTACATATGTAAACAATCAAACGTGTCAGAGACTGGTGAGTTGTCACGTAGAAAGTAGGACCTCCTCCCGGGATCCTTTGATGAAAGGATCCTTTGATGGGATAGGAGTACCTCGAGAGGTTCCAGAACATTTCAAAGCTAGGAATTAGATCGCAGCTGGGTTTGAATCAAGTATTTTCTGGTGGTCAACAATTAATAAAAACGTAGATTGGATGAATTATATTTACTATAACCAGCAAAGATTTATAAACCACACTCGTGATGCAATAAAGGGATTAGCTGAGCAGACAGCGGCAACTAGCTTAATGACATGGCAGAATAGAATAGCTTTAGATATGCTTTTGGCTGAGCGGGGCGGAGTTTGTGTTCTGTTTGGATCTATGTGCTGTATTTTCATCCTCAAACAATATAGCACCGGATGGGTCAGTGACAAAAGAGCTTCAGGGGAGTAACTACACTGACGAACAAACTGGCTGAGAACTCTGGTATTGATAGCTCCATAAACGGTTGGTTTGATAACATATTTGGTAAATGGAAAACTATTGTTGTAACTATTCTGGGTAAAGTTATAGCTTCTATGGGTATACTTGTTCTTTGTGGATGTTGTCTTATTTCCTGTGTCTGAGGTTTGGTGAGAAAGGAGATGGGGAAGGTGATTTCCCAACAGATGGTGAGATACGGCCCAATCCTGGACTCCGACCTAAGGAATTGAGGATATGACCTACCAGGCTTGGTGGAGTGACACTAGAGGGTGTCTAAAGGGGGCCAAAATATACTTCTCTGTTTGTGTTTTATGTTTTAATAGTCATATGTTTTGTGTTCTATTAATCCTGTGTTTTATGCTTTATTAATCAAGTTAACCATGTGAATGTTTGTCTTTCCTTATGTGATGGTTTGAAGTTCCTTAGTGACTGGTAACAATTTGCAAGTTGGGTGTAGATGAACTGAGGGTTTTAATTTTTTAGTATCATTATGGCCTATTAATAAAAGTGTGATTTTTTGTATGTATTGTATTATAATGAATGACAATCTGTGTTTTCTTATTTTTTGAATCACACCTTATTAGGTGTGAAAAGGGGGATTATTGGGGATTTATTATTCTCCTAAATTGATGGGATGACTAACTTAGAAAGAATGCATTCTTGACTGGGCTAATGTAGGCTGTGACACCTGGGAGGCTGTGATTGATGTGAATAGCTGTTTTAGGGGGTAAAATGAGATAAGGATTGTGTCTCCAAATGCTAGACTATACTGGTTCTTTGTGATCTGTGAACCTTCCTTGGACGTAGGAATGATGGCTCTTCTCACTATGACAGGGTGTTATGATATGGACATATGCCTGGTAACAGAGATGCATCAACGGATTGGCTGAGTAAGTTTAAACCACGCTCAAGTCTCTACTCTAATTGGTCAGCAGAGAGGTAGGAAACTCCCTCTGTCGGAGTATTTGAGTATTGAATCTGAAACAATGTTTTTAGTTCTCTGGGGTGCCCTGCGAGGTATCTCAGAGAGCCCGTATATACGAAACATCATATTTTCCATTGAAGGTTTTTGCATTAATTAAAATAACTAGTATATCTTAGAAGTCGTGTTGACCTCTTTTGTTCCTAATACCAGATTTGAATTGACGCGACTTTGACAATTGGTGACCCCGACACGGTCTGGTAGAAGGGACTTCGCTGGGTAAATGTCCGGCCCATTTGGTCACCTCTTTCATCGAACCGTGTGTTTCACAAACTGCCCGGGCTTCTAAAAAGGTAAGCAGATACCTATTGTTAAATAACTAAAGATCTGCACATTGGCTTTATCCAAATTAATTTTGTGAAACAACTGTCTAATGTAAGTGAACTAAATTATGAAACTATTATGAGTAGATAAGCACAATATTGTGACATGCAAACCTGTGATAAATGTGATGTTTAAACCATGGTACCAGAGAGTATTGATCTACCGGCAAGGTCCGTAACTATGGATACGGCTAGGTTCAGGAGACAATGCTGACATCTACCGGCAAGGTCCGTAACTGCGAGGATACGGCTAAAGGTTCGGAGCTACAGGGAATTATTGGCTAAGGGCGTTGGCTACTGACACATATCCATCGAGATATGGCTAGGATCAGAGGAGCGCCAACATTTTAGTTGAGTATTGTTTCTTTGACACATATCCAGAAGAGATATGGCTAGGTTCTGAGAAAATACTGAAGTCTCCAGGCTAGGATCACCAGGGGTGAGAACTGGAGACACAGGGAATTATTGGCTAAGGGCGTTGGCTACTGACACATATCCATCGAGATATGGCTAGGATCAGAGGAGCGCCAACATTTTAATTGAGTATTGTTCCTTTGACACATATTCAGAGAGATATGGCTAGGATCAAGGAAGATACTGAAGTCTCTGGACCACAAATGGTGGAACCGTGAGATACAGGGATTAATTGATTAAAGTGTAACGTTGTGGCACATATCCACTGAGATATGGCTAGGATCATAATGGCCACTTAAATTTTAGATAGTGTTACGCTACTGACAAGTATCAGAAGGCTAGATACGGATAGAGTCAGGGGGACACTGGGTGTTGTTGTATGCGAATGATCACAGACGAAATAAAGTAGTGAATAGGGGTTATTAAAAATAATAAACCTGTATATTAAGACGTCTGTGACTGTCCAAACTGTATGATTTGGGGATAACTGTTGGGTTTGTGGTTGCTTAAACCATATAACCCGTTAAAAACAATTGGGAACATAAAGCTAAAGTGATGAATTGTGTGACTGAACTGAAACGGTTGAGCTGATATGTTTGAACTGTGCCGTTTGGTGTTAGACATAGCATAATACTGCTTTTGAATAGTTGTGTCGAAGCAATTTGGTTTATTATTTGATTTAACGTTTGATGTTTGACCGTACAAAATACTGGTTAAACAATTAGACCGAAATAATTCGGTTTATAAACGTGCACCAACTTTAACTAATTAGGTGGGAATTATTTGATTTAAATAAATAGACTGAAGTACTTTGAATAACGGCAGAATATTGGAAAACGCGCTAAAACGAGAAAACAGCTCCTCACAGCTCCTCAAAAAGTCTGTTCCCCCTGGACAAGAAAAAGGTAGAGTTGCGAGGGGAGGGGCTGGAGAGAGCGAAAGTGTGGCTTTTGGAGCCAGAAAAGACTGGCAGTTGGCTGGGAACGCATGTGGGTATCTGACGAGAGAATGTTCTAAACTTGCTCACCCGAGCATCATGGGTGAGAAAGTAGAGAATGTTTACATTTGCATTTTTGGTAATTTGGCAGACGCTCTTGTCCAGAGCGATTTATGGGAGCAATTGGGGTTGAGTGCCTTGCTCGAGGGCACATTGGCAGATTTTTCGCCTGGTCGGCTCGGGGATTGGAACCGGCGACCTCTCGGTTGTTGGCGCGGCGCTATAGATCACTAGGCTGCCTGCCGCCCCATATGAGTTTAAGATTGTGGCGTTGTTGGATCATGTGATGGTGGAATAAACTAAGTAAATGTTGTTTTAGACGTAATGTATAATATAGTACAAAGCAGATGGAGGGGTAAATTGAACTAATTATCATGGTAGAGCTAATGTAGTTCAGTGAGGGAACTTCATTTTGTGTCAGAGGGTAAGATGAGATCATTAATGGTACTATTGGTGGAAATCTATTTATCATTTCAAGGCATGGAGTAACAATCTGCATTTATGAGTGTAAATTCCACTGCTGATGTGTTGATCGAATGAGTACGATGGAGTATTTAGTTTGGTAATGTTGAATGGACTATTTGTAGCGTGTTTTGGGGTTAAATAGAAAAACTAACTTATTCAATAGGGAGTCAAAGGGAGAGAGAGTTTTTTGCTGAGGTGAAAGCTACTGCGATTTTCATTTGGTGACGTCACTTGCTCTATGAACTGGGAGTAGTTACTTTGAGAGCATCGCAGATGGTGTGGAATGACTGGCGATGTCCCTGGTTCGAACACAGGTAGGGACAGTAGACAAAGCTTTCGCAGTGGGGCTATATACCTAGATTACTATGTGGATTGAGAAATGTGAAAGGTTGAATTAGATAGCTTAAATAGAAGTATTCTAGAAAAGTCTATGAAAATATGTTATAAGGTTACCATGCGCTCTCCCCGAAGGAGCAAGGGGAGGGTGAGAGACAGTACAGTTCAGATGGTAGGAACATCATTAAATGTATGCTAATCAACGATAGCAAGTATTTGTTTTATTAATTAGGGCATAATCAGAGAGAACAGTTAAATTAATTGAATAGCGAACTGAAATGGGTTAGCGGGAAAATACAAAATAATTAGACGATTTTAGAACGATAATTTATTTTGGTTAGGATGAAAGTATGCATTGGCTGTTGTGATGGGGAAATAGCGCCAGCCTGTGGTGGGTCCTGGATTGGTAAAACAGTGGGGTCAGGAACAATAGAAGGGGAGACAGATTTTCCTAGGGGGTTGAACAAATAATTGATAATGGATCATTTGAGATGAGATCACATGTAGCAGAGTTAGGGTAATCAATTAAATAATCATTGTATACTCGAGGAATTTTGAGTGGTTTAATGGATTAGTTAGGAGGAATTAGATTGATACAAACAATTATTGATGGGTTAAGACTGGGGATATCATGTTTTGTGTGTATTACCATCTCTAGATTATAACCAGGAGAAAGAGATTAGCTCATCTCAGTTAGGCAGTATTTAGGTCAAAAGAGGGAGCTACCAAATTAAGTTGAGCCTAACTATATCTGATTGTTATTTTTCAATTGGGTTTTTCAAATAAATAAATAAAAAACACACCCAGCATGATGTTTATAAAGGGTTGTTATGTTGAATTTAGGGGGATTTTCAACAGATCATGGGTGGTGTTTACTATGCTGTAGGATGGAACGGTTTGTTGGGGGATATTTGAACATAAATTAATGGAATTAGCTGCAGTAATCAAAGGAATGGTTATCACTAGGTAAATGGATAAAACAGGGGAAAAACATTACTGATTGGCAGAATACACCAAATGGGGATCAGTATGGCCACTCCATTGGGAGATATAGAATAAAGTTGAATTGGAGAGCAAAAACCCAGCCCAGAGTCCACCTGGAGATAAGTTTTAACGGATGACAGGAAGAGATTTTCTTAACTCAGGAACAGGAGGCTGAGTTAGCAGCAATTCCGTTCAAATTATGGTCACAAGGACAACAGATGTAGGACTAATTAAGGGGGTAGCTCCAGTACAAGTGATTCCTCGATCCGATCATAGACCATAACAAAAGCAATACCTTATGAAAACAGAAGCAATAAAAGGGATAACACCTACATTTGAGCATTTACTTAAGGGAGGGGTGATAATTCCTGGAGATGATGAACAATGCAACTCTCCAGTATTTCCTGTTAGAAAGGAGGCACCTAGCGCCGACTGGAGGATGGTCATGGACTTGCAGGGGGTTAATAGAAATATCATTCCCAGAGTTCCATGTGTACCAGATCCACATACATTGCTGAACCAATTGAAACCAGAGAACTCCTATTTTACAGTGATAGATTTAGCTAATGCTTTCTTTAGTATCCCAGTTCATCCGGATAGTCAGGGGTGGTTTGGCTTTACTTTTCAGGGAAGGAAATGGACTTACGCTAGGATGCCTCAAGGCTACTCGGAAAGTCTTACAATCTTTGTCCAGGCTATAACTAGGAATTTGGCAAAGTTTGAACCTAGGGAAGGAAGCCAAATGTTAGTATATGTAGATGTTATTCTACTGGCTAATCCCACTCAGGAGGGATGTAAAAGGGATACAATCCAATTGTTAACCTTCCTGGCAGAACAGGGACACAAAGTGAGCAAAAAGAAACTTCAACTTTGGCAGAGCGAGGTCATTTACCTAGGACACACTATAACTCAGGAGGGGAGAATGTTAAACTCATCCAGGAAAACTGCTATACTTGAAGCGCCAAAACCGTTAAAACCAAAAACAAATGATGAGCTTTTTGGTAATGATAAACTGCTGTAAAGCTTGGGTACTCCATTATGTACTGCATACGGGTAAATTAAGTGATCTTATCTATGGGAAGGCAATGGTAGCCCATGGTAAAGTAATTTGGAACTCTAAGGAGGCATACATACATCAGGGATGTTATCCAAATGGTAGAGAGTAACGAGGGATATGACATTGGTAGTGATTTAAAGATGATGAGGTTTTTTGGTGGGCTATTAGATATAACTGGGTTAATCATGAACATAGAGATTTTTATTCTTTGTTGCTAGACAGAAGACTTAGGTGACCTAAGAATAGACTTGTCATGTCCAACAATTAGTCTTCAGGTCAAGCCCGGGAGAGCCTGGGTAGAACAGTTTGAACTAAACATAAGTGTTTTTACAAGATAAGAGATTGATTGATTGGATTACTAATTGATTCTGAACTGGATGAAAGTTGAATTTAGCTGCCATAAAAGAAAAAGGAAGTGGGAGGAGCAATAAAGAAGCAAAAGACAATCTCAAAAATGAAAGGCATGGCAATTGGATGATAAATTACATAAGGAATTGTTTAGAAAGGTGGTAATATTGACACATGGGCAAATCATGTGTCAAAAAGGGGGAGTGATAGGATTAAATAATAATGATAGGATTAAATAATAATGATACTTTTAAAAAAAAATATATATATATATATAGAAATTGAGAGCTCAACATGTATGTGTGAAGATAGTTTATTAACCACACCTGTATGTCAGAGGTTTTGTGCCCCACAGGTGAACTAAAGGAGAAGGTGACCCACTCTATCTCACCAGGAGACTGGGTGTGGATCCAGTCCCTAAAAGAAGAAAAACTGGAAGCAGGCCTGTTGGGAAGGGCCCTATCAAGTCCTATTAGATCCACCTGGGTGCATGTCACACACTGCAAAAAGGTAAACCCAGTTACACCTGATGAACAAACACAGAGTTAGGAGAAAGAACCGATCACCACTAGGGCTCGGGGGTTGGCTCCTTAACGAAGATTCCCTTACCCTGTCTGATCATCCCTGTGTGAGTTCGGTAGAAGGTGAAGCAATGGGTTGGCGTCTGACATGTTCTCAGGGCGAGGGTGGGGATTCACAGGTCTCCTGACGGTAGGTAGCTGTCTGATTGTGGGGGCCATATTCCTAACACACTCAAACCCTTCTGATCATCCAAAAGTAGTAGTTAACCTAACACAAGTTGATAAAATAATACCTGAGCACAGTCTATGAAGGCATAGGTAGGGAAAGTGGAAGATTAGGGACTTTAGGGGAGGACATCACTATATGTATGTCACCATGTACATCCTGGGATTATGTAGTTGTTCATATCGAGAGCGTGGGGGTTATGTAAATCTCCATACACAGTTTAGGGACAGGTGTAGTATTGTGAAAGTAGGGAAATACCAGAAATGGCAGTGCGACCCATAGAAGGGTAGGTACTGTCTGAAAGTCTGAAGTACGCAAAAACAGGTTTATCCTCCATGCAAGCCACCTGGGAATGTGGTGAAAGAGTCTTGTAGTAACTTGAACTATCTGTATCCCCCGATAACAAAGTCATTCCGACCTAGGTTGCCTACGTTTGAAGTCTCAGGGGATTCTAATTGTTTTTCTAGGACTAGTAAGATAGGATACAGAGTAGGGCATCTTAGCTCTGCTCCTACACAGAGAATATCACAACTAAAAGATACCATGACTAATCTCTCCTCTTTGTTGCAGCCAGAGGATTTTAGGATCCAAAATCAGGCCCGTGCTGACATCTGATGGTTGTGTGGTGATAACTGATTGTGAACTCAACTACATATGTAAACAATCAAACGTGTCAGAGACTGGTGAGTTGTCACGTAGAAAGTAGGACCTCCTCCCGGGATCCTTTGATGAAAGGATCCTTTGATGGGATAGGAGTACCTCGAGAGGTTCCAGAACATTTCAAAGCTAGGAATTAGATCGCAGCTGGGTTTGAATCAAGTATTTTCTGGTGGTCAACAATTAATAAAAACGTAGATTGGATGAATTATATTTACTATAACCAGCAAAGATTTATAAACCACACTCGTGATGCAATAAAGGGATTAGCTGAGCAGACAGCGGCAACTAGCTTAATGACATGGCAGAATAGAATAGCTTTAGATATGCTTTTGGCTGAGCGGGGCGGAGTTTGTGTTCTGTTTGGATCTATGTGCTGTATTTTCATCCTCAAACAATATAGCACCGGACGGGTCAGTGACAAAAGAGCTTCAGGGGAGTAACTACACTGACGAACAAACTGGCTGAGAACTCTGGTATTGATAGCTCCATAAACGGTTGGTTTGATAACATATTTGGTAAATGGAAAACTATTGTTGTAACTATTCTGGGTAAAGTTATAGCTTCTATGGGTATACTTGTTCTTTGTGGATGTTGTCTTATTTCCTGTGTCTGAGGTTTGGTGAGAAAGGAGATGGGGAAGGTGATTTCCCAACAGATGGTGAGATACGGCCCAATCCTGGACTCCGACCTAAGGAATTGAGGATATGACCTACCAGGCTTGGTGGAGTGACACTAGAGGGTGTCTAAAGGGGGCCAAAATATACTTCTCTGTTTGTGTTTTATGTTTTAATAGTCATATGTTTTGTGTTCTATTAATCCTGTGTTTTATGCTTTATTAATCAAGTTAACCATGTGAATGTTTGTCTTTCCTTATGTGATGGTTTGAAGTTCCTTAGTGACTGGTAACAATTTGCAAGTTGGGTGTAGATGAACTGAGGGTTTTAATTTTTTAGTATCATTATGGCCTATTAATAAAAGTGTGATTTTTTGTATGTATTGTATTATAATGAATGACAATCTGTGTTTTCTTATTTTTTGAATCACACCTTATTAGGTGTGAAAAGGGGGATTATTGGGGATTTATTATTCTCCTAAATTGATGGGATGACTAACTTAGAAAGAATGCATTCTTGACTGGGCTAATGTAGGCTGTGACACCTGGGAGGCTGTGATTGATGTGAATAGCTGTTTTAGGGGGTAAAATGAGATAAGGATTGTGTCTCCAAATGCTAGACTATACTGGTTCTTTGTGATCTGTGAACCTTCCTTGGACGTAGGAATGATGGCTCTTCTCACTATGACAGGGTGTTATGATATGGACATATGCCTGGTAACAGAGATGCATCAACGGATTGGCTGAGTAAGTTTAAACCACGCTCAAGTCTCTACTCTAATTGGTCAGCAGAGAGGTAGGAAACTCCCTCTGTCGGAGTATTTGAGTATTGAATCTAAAACAATGTTTTTAGTTCTCTGGGGTGCCCTGCGAGGTATCTCAGAGAGCCCGTATATACGAAACATCATATTTACCATTGAAGGTTTTTGCATTAATTAAAATAACTAGTATATCTTAGAAGTCGTGTTGACCTCTTTTGTTCCTAATACCAGATTTGAATTGACGCGACTTTGACAATACTTAATTCTACCACAACAAGAAAATAGAAATAATAACCTTAATCATGCATAGAAGAAAAAAGGATATCACCAAGAAAAGGAAAACCCAGGATATCTAACTCTACACAACACTCGCACTTAGCACTCACTCAAACAATTCCCAGCATGCACCAAACACTCCCAGCATGCAGAGAGAGAGAGAGAGAGAGAGAGAGAGAGAGAGAGATGGAGAGAGAAAGAGAGAGAGAGAGTGGCGGAGAGAGAGAGAGAGAGAGAGAGAGAGAGAGAGAGAGAGAGAGAGAGAGAGAGAGAGAGAGAGAGAGAGAGAGAGAGAGAGAGAGTGACGGAGAGAGAGAGACAGAGAGAGAAACAGAGAGAGAGAGAGTGACAGAGAGAGAGACAGAGAGAGAGAGAGAGAGAGAGAGAGAGAGAGAGAGAGAGAGAGAGAGAGAGAGAGAGAGAGAGAGGGAGGGAGGGAGAGAGAGAGAGAGAGAGAGAGAGAGAGAGAGGAGAGAGAGAGACAGAGAGAGAGAGAGAGAGAGAGAGAGAGAGAGAGATAGATAGAGAGAGAGAGGGAGGGAGGGAGAGAGAGAGAAAGAGAGAGAGAGAGAGAGAGAGCCTGTTGAAAGTCATCACACATTCACTTAGGATGCGTCCCAAATGGCACACTATTACCTATATAGTGTACTACTTTTGACCAGGGCCAATATGGCTCTGGTCAAAAGTAGTACACTATGTACGAAATAGGATCCATTTGGGATACCGATCTGATCTGGAGGAGCTGTTAAATTTAAGCCTGAAAGGGAAGCAGTCGCATTCAGATCGTTTCATGACGTAGTTTGAAATTTTGAGGGCCTTCCTCTGACACCGCCTGGTATAGAGGTCCTGGATGGCAGGAAGCTTTGCCCTAGTGATGTACTGGGCCGTACGCACTACCCTCTGTAGTGTCTTGCGGTCGGAGGCCAAGCATTTGCCATACCAGGCGGTGATGCAACCAGTCAGGATGCTCTCGATGGTGCAGCTGTAGAATTTTTTGAGGATCTGTGGACCCATGCCAAATCTTTTCAGTCTCCTGAGGGGGAATAGGCTTTGTCGTGCCCTCTTCACGACTGTCTTGGTGTGTTTGGACCATGATAGTTCGTTGGTGATGTGGACACCAAGGAACTTGAAGCTCTCAACCTGTTCCACTACAGCCCCGTCGATGAGAATGGGGGCGTGCTCAGTCCTCTATTTTTTCCTGTAGTCCACAATCATCTCCTTTGTCTTGGTCACGTTGAGGGAGAGGTTGTTGTCCTGGCACCACACGGCCAGGTCTCTGACCTCCTCCCTATAGGCTGTCTCATCGTTGTCGGTGATCAGGCCTACCGCTGTTGTGTCGTCGGCAAACTTAATGATGGTGTTGGAGTCGTGCCTGGCCATGCAGTCATGGGTGAACAGAGAGTACAAGAGGGGACTGAGCACGCACCCCTGAGGGGCCCCCGTGTTGAGGATCAGTGTGGCAGATGTGTTGTTACCTACCCTTACCACCTGGGGGCGGCCCGTCAGGAAGTCCAGGATCCAGTTGCAGAGGGAGGTGTTTAGTCCCAGGATCCTTAGCTTAGTGATGAGCTTAGAGGGCACTATGGTGTTGAATGCTGAGCTGTAGTCAATGAATAGCATTCTCACGTAGGTGTTCCTCTTGTCCAGGTGGGAAAGGGCAGTGTGGAGTGCAATAGAGATTGCATCATCTTGGATCTGTTGGGGCGGTATGCAAATTGGAGTGGGTCTAGGGTTTCTGGGATAATGCTGTTGATGTGAGCCATGACCAGCCTTTCAAAGCACTTAATTGCTACAGACGTCAGTGCTACGGGTCGGTAGTCATTTAGACGAGCGTCAGAGCCAGTGTAGTACAATTCAATCTTAGTCCTGTATTGACTCTTTGCCTGTTTGATGGTTCGTCGGAGGGCATAGCGGGATTTCTTATAAGCCCCCGGGTTAGAGTCCCGTTCCTTGAAAGCGGCAGCTCTACCCTTTAGCTCAGTGCGGATGTTTCCTGTAATCCATGGCTTCTGGTTGGGGTATGTACGTACCCCACTCAAGTTCTGTTGAGAGGAATAATGAGCAAGACTAACATTACATGAATCATAGTCTGTTTTCTCAAATTGAAGTGTGAAAAGGATGCTGGAGAGGAGGGGAAGGGATAAACTTAACTTGTACATGCTTGTCTTTACTACGCATATTTACACTGAGTGTACAAAACATTATGAACACCTGCTCTTTCCATGACATAGAATGAGCAGGTGAATCCAGGTGAAAGCTATGATCCCTTATTGATGTCACTTGTTAAATCCACTTCAATCAGTGTAGATGAAGGGAAGGAAACAGGTCAAAGAAGGATTTCTAAGCCCTGAGACAATTGAGGCATGGATTGTGTATGTGTGCCATTCAGAGGGTGAATGGGAAAGACAAAATATTTAAGTGGCATGGTAGTAGGTGCTAGGCTCACATGTTTGTGTCAAGAACTGCAACACTGCTGGGTTTTTCATACTCAACAGTTTCATTTTGCATTTACATTTTAGTCATTTAGCAGACGCTCTTATCCAGAGCGACTTACAGTTAGTGAGTGCATAAATTTTTCATACTGGCCCCCCATGGGAATCGAACCCACAACCCTGGCGTTGCAAGTGCCATGCTCTACCAACTGAGCTACAGGAGGCTACAGGAGTTTCCCGTGTGTATCAACAATAGTCCACCACCCAAAGGACATCCAGCCAACTTGACACAACTGTGGGAAGCATTGGAGTCAACATGGGCCAGCATCCAAGTGGAACGCTTTCGACAACTTGTAGAGTCCATTCCCCAACGAATTGAGGCTGTTCTGAGGGCAAAAGGGGTGAGGAGGGTGTATCTCAATATTAGGAAGGTGTTCTTAACGTTTTGTACACTCAGTGTAAGCATTGAGATTGTGTAGAACAGCACACGATAATTAATTACATTCCAGGAAAAACAATATAATACTGTCAGATGAGGAGACACACTGCTGTGCTATGTCTGCTGTGTGTCTGCTGTGCTATTCTAATAGTGTCAGCATCTAAATGCTTTATTCCCTGCATTATAATCCAGATTATTGCGTGCGTCCTCATCGCTAGCTCTATTTGCACCCCAATTACATTTTACACACACACAGGCACACACACACACACACGCATGCACACACACACACGCACACACGCACACACATGCACGCACGCACACACACACACACACACACACGCACAAACACAGCCCAGGGCCCAAAAACAACAGCAGGATTATCGATTCCACTTTGTGTGCGACGATTCCCTCACAAGGCGATAAGATTAGGCTTTTACAAGTCATTATACCACCCCACTCTTAGTGATCCGCCCGCTCTGTACCCTGTTGGGTCAAGATGAGTACGCCCCACATGTGGTTGCATGCAGTACAACGGAACTTAGGCTACTCCAGTGGTTATAGGCCTACATCTGTTTCCATTTATTTCATTGGAGAATTATATGGAGAGTTGAACAAAATGTAATTTTTTTCTCTTTAATATACTACAGTACATTGTTGCCTAATGCTTAAATAATCAAATTTATTTTATTCTCAATTAACACAGTGATGTCAAGTGGTTTTTATGTTTTTTTGCCCTTAAAAAAACAAACAAGAGGTAGACCTGGTCAGTACAAATGATTAATGTATACTTTAGAAGGGTCTCATCTATCTCAGAAGGTAGAACCAGACCTAGACAGTACTACTTAATAATAATCACTATATTTATTTCACAAATACTAATGATGCTAGTTATCTCCACATAGCATGGACTCATAGTACTGACAATCATTCCGGAGATTACAATAAAAAATAAAAAATGGAATGGAATAATTTTTCAGAATGCACCTTACTTAAAATGTGTGGTTGACTAGAGAGCATTTTAGTCTGGCCAAGACTAAATATATATTTCCTTTGTATTGCATAGTGATCAATAACCTGCATAAAGGTAATAGTCACTACGGAGACGCCAATAAGGTCACACTCTCACCTGTGCAACAGTACAGTACAGATTCATGCAGGAAGCATCAAAGGGGAAAGGGGAGGAAGGGAAAGAGGAACATGGGGGATTCTTTGTTTATTTTTCGTCTTGTGAATACATGCCCACTAAGAAGCTTGATCATTATTTTCATTCACTCAAACAGGGTTTATACGGAACATGATGTTCTCAGACAATCTCCGCCGTTTTCTCATTATAATCAATCATACCAAGAACTTGAATGCTCCAAAAGTGGCATACATTTAAAAAAAGCATTAGATAGGTTGGAATGGGCATATTTGGTGGCTGTCTTTAAAAAGTTTGGTTTTGGTCCAGCATTCCTGGATTGAGCTATTGTACAAATCCCCCAAAGCATCTATACAAACAAATGGACAGATCTCTGAATCATTTAAGTTATCGAGAGGGACAATAAATGGATTCTCTTTGTCTAGTTATTTATTTTCTGTACTCACAGAACCAGTAGCATCAATAATGACAATTTATGGCTCAATCCGGGGCAAAGAGATTGGTGGAGATCAACATGTGACATCATTGTATGCAAATTTTGTTTTACTTTATTTATCTTAACCAGAACATTCTCTGTCATTTATTGTCCTACTGTTGGACACATACAGTGCCTTTGGAAAGTATTCAGACCACTTGACTTTTTCCACATTTTGTTACGTTACAGCCTTATACTAAAATTGATTAAATAGTTTTTCCAAATTAAATAGTTTTTCCTCATCAATCTACACACAATACCCCTAATTGCTAATTAATGAAAAATAAAAATAAATAAAAATCACATTTACATAAGTATTCAGACCCTTTACTCAGTACTTTGTTGAAGCACCTTTGGCAGCGATTACAGCATAGAGTCTTCTTGGGTATGACGCTACAAACTTGGCACACCTGTATTTGGGAAGTTTCTCCCATTCTTCTCTATAGATCCTCTAAAGCTCTGTCAGGTTGGTTGAGAGAATGCCAAGAGTGTGCAAAGCTGTCATCAAGGCAAAGGGTGGCTATTTGACCGTGTGGCTCCGAGGATAGCGGGTTCAATCTCAGTGCAAGACACTCGTTTCAATTTGTCCTGTTTTAAACCTATCCCAAACCTTAACCTTTACCGGAAACCAGTCCCGTCCCCCACCCCCCCCATCTTGTTGCACATGTAGGCATGCTCACACACACAGACATATACATTCTGAACAACGAGGCCTGTGTAGTATCAGTAACCCACATCTGGCCCAGATAATATCCAGACCCAGCCTGTTTAAGTGTCTGCTGGACAAGCAGGAAATCGCACTCTATCAAATGACTGTTTTCCCCAGAATATGAGCACAAAATGAAAGGGGTCGTGTAAGAATTCGGAAGTGCCCTGCCTCTCACACCACGCTCCACAGTCGATTCCAGATGTGCTGTTTGGGAGGAGGGGGATGAGAGAGGGAGGACAAAAAGAAAGAAAGAATAGAAAGGGGAAGCTGGAGACGCAGAGACCTATATAGCTTGGTGGAAAAACAAATGGAGGGATAGATAGGAAGAGGCATAGAGGAAGAAGGGAAAGAGCATGTTGTCGGATGTTGGACCAATATAATATCACATTCTTCCACTGGACAGTCAGTACTCTGAACAAATCGAGTTTCACAGTCTCATGTCAGTCTCTTCCAATCCAACTAGCTCTCACAGTCTCATGTCAGAATTAGATGTTCATCCATGTTTCTCAAACGTCAAATTTCGAAGTGTTCAAGGTTAAGTTTAGGCATTACCTCTGAATTTTTATGGTAAGGGTTAAGGTTTGGGATAGGCTTAAAACAAAATCTAAAAACCAACTGTCTATTTCTGGATTCAAACTTGCAAACCGAAATCTACTTGAATGAAACAACGCTCACTGTTGCCCTTAGTGGCCGGTTTCCACGTCATCTCCCAACGTCCTCAGACATGGATGGAAGTCGAATACTGACTTGTATCACAGGTAACCTGGCTGCTCCAATCCCACCCAGCAGATGCATAGGTCTGCCTGGAACACAAAATGCATGTGACTAGTTCACACAACACGTCAGTAAATATAGCTACCAGCCTGCAGCAACCTGCCACTCACCAACCTGATCTAACCAAGCATGGCAGGCTGCTCACACCACAGCATATACTATACTGTATACCGGCAGAACATCCATGCAGTCAAATGTCTTATCTGAATTATGTGGTCAAATGGTCAAATCAATGCTATTTTCTGTTTTGTTTGTGATATTTCAACTAGGGTTAGGATTAGTTAGGGTTATTTTGGGTTAGGCTATAATATCACAATAAGGGTGAGAGCTGTGTCCAGTGGATAAAAAATAAACACTACACAGAACACACAGAGGAACATCTTACTATTGATTTAATGGGGTTTGAGTGGCCTTACTGTGGCCTTCTGTGGTGGTTTATTGAAGCAATAAAACACACCTAAACCACCAGGGAGGACTTTAAAGTGTGGTTGATCGACGCATAGTGATGTTACAAGCCGTTTACGCCATGCATTATTAACGAACAGCAGCTGATGACCATAACCATGTTCAAATATTTAACAATGTGGTGATTTTGTGTGTGTGTTTGAATGTGTATGTGTGTGTGTGCGCGTGCATGCGTGTGTGAGTGAGTGTGTGCATGTGTGTATTTTATGGAGTGTATAACTGAGAGTTTAATCTGAGTCTTTTTCGAGAGTTTAATCAGAGCTCATGAATGTTTTAGGGTTGTTTTGATTGCAGCAGAATGTTTTAATGGATTTAACGAAAAGGATTGCCCGCTTCTTCCACTCTCTCCCTCTCTCTCCCCATTCTCCCTGTCTCAAGCTAACACTCCTCCCGCTCCCTCACTCCACTTTCTCCCTCCCTCGCTTGCTCTTTCCCTCTCTCTCCTTCACACTCTCTCGCTCTCCCTCTCCATCTCCCTGTCCTCTCTCTCTCGTTTGTTAGAGAATTTTGAAAGCATTACACTTCAAGTGCCCCTAAACCATCTGCTGCGAAATAGCTGTAATGCTAGAGAAGATTCAGACAACTTTAAGAGAAGAAATCAGTGCTCTGTGAAAGAGTCGTGATGAATAGAATCTGCATCCTCCTCTCTCTCTCTTCCCTCTCTCCATCTTTACTCTCTCTATTTCCTCCCTCTTCCTTTCCTCCCTCTCTCTTTGCTCTCTCTTTTTCCTTGCGCTCCTCTCAGTAGTATCTTCCCATACCAGTGTGAGAACCAGTTCAAACCAGTCTGAAGCCAATCAGTCCCATACAGGGATTCAGGGCTGACAATAATAAACTTAAAGTGAACTAATAAAATACAGAAGTCAACACTCTGGCACCTACTGAGAGACAGCAGAGCTTCTCCCTCTCTCTGACACGCACACACACACACACACAGACACACACACACAAGCACATGCACACACACACACACACACACAATCCTGTTACCTGAGCCTAGGTCCAGGATCAGGTGAGTGCCTTTAACAGGCAGCTGAGCAGGCTGTACTGTGGATGTGTCTGTCTGACAGATGAGGAGAGTAGAAAGGAAATATAAAACCCCACACAGACACGGGAGAGCACTGCTCTATCTGTAAACACTATGATGTGCTACACTATGGAGACTGTATAACAGAGAGAGCACTGCTGTACACTATGGAAATTGTATTACAGGAATGCTCCTGGATGCACCAGCAGCCCATACAGTGGCTGCAGCTGAGCTGTCCTTATGTTCGCTCTGCAAGCCTCGGGATGTTGACCACTATACATACACACACTCATGCACGGAGGCACACACACTCATACACACACTCATGCACATAGGCACACACACGTTTGTTTTACTATGTTTGTGGAGACCAAACAATTGATTACCATTCAAAATCCTATTTTTCCTAACCCCTAACTCTAACCCTTAACCTAACCTTAACCCTAACCTTAACCCCAAACCCCTAACCCTTACTCTAACCCTAAACCTAACCTCTACCCCTAACCATTATTCTAACCCTAACCCTAATTGTAACCTAAGTCTGATATAGTATTTTCCTTGTGAGGACCGGCAAAATGTCCCCACTTGTGCAACATTTACCTTGTTTTACTATCCTTGTGAGGACTTCTGGTCCCCACAAGGATAGTAAAACCAAATACACACACACACACACACACACACACACACACACACACACACACACACACACACACACACACACACACACACACACACACACACACACACACACACACACACACACACACACACACACACACACACACACACACACACACAAACACACAGACACATACACACACACACACACAGACACAGACACAGACACACACACACACACACACACACACACACACACACACACACACACACACACACACACACACACACACACACACACAGACACACAAACACAGTCATAATGGCCCACTTTAGCACACGCTGCAAGCCCAAATCTCCAGTTACCACCGCCAGACAACCAAAACACATTACCGCACATCATATTCTTCACTAACGTACAGGATGTAAATCAGGAAATAAACATATTACCACCTCCCTCTCACCATTTAAAAGTTATGTCCGCCTGTAAAAAAAAGTGTTGAACATCTTTAGGAGTGTAGGGGCGGTGTGTTTAAGGATAAATGATGGCTCTAGAGTAAAAGCACAGACATCTCAACTGAGTACCTGTAACAGCTTCAGTGTACTGTATAAGAGCTTCAGAATTATGAACCAAGCACTAACGTTACACATACCTTTAGAACACTTTGCCGTCACATTACTGTCATCATCTTTACTTACACTGTGTTATGAGAATTACATGTTTCAGCAACAGTAATATACTCTATTGAGATAATATGGAGTTTATTCTGCTACATTTGTTTACTGATTAATCTCCACCAACACACACATACACACGTACACATACACGTACACATACACATACACATACACATACACATACACACACACACACACACACACACACACACACACACACACACACACACACACACACACACACACACACACACACACACACACACACACACACACACACACACACACACACATAGTGTTGAATATAGACAGGTGTGTTTCTTTCTAAATCATGTCCAAACAAATGAATTGGCCACAGGTGGACTCCAATCAAGTTGAGGTGACATCTCGAGGATGATCAAAGGAAATTGGATGCACCTGAGCTCAATTTGGAGTGTCATAGCAAATGGGTCTGAATACTTGTGTAAATTCGATATTTTTGTATTTCATTTTCAATGCATTTGCTAACATTTCTAACATTTCATTTTAATCCATTTTGAATTCAGGCTGTAACACAACAAAATGTGGAATAAGTCAAGGGGTATGAATATTTTCTGAAGGCACTTAAAGGAAAGGTTCACCCATTCTGAATGTTATATTGTTTTTGTGCATCTCTTAGTGATGTTCGATCGATTCCCTGGGTCATTTCATGTTTTCATATGTATCTGAGTTATTGGAATACAAGCAGGCAGGAATCCGTCCGGTATGATGTAGCACTGTGATAAAGTCGCTCTCACTACACTGGAAGTGAATAGGAATACGACTGTCAGATTTCAATACTGCCCGATGTCATAACTCGGGAGGATGTCTTCTCTCGAATGAGCCATTGATCATATTGTTGCAAAATTTGTAATTTAACAGAGGGTATAGCACATTTTTCCTTTTTGTGACTAGTTTCAGGAAACTAGGCATATGTCGCGCGTCAATACGTCACAGGAGAGGCATCTGAATGTAAACATGTATTTTTTATGTCCCTTAATAACAAACTTGTATGCCATGTGTAAATACGAATAAAATTGTTAAATTACGAGCCTAGTTGGTTTAGCCACGGAAATTGACAGGAACCTTCCCGCTAGCCATTATCGTCTGAGATAACGGATGGGCTGGACATGACGAGCGATGAGTTCGGATTGGTCTGCCATGTAGCGCGCTTCTGTCTATAACATGAGCTGCTCAGTATGTGTAGGTAATCCTTTCTAATGTGGCTTTTTTGAAAGATGCTGTCCACTTTCTGGAGGACCGAGTTTTGAAATCAGTGGAATGTCCGGTGGAAGCAGAGTATGATAGCTATGGAGATGGAAAAGATTCTAGCATTTGATTGCAAATATGTGGAGGGAGTTGAAAAGAGAACACACTGTTGTATAAAACACCTCCGGATTACATCTTGAAACTAACGGCAAGCATGGCTTTCATGACAGAGAGGGAGAAGCGTTCATCCATGTATTTGGGTAAGAGAGTCTAGCTAGCTACATTTTCAGATATTATACGTTTCTTATTTTGACAGAAAGTAGTTTTCATTGCAAGTTAAAGCCTACTGTTAGCTAGCTAGCTAACGTTAGCTGACTGGCTCGCTAGCTAGCATTACATTTATGATCTGTGTAGTAATATTATTCAAATCTCAGAGCCATTTGCATTGCTAGTTATAGCCTAATGTTAGCTAGCTAGCTAACATTGAACCTAGTTGGTTAGTTTTAGCTACCAGCAGATTCATGCAGGGTAGTAACGTTATCAGTTGGGATAATGGTTCATTGTTTAGCTATCTAGCTAGCTACATGTCTAAACAAAAGACTCCACTATGCAAGTAACCATTTCACAGTACCGTTTACACCTTCTGTATCCTGTGCATGTGACAAACTTAGATTTTTATTTGAAATAGTGTGTGTTTTCCAGAGACGGTAATGTGAAGAACAACATGACCTGAACCAAAGTCAAATTAGGATATAACGTTAGGCCAACGAGACAGTGTCCAAGTTCTAAAATTATCCGGTAGAATGCCCTGCTTTTATTTCATCACACTCACAACCGTGATCTATTTTCTGTAATTCACTCGCTATTCACTTGTAAATAATTATCTTGTTGTGAGTTTATTTTCCTGTAATAATGAATACAAATTAGCTAAAGTTAAGACATTGTCAGCTATATGATATGGTCATTATTTGAACTGGCTAGGCAGCTAACTTAACATTAGCTAGCTAGCTAACAAGCTAGAAACTAACCAAAAGTTGCTGAATTCATTTTTAAACGGATGGGTTTATTGGTGTTAAAATACACCAGTTACGCTATTTTGGACCATCAGGCTGCTGATGTCATGCAACCTTTCGTTTTTGTGTTAATACTTTTTCATAATGACAAAGACAAGTTTGATATCGGACGACAATAGAATGTTCATGATGTCACTGCAACAACTGTATACAGACATGTTGATAGACGTAGTATAAACCAGCCTTTAGTATTGAAATCTTTGGTTGTTTAGTACACTACCATACTCACTCTGTTTAGCACATGGCCTCACATGTGAATCCATAAAAAGATGGGTGGGGCTAAGGCTTAAGAGGGTGTGACCAATGCTAAATGGGTGTAGACAAAGAAGAGGTGTACCAAAACATTCAAGGGCCATTTTCTCAAAAGTTGATCAACTTTCAGTTATTTCCTATTGGTCCTCAACTTTAGTGCATGATAAACCATTTTCTAGCTCTGAGTCTCTACTTATATCCAATGTAAAAAACATAATTTCAAATGTTGCTACATAAGACCGAATCAAGACGGTCGGTCACATTTGTCTGCCCCTTTAGTCCAGGGTGCATTGCAATTTTTTTTCTGAGGTCTTGGCTGATTTATTTTGATTTTCCAATGATGTCAAGCAAAGAGGCACTGAGTTTGAAGGTAGGCCTTGAAATACATCCACAGGTACACATCCAATTGACTCAAATGATATAAATTAGAAGCTTCTAAATCGATGACATCATTTTCTGGAATTTTCCAAGCTGTTTAAAGGCACAGTCAATTTAGTGTATGAAAACTGCTGACCCACTGGAATTGTGATACAGTGAATTATAAGTGAAATAATCTGTCTGTAAACAATTGTTGGAAAAATTACTTGTGTCATGCACAAAGTAGATGTCCTAACAGTTGAAGTGTACCTATGATAAAAATTACAGACCTCTACATGCTTTGTAAGTAGGAAAACCTGCAAAATTGGCAGTGTATCAAATACTTGTTCTCCCCACTGTATATAGCCTAACAGTTACTAATTGGCAAATAGTAACCCTGTTTTTTGTTCATGATTATGTAATCACATTTATATGTACTCTGTTACCACCCCTGGTGTATGTCTGTGTGTACACTGCCTCCAGAAAGTATTCACACTACTTGACTTTTTCCACATGTTGTGTTACAGCCTGAATTTTAAATTGATTAAATTTAGATTTTTTGGGGTCACTGGCCTACACACAATACCCCATAATGTCAACGTGGAATTATGTTTTTCTAAATTATTTCAAATTAATAACAAATTTAAAGCTGAAATGTCTTGAGTCAATAAGTATTCAACCCCTTTGTTATGGCAAGCCTAAATAAGTTCAGGAGTACATTTGCTTAACAAGTCGCATAATAAATTGATGACCCAATCTACACCCATCACATCGTCCATAATAACAAACAGGGCAGGCAGGGGTATTGAGGGTGTGCAACTTTTATTTTCTGTTAATGGTTAGGTAGCATAAACGTAACCACATGTAACATATGGATTTGCATTAGTCTACACATCAAAAGTCCCAATGCAAAGTTACACCTCACTTTCCTATTTTTGGAGTTACTACATAAAACTGACCAGAATTCCGAAGAATGCCGAAGTAAATATGGCACAGCACTGGGCGCAAACCCATGAGGCTCGAAGCCAGAGCGCACTGCTTAGACCACCGCGCCACAGGAGTTCACAATGCTCTAGCAAGCAGGGAGAGTTGTTGATGATACAGCGCATTGTTTTTAATTATTTTGTTTTAAGCCTTCCCCAAACCATAGACCTCACCTTAACCACTTGGAATTAAATACCTAAACGTAACACTTTGAGTTGTTTCTGTTTTAACTCTGTCACCACGCGGAATAAATGCGTAAAAAATCTATGTTCATCCATAATATGGCAAATTCCGAAGATAAACTATGAGATCAAGTTGAATATTTAGGACGCGGCAAGCCAGCCTATTCCCTATAATGTCAACTTCATCAGAAATAACTTCAAATGTATAACTTCTAATTAAACCAAATCATTTGCACTGATGACTACTGGTTTCAATAAAATGTTCTGCCAACTTACAAGCAAATACTAATAGAATTTATTGTTAAAAATCAACTTGCAAGGTTGCTAGCCAACTAGACCTACCAGCCTTCAAACGTTGTGTTAGCAGTGCATGAGTCAGACAGTTTCTATCAATACCTAGCGTACAGCTACATTAAAGTAAACCAAAGTTTTGTAAATACATAATGCCATTTAGAGGCTTTGCGGGGCCGAGGGAGAGTCAGGGAAATCCAAAATAGATAGATTCCAGATGTCCGTCAGCTAGCGCTGTAGCATTAAGCCAACGTGGATTAAGTCAAGTTACAAAACTCCCGTAGACTAATTCACAGAGAACATGCCGAAAAGTTGACAAAACAAAAAGTAGAACAGACGAGGCACTGCACAACAATAGATTAGTAGACAATAAATATGAGAAAGCAATAGTTATTTTCTCATTCGTTTTGAGACCACGTCAAGTGGTCCAGAGCCTGCTGTGTTACCGGGTTTCCACTAGATAACACAGTCACAACGTTTATGAAGAGCATGCTGCATGGCCACAATGCCAATTTTCTGAAATATTGTATTAAAATATGAAAATGAGGTTATATCTCATTAAGTATGTGCATATTTGCATGTCACGCAAATCAATTTTCTGGACACTGGATGGAGTCAGCCTAAATATTTTGGTTTCATTTCCAGGACCAGACTTACACATAGCTAATTGTGGATAAAATACTAACAATACGATTTTCTGCACATTTTTCTGAAGAAAATGTAATCTACAATAAACATTTGACAACATATCAACAATTCACTATGTATAAGTCTGGAGAATATGTCTAAGGATAACCACACAACTTTTGGTAAATGCAGATGCTTCTGATGCTGAGAAAAATGTGTTGGTGTGTGGGAAGATTCTGACTTTCAGGAAATGGCAGTTAAAGACAAGGAAACTGAATTCAGACAAACGCCAACCACCAATTTAGACCCAATTACCATCTCTTCAAAGTAAGTTACTACATACAGTGCCTTCATACCCCTTTACTTTTTCCACATTTTGTTGTGTTACACCCTGAATTTAAAATGGATTAAATTTAGATTTTGTGTCACTGGTCTACACACAATACCTCATAATGTCAAAGTGGAATATTCTTTGTAGAACATTTTAGAAATTAATAATAAATTAAAAGCTGAAATGTCTTGAGTCAATAAGTATTCAACCCCTTTGTTATAGCAAGCCTAAATAACTTCAGGAGTAACAATGTGCTTAACAAATCACATAACAAGTTGCATGGACTCATTCAATGTTCAATAATAGTGATTAACATAATTTTTGAATAACTACCCCATCTCTGTACCCCACACATACAATAATCTGTAAGGTCCCTCAATCGATTAGTTAATTTCAAGCACAGATTCAACCACAAAGACCAAGGAGGTTTTTCAATGCCTCGCAAAAAAAAGGGCACTGATTGGTAGATGTAAAGCAGATGCTGAATATCCCTTTGAGCATGGTGAAGTTATTAATTAAGCTTTGGCTGGTGTATCAATACACCCAGTCACTACAAATATACAGGTGTCCTTCCTAGCTCAGTGAGTGAAAAGGAAGTATGTACAGAATAAAAATATTTCAAAACATGCATCCTGTTTGCAACAAGGCACTAAAGTAATACTGTAATAATTGTGGTAAAGACATTAACTTTTTGTCCTGAATACATAGCGTTATGTTTGGGGAAAATCCAACAAAACACATCACTGTGTACCACTCTTCATAATTTCAAGCATGGTGGTGGCTGCATCATGTTATGGGTATGCTTGTCATTGGCAAGGACTAGGGAGTTTTTTCAGATAAAAAGAAAGGGAACACAGCTATAAGCACAGGCAAAATTCTAGAGGAAAACCTGGTTCAGTCTGTTTTCCAAGAGACACTGGGAGACAAATTCACCTTTCAGCAGGACAATAACCTGAAACGTAAGACCAAATCTATGCTAGAGTTGCTTACCAAGATGACATTGAATGTTCCTGAGTGGCCTAGTTACAGTTTTGATTTAAATCTGCTTGAAAATCTATGGCAAGACTTGAAAATAGTTGTCTAGCAATGATCAACAATCAACTTGACAGAGCATGAAGAATTAAAAAAATAATAATGGGCAAATATTGTACAATCCAGGTTTGCAAAGCTCCTAGAGACTTACCCAAAAAGACTCACAGCTATAATCGCCACCAAAGGTGCTTCTACAAGCTTCTACAAGTGTGAATACATAGGTAAATTAGATATTTATGTATTTAATTTCAATACATTTAATCAATTTTGAATTCAGGCTGTAACACAATGGTATCAACACTTTCTGAAGGCACTGTATAGTCCAGTTTGTAACATTCTCTATGAAATGAGATGTTAAATGATGCGTGATTCAATGTAGTGAGCTTTGAAATTATGGATGTATGTCCATTTAAAAGTGGTTACAATTCATCACATTTTGATAACTGTAGTATGTACTTTTTGAAAATACTAATATTAAAGGACAAAAATACCCCAAAATCTCAAAATAATATGGCCGCTGAACATTTCGTGAGTAGGATTTAGCCCATTTTCAATCAGATACGAGGATGAAACATTAAAATATCTATGATTCACATATCATGTAAGGATATATTTTGAAATGATGCATTTCTTGAGGAATACGGATACATACGTTATCAGGCAATGACTACAGATATGGTACATTTCTGAAAATATGTGGATTTGTTCATGCCTGAGTATAACGGCTTGGATACAATTTGTCAGCATGTTGACAGTTTGTTAACTCCCTTTCCAGAATTAGAATATTCTACAGTATGTAAGCGGGTGCACGCCCATCATGTGACTGTCTTGAATGTATCTCACCCCAGATATCTCCCTGGATTCATATGGTAACAGGGAGATTTCGGAGGTCCAGATTGGATGCATGTAGAAACTGTCCCATTACGGAGAATATCCTAGTACTGAATATGAAATGAAAGACATGCATATCTGGAGCATGTCTACTCCTTATACCTAATAAAATGTCAGATATCTGAAAATATATAGATAAAGATATCTCCTGATATTGATCCTTTTCGCCCAGTGACACACAGTGCCTGTGGACTGATGTTATGCTTGTGGTGGATAGTGGGAGTAATGCCTTCTGACAATCTATGTGGTTGTAGGAGGTGCAGACATTAATTGAAGTGGAGCTGCCTGATAGCTTGTTGCCTGTTACAGTAGAGTGATGGGGATTGTGTGTGTGTGTGTGTGTGTGTGTGTGTGTGTGGTGCTGTCGATAGACAAGTGATGCTGCTGCTGCATATGCAACAAGCTCTCACAGTCTCACTGCAAAGTTAGACGTTTGTCCACGTGTATATACAAACTTCACATTTCGAAGTTGCTCTAAACATCAAATTTCGACATGTTTGTTGACACCGCACTGCCTATCACTGGGAGTGACCCTCGGCTCTAACTGACTATACCTCATGAGTCTTGATGTCTGCATCTGTTAAAAGAGATGAGAAGACAGGAAGATGGAAAAACAGTTAACCTCACTCAACCCCAGACATGGAGATTATTATGCAGCTTCAGCACAACCAAGAAGCTCAGAGGAATGACAGTGTAACTGAAGAAAAGAGATGGAAAGAGGAAAGAGTGTCTGAGGATCACATGCTCAAGTCTTTTTCCATCCATTTTTTAAATTATTATGTTTTGGCTCTGGCACTGAATGACTTACAGTATATTCTACTTGAAGGTTTTTAATGATAGAATAGTTTGAATGAAGTGTGTTTTCATATGCAAGTTCCCTGCTCGGACGAATGTGTTTCTGCACTACCAGTGATTTTAAATTAAGGGATATTAAACAGCTGTGTTTTCATGTGTGTGTGAGTAATATATTTTCTGTGTTTCTACAGAGATATCAATGGGGTCTTACAGGGACATAACAGTAAAGTGAGTTAGCGTTTCCTCAGACATCGCTGTGAGCCTATGAACGTTAGAGAGCAGCAGCAGCAGCTCATCTCCTCCTGCAGCTATCAGCCCGCTGATTGGTACATAAGCTTGGTATTAGGAGGAATCCAATCTGTGTAATAGCCAGGGGGGTTGGTGTGTGTGTGTCTGTGAATGTGTGCGTGCATCAGTGCGTGTGTGTTTGTGAAGCTTTGTGTACTTGTGTGTGTGACTGTGTCTGTGTCTGTGTGTGTGTGTGTGTGTGTGTGTGTGTGTGTGTGTGTGTGTGTGTGTGTGTGTGTGTGTGTGTGTGTGTGTGTTTGCGTGCGTGCGTGCATGTGTGCGTGTGTGTGTCTAATGGCGAGGGATTCCAATGGATTTGCTCCAGTCCTCCTGCCTCCAGGCCTAACCATCAGTGAGCTAGTTGGCACGATTAGATATCCAGCCAGTCAATGCAGTAACGCTTAGCTGTGTCATATTCATAGACCAATGCTTACTCTGAGTGTGACTGTTAAGTCTTCGTCTCAAATGGCACCATATTCCCTATATAGTGCACTACTTTTGACCAGAGCCCTATAGGCCCTAGTAAAAGTATTGTACTATATAGGGAATAATAGGGTTCCATTTGGGATGCTAATTGTTCTTTTGACCAATCAGATCAGCTCTGAAAAAGATCAGATGTGAAAAGATCTGACGTGATTGGTCAAAAGACCAATTAGTGGAAATAATATCAGAATTGTAAATGCAGCCAGAGGTTTATGTTAAACTGGGATGACTGATTATGAGGCTCCCTGCCCGGGTCGAATGGTCAGTGTGACTGTGAGTTGTGTGTGTGTGTGTGTGTGTGTGTGTGTGTGTGCGTGTGTGTGTGTGTGCCGGGCCGGATTAATGAAGGGATTTAGCAGGGCTGAAGCCCCTTGGCCCAGTCCCATGGGGGGCCCAAGAGGCAGCAAAATAAATGTTTTAATAAATAATAATAATAATAAAAATAAATAAGGAAATGTATACTGTATATATTATATATACAGTATATATTATATATGTAGTATATATTCTATAGTTTTTCACTGCAACCGCCAACCACAGGAAGACTCAGGAGCCCGCTCTCAATGAGTGTAGACAGCCTGCTGCTGCCACTCAGCTAATCATCAGATGGGGGAAGGAGAGGAGGTAGGGGTCCGACATGGGTAACTGGCGGGCCCTGCCTTGATTGGGTAACTGATTAATACAAAAAAATGCATAAACTGCATAATAAATAAATGTGACTGGTCAATTGTGTGAGTCAGGGGGCTTGGCAAAAGACAGTAGGGGCACCATTTTTTAACCAACCACAGGAGCCCGCTCTCAGTCTTCAAAATACACCAGAGAGCATAATTTAGCCATAGAGGATCAATAGTTTATAAGTGCATTCGGAAAGTATTCAGACCCCTTGACTTTTTCCACATTTTGTTACGTTACCGCCTAATTCTGAAATTGATGAAATTGTTTTCCCCCTCATCTACACACAATACCCCATAATGACAAAGCAAAAATAGGTTTTTAGACATCTTTGCAAAGGTATTACAAACAAATCCTGGAAATATCTCATTTACATAAGTATTCAGACCCTTTATTCAGTACTTTGTTGAAGCACCGTTTGGCAGCGATTACAGCCTCGTGTCTTCTTGGATATGACGCTACAAGCGTGGCACACCTGTATTTGGGGAGTTTCTCCCATTCTTCTCTGCAGATCCTCTCAAGCTCTGTCAGGTTGGATGGGGATTGTCGCTGCACAGCTATTTTCAGGTCTCTCCAGAGATGTTCGATCGGATTCTGGTCCGGGTTGTCCCGAAGCCATTCCTGCGGTTTCTTGGCTGTGTGCTTAGGGTCATTATCTTGTTGGAAGGTGAACCTTCGCCCCACTCTGAGGTCCTGAGCAGGTTTTCATCAAGGATCTCGTTGTACTTTGCTCCATTCATCTTTCCCTCGATCCTGACTAGTCTCCCAGTACCTGCCACTGAAAAACATCCCCACGGCATGATGCTGCCGCCACCATACCTCACAGTAGGGATGGTGCCAGGTTTCCTCCTGACGTGATGCTTGGAGTTCAGGCCAAAGAGTTCAATGTTGGTTTCATCAGACCAGAGAATCTCGTTTCTCATGGTCTGAGAGTCCTTTAGATTCCTTTTGGCAAATTCCAAGCGGGCTGTCATGTCCGTTTTACTGAGGAGTGGATTCCGTCTGGCCACTCTATCATAAAGTCCTGATTGGTAGAGTGCTGCAGAGATGGTTGTAATTCTGGAAGGTTCTCCCATCTCCACAGAGGAACTCTGGAGCTCTGTCAGAGTGACCATCGGGTTCTTGGTCACCTCCCTGACCAAGGCCCTTCTCCCCCGATTGCTCAGTTTGGCTGGGCAGCCAGCTCTAGGAAGAGTCTTAGTGGTTCCAAACTTCTTCCATTTAAGAATGATGGAGGCCACTGTGTTCTTGGGGACCTTCAATGCTACAGAAATGTTTTGATACCCTTCCCCAGATCTGTGCCTCGACACAATCCTGTCTCGGAGCTCTACAGACACTTCCTTCGACCTCATGGCTTGATATTTGCTAAGACATGCACTGTAAACTGTGGGACCTTATATAGACAGGTGTGTGCCTTTCCAAATCATGTCCAATCAATTGAATTTACCACAGGTGGACTCCAATCAAGTTGTAGAAACATCTCAAGGATAATCAATGGAAACAGGATGCACCTGAGCTCAATTTTGAGTCTCATAGCAAAGGGTCTGAATGCTTATTTATGTAATTGTTTATTTTATTTTATTTATACAAGTTTTTATTCAATCCATTTTAGAATAAGGTTGTAACAAAATGTGGAAAAAGTCAAGAGGTCTGAATTCTTTCCGAATGCACTGTATATATATTGCCTCCTTATATTGTACAGTCTATGTGTCATTGGCCTGGGCTATTTGTTTGAATTCAAGACCAGATTGATCCCAGTTTGTCAGAGAAGCCACTCATTTCAGTAATTTGTGTGGTATTAAAAAATATTCAGCTAATGATTTCTGTAATGTAAATTACATAGAATTGCATAAAATGCCAATTTTTTTCAGCCCATGTGTAAAAATCATAAAAAAATGCCTCTGCTCAACTGTAGTCTATGCCACATGGCAAATATTAATCTGGCTTTATTATAAAGGGGCTTTTTCTTCAACAGTACATTTACCATGCATGGAATTGCATCTTGGTGCACGGATTAGTTTACAGAAAAATATGTGGTGGGGGGGTTGGGGGGCTATTAAAAAACAAAACCGCGGGTCTATGATTTCTTAATCCGGCCCTGTGTGTGTGTGTCTGCCTGCCTGTCTGTCTGTCTGTCTGTCTGTACCTCATCTAAGAGCTAAGAGCATGCTCTTTCAGCCTTGTTCCATACCTCCTGGGGTTTATAACACAAGCATGTTCTCCTGATCTCTTCTCTTACTCTATTTTCTTCCCCTAGCCTTACTCTATCTCCCCCCCCCACTCCCCTCACCCCCCTAGCCTTACTCTATCTCCCCCCACTCCCCTCACCCCCCTAGCCTTACTCTATCTCCCCCCCACTCCTCTCACCCCCTGGCCTTACTCTATCTCCCCCCACTCCCCTCACCCCCTTTGCCTTACTCTATCTCCCCCCACTCCCCTCACCCCCCTAGCCTTACTCTATCTCCACCCCACTCCCCTCACCCCCCTAGCCTTACTCTATCTCCCCCCACTCCCCTCACCCCCTAGCCTTACTCTATCTCCCCCCCACTCCCCTCACCCCTAGCCTTACTCTATCTCCCCCCCACTCCCCTCACCTCCTTAGCCTTACTCTCCCCCCTACCACTCCCCTCACCCCCCTAGCCTTACTCTTTCTCCCCCACTCCCCTCACCCCCCTAGCCTTACTCTTTCTCCCCCCACTCCTCTCACCCCCCTAGCCTTACTCTATCTCCCCCCACTCCCCTCACCCCCTTTGCCTTACTCTATCTCCCCCCCACTCCCCTCACCCCCCTAGCCTTACTCTATCTCCCCCCACTCCCCTCATCCCCTAGCCTTACTCTATCTCCCCCCACTCCCCTCACCCCCTAGACTTACTCTATCTCCCCCCACTCCCCTCACCCCCTAGCCTTACTCTATCTCCCCCCACTCCCCTCACCCCCTTAGCCTTACTCTATCTCCCCCCACTCCCCTCACCCCCTAGCCTTACTCTATCTCCTCCCACTCCCCTCACCCCCCTAGCCTTACTCTTTCTCCCCCCCACTCCCCTCACCCCCTTAGCCTTACTCTATCTCCCCCCACTCCCCTCACCCCCTTTGCCTTACTCTATCTCCCCCCACACTCCCCTCACCCCCTAGCCTTACTCTATCTCCCCCCACTCCCCTCACCCCCTAGCCTTACTCTATCTCCCCCCACTCCCCTCACCCCTAGCCTTACTCTATCACCCCCCACTCCTCTCACCCCCCTAGCCTTACTCTATCCCCCCCACTCCCCTCACCCCCTTAGCCTTATTCTCCCCCCTACCACTCCCCTCACCCCCTTTGCCTTACTCTATCTCCCCCCACACTCCCCTCACCCCCTAGCCTTACTCTATCTCCCCCCACTCCCCTCACCCCCTAGCCTTACTCTATCTCCCCCCACTCCCCTCACCCCCTAGCCTTACTCTATCTCCCCCCACTCCCCTCACCCCCTAGCCTTACTCTATCTCCCCCCACTCCCCTCACCCCCTTAGCCTTACTCTATCTCCCCCCACTCCCCTCACCCCCTAGCCTTACTCTATCACCCCCCACTCCTCTCACCCCCCTAGCCTTACTCTATCCCCCCCACTCCCCTCACCCCCTTAGCCTTATTCTCCCCCCTACCACTCCCCTCACCCCCCTAGCCTTACTCTTTCTCCCCCCCACTCCCCTCACCCCCCTAGCCTTACTCTATCCCCCCCCCACTCCTCTCACCCCCTAGCCTTACTCTTTCTCCCCCCACTCCCCTCACCCCCCTAGCCTTACTCTTTCCCTCCTCTCTCTCTTGTTGAAGGAGATTGATGTCCAAAGGGTCTTTGTCTGGTTTGTAGGCTCCAGACAGACTCAGACAGACTCAGATACTGTACAGTACATGGGGGGAGGAAGTGTGTGTGTGTGTGTGTGTGTGTGTGTGTGTGTGTGTGTGTGTGTGTGTGTGTATGTGTGTGTGGGTGTGTGTAGCTGTGGAGACAGAGCCAGTGTGTTTTTATGGCCATTACTCATCATGTCCATGCCTCACTGGGCTGCTGCTCTGTTGCCGTGGGGATAACTGCTGGGTAAGCAGGGCTGAGGGAGTCTGCCTCTGTCTGTCTGCTGTGGACTGATGCACAAACACACAAACACACAAATACACACATACACACAAACACGCACACACACACACCCGCCTCATCTCTCTCTCTCTCTCTCTCTCTCTCTCTCTCTCTCTCTCTCTCTCTCTCGCTCTCTTTCTATCCGCCCTAAGGAAAATCCCAGCCAGGATGATAAAGGACATAATGCTAACTGATGCCTAGCTAACATGCACCAGCCAGAGAGGTACCAGGAGGACAGGGAGGTATAGATAACTGCCAGAAAGTTCTCTGTGTTTTCTGGTCATTTCCCACACACAGACGACAGGGTGACCTGGCCACGATGAAGAGGTCGCCATGCCAACGTGTCGCTGACACTTGTTTGGCCCAGCGTTACCAAGCTGTCACCCGCAGAGAGCCCCCCTGCCAGGTCGTGTTTAGCCCATCACCATGACAATGGGATTATCCGTGACAGGGGCCACCTGAGTCAGACCCTGACGGGTCAGCCACCTGCAGCTGAGTCTGGGTCTGTGTGTGTGTGAGGCCAGGTCGCTCAAGATCCAAGGCAAAATTCGACATTCGTCCAGGTACCCAGGATGTCGGGAATTGATTCAAAACAGGCCATTAGGGGCAACGGTGAACGCTACCATGAAGTAGGTTTGGGTTTTGCTAGGGTGTTGTGGACGGGGATGGCTGAAGCTGCGAGCTCTGGCTCTGAGGGTCGCGTATTCAATCCCAGTGCTAAACACTCGTTTTTTATTTTTTTTATTTTAACCCCATCCCAAACCTTAACCCTGACCTTAACCTTTCGGAATTAATGCCTAAACTTAACCTTCGAAATTTGACGTTCATGGACAAACCTCCGATACTGAAGTGAGACTGTGAGAGCTTGTTGGTGTGTGTATGTGTGTCTGTGTGTGTGTGTCTGTGTGTGACACAGCCATACTGGTCATTACACCTGCAGCATATTAGAGATCCTTCCTAACAGTGGCAAATGAATGAAACTCAAATCACTATTCATGAAGCTGAAGAACAAGCAGACAGACAACACATGAGTCATTCTAGGAGCCAGCAATCTGTCAACACTGTGGCTTTACTGACCTCACCGGAAGGAGTTGGGCTGCTTCCCAAATGGCACCCTATTCCTATACCTTACAAAGTGCACTACTTTTGACCAGAGCCTTAAGAGGCCATGTCAAAAGCAGTGCATATAGGTAATATGGTGTAATTTCGGACGCAGGTCTGTCCAATCCACAGTGTGTGTAGATCTGTGCTGCTAACCATGGCTCTGTCCCAGGGTGCCCTGCTGTCTGCTCCAGACATCCCATGATGCCTTGAGGGTGATTTATGCACCTCTGTCCTCCCCTGTTCAGTGGCTCGGTGCCCTGCCATGGTGCCTTCTGGGTAAAAACGGAGGGTGAGTGTCTGAGTGGTGAGTTATTAAAGAGGCGTGATATTCCTCTGTCATGCTCTACCTCTCAGTGTGTATGTGTGTGTGTGTGTGTGTTTTTGTGTGTGTGTGTCACAGGAGGCTGCTGAGGGGAGAACGGTTACTAATAATAGCCGGAACGGAGCAAAGGGAATGGCATCAAATGGAAACCATGTGTTTGATGTATTTGTTACCATTCCACCCATTCCATATCAGTCATTCGAACGATCCCGTTCTCCCCAATTAAGGTGCCACCAACCTCCTGTGGTGTGTGTGTGTAATTTATTGTCCTTTCTCAGTATTTTTTCATTACATGTTTCTATGTGAAACATGCCATGCTCATGAAGCTGTCTGTATTCCTCTTGCTCTCTCCCCTCCGTCCTCAAAATGAGGACTTTTACAGAGGGTGCAGTGTGTGTGTGTGCGTGTGTGCGTGTGTGTGTATCTTGCATCCTGATAAGAAGACCCAGTGCTTGTCTGTAGTCAGGAGAGCTGTGGCCCTGTAGCTCTAAACCTTTTATCAGTACTGGGTACACATACAATGTAAAACATTTAAATAATACACTACCGGTCAAAAGTTTTAGAACTCCTGCTCATTCAAGGGTTTTTCTTTATTTTTACTATTTTCTACATTGTAGAATAATAGTGAAGACATCAAAACTATGAAATAACACATATGGAATCACGTAGTAACCAAAAAAGTGTTAAACAAATCCAAATATATTTTATATATGAGATCCTTCAAAGTAGTCACCCATTGCATTGATGACAGCTTTGCACACTCTTGGCATTCTCTCAACCAGCTTTATGACATAGTCACCTGGAATGCATTTCAGTTAACAGGTGTGGCATCTTAAAAGTTAATTTGTGGAATTTATTTCGATCTTAAAGCGTTTGAGCCAATCAGTTGTGTTGTGACAATGTAGGAGGGGGTATACAGAAGATAGCCCTATTTGGTAAAAGACCAAGTCTATATTATGGCAAGAACAGCTCAAATAAGCAAAGAGAAATGACAGTCCATCATTACTTTAAGTCATGAAGGTCAAGAACTTTGAAGGTTTCTTCAAGTGCAGTCGCAAAAACCATCAAGCGCTATGATGAAACTGGCTCTCATGAGGACCGCCACAGGAAAGGAAGACCCAGAGTTACCTCTGCTGCAGAGGATAAGTTCATTAGAGTTACCAGCCTCAGAAATTGTAGCCCAAATAAATGCTTCACAGAGTTCAAGTAATAGACACATCTCAACATCAACTGTTCAGAGGAGACTGTGTGAATCAGGCCTTCATGGTTGAATTGCTACATAGAAACCACTACTAAAGGACACCAATAATAAGAAGAGACTTGCTTGGGCCAAGAAACACGTGCAATGGACATTAAGCAGGTGGAAATTTGTCTGATTACAACCGTCGTGTCTTTGTGAGACAGTCTTGAAGGAGTTCCCACATATACTGAGCACTTGTTAGCTTCCATTCCTTCATTCTGCGGTCTAACTCATCCCAAACCATCTCAATTGGAAACCATCTCAATTGGGTTGAGGTTGGGTGATTGTGGAGGCCAGGTCATCTGATGCAGCACTCCATCACCCTACTTCTTGGTCAAATAGCCCTTACACAGCCTGGAGGTGTGTTTTGGGTCATTGTCCTGTTGAAAAACAAGTGATAGTCCCACTAAGCCCAAACCAGATGGGATGGCGTATCGCTGCAGAATGCTGTGGTAGCCATGCTGGTTAAGTGTGCCTTGAATTCTAAATAAATCACAGACAGTGTCACCAGAAAAGCACCCCCACACCATCACACATCCTCCTCCATGCTTCACGGTGGGAACCACACATGCGGAGATCATCCGTCTCACCTGTCTCACAAAGACACGGCGGTTGGAACCAAAAATCTCAAATTTGGACTCATCAGACCAAAGGACAGATTTCCACCGGTCTAATGTCCATTGCTCATGTTTCTTGGCCCAAGAAAGTCTCTTCTTATTATTGGTGTCCTTTAGTAGTGGTTTCTTTGCAGCAATTCGACCATGAAGGCCTGATTCACACAGTCTCCTCTGAACAGTTGATGTTGAGATGTGTCTGTTACTTGAACTCTGTTAAGCATTTATTTGGGCTGCAATCTGAGGTGCAGTTAACTCTAATGAACTAATCCTCTGCAGTAGAGGTAACTCTGGGTCTTCCTTCCTGTGGCGGTCCTCATGACAGCCAGTTTCATCATAGCGCTTGATGGTTTTTGCGACTGCACTTGAAGAAACTTTAATGTCTTAAAGTAATGATGGACTGTCATTTCTCTTTGCTTACTTGAGCTGCTCTTGCCATAATATGGACTTGGTCTTTTACCAAATAGGGCTATCTTCTGTATACCACCCCTACAATGTCACAACACAAATTATTGGCTCAAACACATTAAGAAGGAAAGAAATTCCACAAATTAACTTTTAACCCTCCCGTTGTCCTAGGGTCAAAATGACCCGCCACTGTGTTGAACCAACTTTATTTAATTTTTATATTTTTGGGATCATTTGTCAGAAGGAGGCAGTGAGACTTTAAAGAAAGTATCACTGCCTCCTTCTCACAAATGATCCAAAAAATATAAAAATTATATAAAGTTGGTTCAACACAGTGGCGGGTCATTTTGACCCTAGGACAACGGGAGGGTTAAGAAGGCACACCTGTTAATTGAAATGCATTCCATGTGACTACATCATGAAGCTGGTTGAGAGAATGCCAAGAGTGTGCGAAGCTGTCATCAAGGCAAAGGGTGGTGTCAACGTCTGGGTGAAGTGGTGAAACGGAATCAGGTGCAGGACACAGAACTGAGAAATGAATGGATATACTAAAACAAAAGTAAACCATAACAAACCCTCCACGCAGGGAAGAGCAGAACAACAGCTCACCAAACGACGTAAAACAACGGACAATCACGCACAAACCCAGGAGGGAAAACAGAGGTAATTATAGGGAAACAAATAAGCATAATGGGTAACAGGTGTGAATAATAAAGACAAGACTAGTGTAACACAGAAACATCGATTGGTGGCAGCTAGTACTCCGGTGACGACGAATGCCGAAGCCTGCCCGAGCAAGGAGGAGGGGCAGCCTCGGCTGTATTCGTGACTGGTGGCTACTTTGAAGAATCTCAAATATAAAATAGATTTTGATTTGTTTAACACTTTTTTGGTTACTACATGATTCCATATGTGTTATTCCATAGTTTTGATGTCTTCACTATTATTCTACATTGTAGAAAATAGTAAAAATAAAGAAAAACCCTTGAAGTAGTAGGTATTTCCAAACTTTTGACTGATACTGTATAGTTGTTTCAGCTAATTATTATTAAGTAACTGGTTCAACAGCCTTTTTTAGTTGACTCAACTTTATTATTCAACATATCCTCACCTGAGATTTAAACTCACTACCTCTTAGTTCATTGCATTCCGATCTTCCTGCTACGCAACCATTTCTGTGTCAGTTATAAATTAATCTGACTATTCTCTCATCATTGATTTGATACTTATTTAAGCCATTTTAGTTTTTCTATATAGTTGTCTAATTTCGGTGGGCCATATTACTCTGTTTTAATGTTACTTCTTAATCACTATGTTAAATAGTTTTTCTTGAGTGTACTTTTAACAGAGCTGAGCAAAGTGTATCAATACAGGTGAAATCAGTCTTTGACACAGACATTGTGGAATTGCAGGGAAATTGGAATTCTGTGAACCAAGAGGTTGTGAGTTCAAATCCCAGGTGAGGACATAATAATTACTGTATAAATGAACATGCACAATCTAATAATGAATGCCAAATATGTACGTTGAAAACATTGTATGTTAAAAGCACTGTGTGTGTGTAAGTAGCTCCATAGTTCTTTTCAGGTAAGATGCCCAAATAATAATTTCGAGTTGAATGAACATTTGAGACAATTTGAGAAAACCCATCATTTTAAATTGACTGAATTTTTGCCTTAGTTTTCTCATGTTTCTCATGTTTGGGCCAACTAAAAATGTTAAGTTCAGGTAACACTTTGACTGAAAAGTTGAGTAAACAAAAAAAAAAAGGCTGTGTAACCAGTTACTTAGTAATATTTAGTTGAAACAACTAGTGTTAAAGTTTGGTGTGTGTGACAGGGACACTTATCAGGCACACTGTGTGTGTGTGTGTGTGTGTGTGTGTGTGTGTGTGTGTGTGTGTGTGTGTGTGTGTGTGTGTGTGTGTGTGTGTGTGTGTGTGTGTATGCCCTGTCCACTGAGTGGTGTGTGTATGAGTAGCGTTCACAGGGATAAAGATTACCTCTCGCTGTAATTGGTCAGATAACATCCGTAAACCAGCGCCCCCAGGTAATCTCCCCTCCGTTTATTAAGATCTGATCTACGACATGCTCCTGCTGTGGAGATCACGGGCCTTCATTAACTCTACCTGCTGTCCTATCTGATCTGGGGCCTGGGCTGCAGTAATTATCTCCCACCCTGACAGACAGACTGATATTTCAATATTAACTGATATGATAACACTGTGTCCCTCAGCAGATGCTCATACTTTGATGTTTGTGTTTTAAGCGTGTGTGGATGATGTGGCTCTGTTTCACTAACTATATTCTCAATGGCTATAGAATGTAACAGACACGCAGATACTATACAATACATGAAGTCAACTCTGTGTACAACGCTGTGAGTTTGAATTAAAGATGTTTCACCACAGTGTTCCTTATTCACCATATAAAGCTACAGATTGATCAATCACTATCAAATGTACACTGCTCAAAACAATTAAGGGAACACTAAAATAACACATCCTAGATCTGAATGAATGAAATAATCTTATTAAATACTTTTTTCATTACATAGTTGAATGTGCTGACAACAAAATCACACAAAAATTATTAATGGAAATCAAATGTATCAACCCATGGAGGTCTGGATTTGGAGTCACACTCAAAATTAAAGTGGAAAACCACACTACAGGCTGATCCAACTTTGATATAATGTCCTTAAAACAAGTCAAAATGAGGCTCAGTAGTGTGTGTGGCCTCCACGTGCCTGTATGACCTCCCTACAATGCCTGGGCATGCTCCTGATGAGGTGGCAGATGGTCTCCTGAGGGATCTCCTCCCAGACCTGGACTAAAGCATCCGCCAACTCCTGGACAGTCTGTGGTGCAATGTGGCGTTGGTGGATGGAGCGAGACATGATGTCCCAGATGTGCTCAATTGGATTCAGGTCTGGGGAACGGGCGGGCCAGTCCATAGCATCAATGCCTTCCTCTTGCAGGAACTGCTGACACACTCCAGCCACATGAGGTCTAGCATTGTCTTGCATTAGGAGGAACCCAGGGCCAACCGCACCAGCATATGGTCTCACAAGGGGTCTGAGGATCTCATATCGGTACCTAATGGCAGTCAGGCTACCTCTGGCGAGCACATGGAGGGCTGTGCGGCCCCCCAAAGAAATGCCACCCCACACCATGACTGACCCACCACCAAACCGGTCATGCTGGAGGATGTTACAGGCAGCAGAACGTTCTCCACGGCGTCTCCAGACTCTGTCACGTCTGTCACATGTGCTCAGTGTGAACCTGCTTTCATCTGTGAAGAGCACAGGGCGCCAGTGGCGAATTTGCCAATCTTGGTGTTCTCTGGCAAATGCCAAACGTCCTGCACGGTGTTGGGCTGTAAGCACAACCCCCACCTGTGGATGTCGGGCCCTCATACCACCCTCATGGAGTCTGTTTCTGACCATTTGAGCAGACACATGCACATTTGTGGCCTGCTAGAGGTCATTTTGCAGGGCTCTGGCAGTGCTCCTCCTGCTCCTCCTTGCACAAAGGCGGAGGTAGCGGTCCTGCTGCTGGGTTGTTGCCCTCCTACGGCTTCCTCCACGTCTCCTGATGTACTGGCCTGTCTCCTGGTAGCGCCTCCATGCTCTGGACACTACGCTGACAGACACAGCAAACCTTCTTGCCACAGCTCGCATTGATGTGCCATCCTGGATGAGCTGCACTACCTGAGCCACTTGTGTGGGTTGTAGACTCTGTCTCATGCTACCACTAGAGTGAAAGCACCGCCAGCATTCAAAAGTGACCAAAACATCAGCCAGGAAGCATAGGAACTGAGACGTGGTCTGTGGTCACCACCTGCAGAACCACTCCTTTATTGGGGGTGTCTTGCTAATTGCCTATAATTTCCACCTGTTGTCTATTCCATTTGCACAACAGCATGTGACATTTATTGTCAATCAGTGTTGCTTCCTAAGTGGACAGTTTGATTTCACAGAAGTGTGATTGAGTTACATTGTGTTGTTTAAGTGTTCCCTTTATTTTTTTGAGCAGTGTATTTATAAAGCCCTATTCACAAAGTGCTATACAGAAACCCAGACTAAAACCCCAAACAGCAAGCAATGCAGATGTAGAAGCACGGTGGCTAGGAAAAACTCCCTAGAAAGGCAGCAACCTAGGAAGAAACCTAGAGAGTCTCTTTCTCTCTCTCTCTCTCTCTCTCTCTCTCTCTCTCTCTCTCTCTCTCTCTCTCTCTCTCTCTCTCTCTCTCTCTCTCTCTCTCTCTCTCTCTCTCTCACATTCTCATGGCTCTACAGTATGGCAGCCTTCCTGCCAGTTGTAGAGTACTGAGTGTCTGATCCTCAGTGTTTGAAGACAGACACAGATACAGCCCTCTGACTCTGATAAGACAGCTCTCCTTTCATACTGGCTCTGCCAGCTTCACTCTCTCTATCTCCCTAACTTAGAATGACTGTTGAATACTTACACTACTCACCACTCCCTCACTGAGAATCACTATCTAATACTGAGACTACTCGCCACTCCCTCACTGAGAATCACTATATAATACTGAGACTGATGAGCAACGATCTTTAGCTGTAACACACACCGCTGGAAGTATGTGGACACATGGGTAAGCGAGAAGTCACTGTAGTCTGGCCTCCACACACGCACACACACCAAGGTAAGGTAAGGGTTAATGTTTGGGATAGGGTTCAAACAATTTAATTAAAATCAGTGCCTAGCACTGGGATTGAACACGCGGCCCATCCACCATTCCCATGCACAACGCCCTAGCAAGCCGCAAGCTTTCTTGATGGTTATAGCGCTCATGGTTGCCCCCAGTGGACGGTTTTGAACGTTGAATATCGCCTTAGATCTCGAGTGACCTGGCTGCATACACACACACACACACACACACACACACACACATACTTACTCTTACACCTTATGAATAACCCTTGGAAATAACGCATCTCTATCTCCTCACTCACAGACCAAACCTAAACCTCAACCTCAGCCCGCACACTGCTTCCTACTGCATTCCTATAGCTCTTAGATCCAGCTATGCCATTCAGTAACTCTGACATGTTGAATTACTACAGGTGTAGGATCTTAGTTTGAGACAGTTTGCTACAGCAGGAAAATAATCCTGCAGCAACAGAAAATGTAAATTCTTATGTGGATTATAATTAATGAGAATTTTTGTAGGGGTTGAAACATTTTTTGTAAGGGAAAATTAAGTCGGAAATGTCAAAGTGGAAATTAGAAACTTCATAAGCCATTTTAAACCTCAAATACACTACAACTTGAAAATGTCCTTCATTGCAGGAAAGTTATCTTGCAACAGGGTGATCAAATTAAGATCCTACACCTGTATGGCCCCGATTCCGGCCCAAGTTAAGTGCGTAAATGGAATGTAATTATCTTTTTATGCACTTTTCTCTCTATGTGTATTCTGACCTTGAATTTAAGCATGAGAATGGCATGCTAGTCACGTGCTATTCGTTCGTGGTTGAGCTAAGAAATTAAGGTGTGTTGGAGGTGTGTCTACAGATACGCTGTATTCTGACCTTGACTCAATTCTCTCATAATTCCACCACCTTTACGCACGAAAACACCATGAATAAGGTAGTGCAAACCTGCCAGTTCCAAGTGAAAAAAGCATCTACTTTCTCTTTTTAACATTTTGCATCATTCCATTCTGTTTACCTTACTTTCCTCGTCCGTGTAAGTTGTTCCTGAGGGTCGCTAGCATTAGTGGATCATATTAGGCTAACGTTGTGCAATAATTTGGGACATGTAGCCTATTTGAATCATTATGGAACTAAGACCACATGTAGCAGGTTAAACCTAGAGCCTGGCACACGGTTCACAACGACTAGACCGTTGTCACACAGTGTCATGATTAGTGAGAACTGGGTAGATTTATAGGACTATTGTTCAAACCCTATTGTACAGCTTTTTCCACCTTCCAATATTTAATCGATTGAACTTAAATATGACAACTTTCAGGATGAATCAAACCACTGTATTTGTTATTCATCACTATATTTTGTGTGTAAAGGCTCTCCAAACTTGTTATTTTTATGCTTCATACATACTTTCCTAACCCTAAAATGTGCCTAGATAATCTATAAAGTCAGAGTATTTTTTTATCTACCAGTTGGGGCTGAAACGGATACGAAGATGCATAGATGCCATTTTTTCATTGACCCCTATTTTCTGAACCCGTTCCTCGATGTATTCTAGTCTGTAGACAAAATTCTAATTAAAGGTACACCGTATTTAAAGGGATGGCTTAAAAAATCTGTTGGCCAGCAAGTGGGAGGGTTTTCAGCGGTTACATTTGATTTATTAAGCACGTGCAAGGGAAGCACGCCTGCAAAGCCCGTTACGTACCTTCATAAGGTATGTCTGAATACCAACCACTGAGAAGTGCGTAGGAAAGGCGTGTAAGAAAGATGTGATTCCCTACGTCGAAATCGGGCCCTAAGTGCTTAGTTTGGAGGTGCAGTATGCGTGAAATTACTGTGATGTATATATATGAATGTTGACAAACAAACCACGATCCCAGGACTCACTCACACTCACTCACACACACACACACACCTACTGATGGGCTCATCCATACTGCATTGATTGGAAAATAATTACTACAGTGGGCCTTGGACACAATAATAGATGGGGGGATGGAGAGAGAGAGAGGGGGGGGGGGGAGAGAGAGAGAGAGAGAGAGAGAGAGAGAGAGAGAGAGAGAGAGAGCGAGAGAGAGAGAGATGAAGTCGAACGGTCGCTGGTTCGAATACCCGGGCCGACAAGTTTAAAAATCTGTTGATGTGCCCTTGAGCAAGGCACTTAAACCTAATTTGCTCCAGGGGCGCCATACTACTATGACTGACCCTGTAAAACAACACATTTCACTGCACCTATCCAGTGTATGTGGCAATAAAGCATATTTTTTTTATTTGTTATATTTTAGTGAGTAGAGGGTAGAATGCTGACTGCTGTGGTTTGGAGCTGACTGCTGTGGTTTGGAACTGACTGAAATGTTGATGAAAAGCAGACTGATGAAAACGTCTGGGGGGCGGGGTTTGTAGCTGTCTCAGCAGAAAAAGTGTGTGTGTGTGTGTGTGCGTTCGTGTGGAGAAACAGAGACTTTTCTGACAGACAGGGGGGTGAATTACATCTGAATCTGACCGTCAGCACTGCCAACAAACTGCCATAACCTGACGTGGGATCAGTTACTGCTACACAAAAAACACAATGTCATTTTATTCTGCTTTAGGCAACAGCAGCAAAGCTTTAAGCTGCAGGCAGGGTAAATATCTCATAAACTCACTCTGTCTCCTGAAAGTTACATCTTCCTTCTCTTCAGAGACTCAGACTGTGAACTCTGCAACAAACACCTGGAATATTGACCTGAACCAACCTGTAAAACTGATCCACCAACAGTCATATCTGTGTTTGCTTGTGACTGAGAAAGAGTCAATGTGTGAATGATCATGTATGAGTGCTGCTGTGTGTGTGTGTGTGTGTGTGTGTGTGTGTGTGTGTGTGTGTGTGTGTGCATGCTTTTGTCTGTTGGTCTGTGTGCGGTTGCGTGCATGTGTTTGTGTGCATGTGTGTTCATGTGCCTGTGTGTTTGCATCCAGGTTAAGGTGTATCCTGGAGAGCCTGAATCCAAGCCTCTACTCCACTCCTCAATCAAAGTCATTGATCCATCCATTCCCCTCGGTGCTCTGTCTGCCTCTCAGGCTACGTCCCAAATGGCACCCTATTCCCTATGTAGTGCACTACTTTGACCAGAGCCCATAGTATTGTAGTGTATAGGAAATAGGATGCCATTTGGGACCCTGACTCTGTGGACCAGTCCATTTGGTCCTGCTGTGTTTGGCAGCGGGCTGCAGCAGACACAGTTACTCTGTACACTAACTGTGTGACAGAGTGGTGAGATAGATGGGTCTGCTCTGAGTAATGGGATTGGATCACTTCAGAAACGTCATTTCTGGCTCCAAGACGCAACGCTAAATATCATTATATTAAGATGGATATCCACAGCAGAGCAGCACCGGACCGCATGCAGTACTACAGCACTCTGTCTCTTTTACTCTTTTACTAGTCTGTCTGTCTCTCTCTCTTTTTTTCTCTCTCTTTCGCTGTCTCTCTCTCCCTGTTCTTACTGTACATCTGCATCTCACTTGCTCTTTCCCTCTGCTTCTCACTGTTTCTCCTTCCCTATCTCTCTCCTCTCTCCGTCCGTCCGTCCGTCCCTCTCTCTCTCTCTCTCTCTCTCTCTCTCTCTCTCTCTCTCTCTCTCTCTCTCTCTCTCTCTCTCTCTCTCTCTCTCTCTCTCTCTCTCTCTCTCTCTCTCTCTCTCCTCTCTCTCTCTCATCTCTCTCTCTCTCTCTCTCTCTCTCTCCTACTACTATAGTATGATATTATTCATTAGTTCTGAAATATTCAGGAGTTAGGATCAGGGTAATTTACCATGGTGGAAGCAGTGACTCTCAACAGGGAAATTATTTTAATTCACTGGTACAGTTACACAATCTCTCACTTACACTACAAACGACTCCCATTTCTAGGACAGCAAGGTCACCAAAGGTAAATGTTTCGGTGTACTGTGAGTGCATGGGTATGTCTTTGCTGTGTATATACAGTCGTGGGCAAAAGTTTTGAGAATGACACAACTATTGGTATTCACAAAGTTCGCTGCTTCAGTATTATGAGATATTTATGCAAAGAGTTTATGCAAAGAGTCAATATTTGCAGTGTTGACCCTTCTTTTTCAAGACCTCTGCAATCCGCCCTGACATGCTGTCAATTAAATTATGGGCCACATCCTGACTGATGGCAGCCCATTCTTGCATAATCAATGCTTGGAGTTTGTCAGAATTTGTGGGTTTTTGTTTGTCCACCCGCCTCTTGAGGATCGACCACAAGTTATCAATGGGATTAAGGTCTGGGGAGTTTCCTGGCCATGGACCCAACATTTCGATGTTTTGTTCCCCGAGCCACTTAGTTATCACTTTTGCCTTATGGCACGGTGCTCCATCATGCTGGAAAAGGCATTGGTCGTCACCAAACTGTTCTTGGATGGTTGGGAGAAGTTGCTCTCAGAGGATGTGTTGGTACCATTCTTTATTCATGGCTGTGTTCTTAGGCAAAATTGTGAGTGAGCCCACTCCCTTGGCTGTGAAGCAACCCCACACATGAATGGTCTCAGGATGCTTTACTGTTGGCATGACACAGGACTGATGGTAGCGCTCACCTTGTCTTCTCCGGACAAGGTATTTTCCGGATGCCCCAAACAATCGGAAAGGGGATTCATCAGAGAAAATGACTTTACCCCAGTCCTCAGCAGTCCAATCCCTGTACCTTTTGCAGAACATCAGTACATCAGTCTGTCCCTGATGTTTTTCCTGGAGATAAGTGGCTTCTTTGCTGCCCTTCTTGACACCAGGCCATCCTCCAAAAGTATTCGCCTCACTGTGCGTGCAGATGCACTCACACCTGCCTGCTGCCATTCCTGAGCAAGCTCTGCACTGGTGGTGTCCCGATCCCGCAGCTGAATCAACTTTAGGAGGCGGTCCTGGCGCTTGCTGGACTTTCTTGGGCGCCCTGATGCCTTCTTCACAACAATTGAACCTCTCTCCTTGAAGTTCTTGATGATCTGATAAATGGTTGATTTAGGTGCAATCTTACTAGCAATATCTTTGCCTGTGAAGCCCTTTTTGTGCAAAGCAATGATGACGGCACGTGTTTCCTTGCAGGTAACTATGGTTAACAGAGGAAGAACAATGATTTCAAGCACCACCCTCCTTTTAAAGATTCCAGTCTGTTATTCTAACTCAATCAGCATGACATAGTGATCTCCAGCCTTGTCCTTGTCAACGCTCTCACCTGTGTTAACGAGAGAATCACTGACATGATGGCAGCTGGTCCTTTTGTGGCCGGGCTGAAATGCAGTGGAAATGTTTTTTGGGGGATTAAGTTAATTTTCATGGCAAAAAGGGACTTTGCAATTAATTGCTATTCATCTAATCACTCTTCATTACATTCTGGAGTATATGCAAATTGCCATCATCAAAACTGAGGCAGCAGATTTTGTGAAAATTAGTATTTGTGTCATTCTCAAAACCTTTGACCAAGACTGTAGATTGTACGTAAGAGGAAACTGTAAAATGCATGTGTGTGCTTCACGTTATGGATATGCTTTAAGAGCAGAGTGCTGTAACCATGGAAACTATTGGCCTTTACTTACAGCATTTTATCTTCTATGAGTGTCATGAGAGAGACTGGAAAAAACATGCCCAAAACATCAATTTATCTCTCTTTCTATCACTCTACCTCATCTAACCTCACATCTCCATCTTTTACTCATCCCCTCCCTCCATCCACCCTATCTACCGCTCTCAGCTTCTTCTCTTTACTCTTCCTTATCTCACCCATTCTGTCTACCTACATCTTCCCCTTCCGCTCTTCTTTCCAGCAAAGTCGCTTAAGAATCACTTAGAAATTGGACGTCTATCCATGTCCCGAGGACGTCGGGAGATGCCTTCAAAACCTGCCACTAGAAGTGACATTGAGCACTATTACCATCAAGTAGGCTTCGGTTTTGCTAGGGCACGGCGAATGGGCGTAAGTGGCAAGCTTCAATCCCAGTGGTAAAAATTTAATAAATACCCTATCCAAAAATATAACCCTTAACCTAACCATTAGGAATGAATGCCTAAACTTAACCGTGGAGTTATTTTTGATTTAACTCTATCCATAAACCTTAACCTATTTGGAATTAATGAAGGATGAGCAGCAGAAGGAGGAGCAACCCAGGGTGTCAAAAACACCTCGACATTTGAAGTTTGAAGCAACTTCAAAATATGACGTGTGGAGAAACTTGAATCTGAATCTGAAGTAAAATTGGTCAAACTGTGAGATCTTGTTGCTTCTTTCTACCTTATCTCTCATTCCTTCTCTCCCTCCCTCTCTCCACCACCGCTCACCTTATTCAGAACCGCATTCTAAAGTACTCTCATAATTTGATTCACAGCCGGCTCGCTGCTTGAGGAGGATGAGGAGGATGCAAGGAGGGGTGTGTGGGTGTTGTTTGTCTGTGTGTGTGTGTGTGTGTGTGTGTGTGTGTGTGTTGTCTACAAGAACGCTGTGCATCACAGAGAATACTCCAGCAGCTGCAAATCTCAGATTATGTCAGCTCATTCAGCCAGCCGCCTCTCTCTCTCTCTCTCTCTCTCTCCCTCCCTCCCTCCCTCCCTCCCTCCCTCCCTCCCTCCCTCCCTCCCTCTTTCACCCAGCATTCCGCTGCTTGGACAGCCAATCTGAGAGTTCATGACACACTTCTTTACTATGACTGAAGGCATGTGGAGCTCTGGGCTCAGAACACAAACTCACTGATCTCTGAGGATGCTGCAAAAACACACTGTGCAAAAACAGAGTATAGGAAAACATGAACAGACTGATAAACACAAACCTGTAAATTTTATGTACAGACACATCCTGCCAGATATGCACTCACTCACCCTAATGTAAATACACTTATGTAATTCAAGCAGTTTTGAATCCATTTTCAGACCTCTAATTGAAGTGAGGCAGACTTAAGAAAGATAGAGAGGGAGAGAGATGAGAGAGAGAGAGAGGAAAATAGATGGAGAAATAGAGGAGATAGGGAGAGAGACTGATAGAGATCGAGAGATGTAGAGAGAGAGACTGATAGAGAACAAGAGAGGTAGAGAGAGAGAGGTAGAGAGAGAGAGAGAGAGAGAGAGAGAGAGAGAGAGAGAGAGAGAGAGAGAGAGAGAGAGTGCCTGGGGTGTGCCTGGAGCCCTAGCATTGGTCCAATACTAATTGCATTGTCTTGCTGGGGAGAAAGTGCACATCATTAGCATCATTAAGGGTAATCATCCCTAATTATGAGCACAGTTAGCGCCCACTCTCCACTCACAGCACCTAGACCACTGTTCTCTACCTCTCTCTCTACCTGCCTTTGCCTCATTCCATTCTGTCTCCCATTACCTTTACCTATTCTCTCTCTCCACCTCTCCCCTCTCTCTCTCTCTCTCTCTCTCTCTCTCTCTATTCCTCTCTCTCTCTCCATATATCTGCTGTGTGTCTCTCTCCTGCTTTGTTTTCTTCCTCTGTCCTGTCTCTCTGAACAATTGGAATCTAGACAGATGGGAGTATCGAGAAAACATATCCATCCTGTTAACAAATAGTCAGTAACCACAAATCTGAAAGCTCAGCAGAAACATCTTGGTAAAGTGAAAAGGAATTGTTTGGCACGTTTCCAGAAATATTCTCCTTTATTTGGCTGTGGATTACAAGGACCTAGTTTGATAGGAACCAAATACAGGCTGAAGACGCAGAAGGAGGAGTAGTACTCCTGAATGGCGCCGGAGAAGATGGCTGCCGTTTTACAGCCCTCTAACCAATTGTACTATTATGTGTGTTTTTCCGCGTTATTTGTAATTTATTTTGTACATTATGTTTCTGCCATCGTCTCTTATAACCAAAAAGAGCTTCTGGATATCAGGACAGCGATTACTCACCTCATATTGGACGAAGATTTTTTCTTCAACGAGGCGACCGCGAAGGATATCCTACAGACACCCGACAAGGCCCAAATCCCCGTCATTCGCATGAGAAAGAGACAGAGATATTGTGGACGTAGGTCGGGGTGCCTTGTAAGAATCCGACGGCGAGCGAGTAAACTGCCTCTCCCATCAATCCTATTAGCCAATCTTCAATCATTTGAGAATAAATTGGATGACCTAAGATTATGGTTATCCTACCAACGGGACATTCAAAACTGTAATATCTTATGTTTCACAGAGTCATGGCTGAACGACGACATGGCAACATACAGCTAACGGGCTATACGCTACATCGGCAGGATAGAACGGCTGACTCCGGTAAGACAAGGGGTGGCGGTCTGTGTATATTTGTAAACAACAGCTGGTGCACAAAATAAATACTAAGGAAGTCTCAAGGTTTTGCTCGCCTGAGGTAGAGTATCTTATGATAAGCTGTAGACCACACTATTTACCAAGAGAGTTTTCATCTTTATTTTTCTATTTACCGCCACAAACCAATGCTGGCATTAAGATTGCACTGAATGAGCTGTATAAGGCCATAAGTGAACAGGAAAGCGCTCATCCAGAGGCAGCGCTCCTAGTGGCCGGGGACTTTAATGCAGGGAAACTTAAATCCGTTCTACCTAATTTCTACCAGCATGTTAAATGTGCAACCAGAGGAAAAAAAACTCTAGACCACCTTTACTCCACACACAGAGACGCATACAAAGCTCTCCCTCGCCCTCCATTTGGCAAATCTGACCATAACTATATCCTCCTGATTCCTGCTTATAAGCAAAAACTAAAGCAGGAAGCACCATTGACTCGGTTAATAAAAAAGTGGTCAGATGACGCAGATGCTAAGCTACAGGACTGTTTTGCTAGCACAGACTGGAACATGTTCCGGAATTCTTCAGATAGCATTGAGGAGTACACCACATCAGTCACTGGCTTCATCAATAAGTACATCGATGATGTCGTCCCCACAGTGACCGTACGTACATACCCCAACCAGAAGCCATGGATTACAGGAAACAGCCGCACTGAGCTAAAGGGTAGAGCTGCCGCTTTCAAGGAGCGGGACTCTAACCCGGACGCTTATAAGAAATCCCGCTATGCCCTCCGACGAACCATCAAACAGGCAAAGAGTCAATACAGGTCTAAGATTGAATCGTACTACACCGGCTCTGACGCTCGTCGGATGTGGCAGGGCTTGAAAACTATTACAGACTACAAAGGGAAGCACAGCCGCGAGCTGCCCAGTGACACAATACTTCCAGACGAGCTAAACCACTTCTATGCTCGCTTCGAGGCAAGCAACACTGAAGCATGCATGAGAGCACCAGCTGTTCCGGATGACTATGTGATCACGCTCTCCGTAGCCGATGTGAGTAAGACTTTTAAGCAGGTCAACATTCACAAGGCCGCAGGGCCAGACGGATTACCAGGACGTGTACTCTGAGCATGTGCTGACCAACTGGCAAGTGTCTTCACTGACATTTTCAACATGTCCCTGACTGAGTCTGTAATACCAACATGTTTCAAGCAGACCACCATAGTCCCCGTGCCCAAGGACACTAAGATAACCTGCCTAAATGACTACCGACACGTAGCACTGACGTCTGTAGCCATGAAGTGCTTTGAAAGGCTGGTCATTGCTCACATCAACACCATTATCCCAGAAACCCTAGACCCCCTCAATTTGCATACCGCCCCAACAGATCCACAGATGATGCAATCTCTATTGCACTCCACACTGCCCTTTCCCACCTGGATAAGAGCTACACATACGTGAGAATGCTATTCATTGACTACAGCTCAGCATTCAACACCATAGTGCCCTCAAAGCATCACTAAGCTAAGGATCCTGGGACTAAACACCTCCCTCTGCAACTGGATCCTGGACTTCCTGACGGGCCGCTCCCAGGTGGTATGGGTAGGTAACAACACATCTGCCACACTGATCCTCAACACGGGGGCCCCTCAGTGGTGCGTGCTCAGTCCCTTCCTGTACTCCCTGTTCACCCATGACTGCATGGCCAGGCACGACTCCAACACCATCATTAAGTTTGCCGACGACACAACAGTGGTAGGCCTGATCACCGACAACGATGAGACAGCCTATAGGGAGGAGGTCAGAGACCTGGCCGTGTGGTGCCAGGATAACAACCTCTCCCTCAACGTGACCAAGACAAAGGAGATGATTGTGGACTACAGGAAAAAAAAGAGGACTGAGCACGCCCCCAGTCTCATCGACGGGGCTGTAGTGGAACAGGTTGAGAGCTTCAAGTTCCTTGGTGTCCACATCACCAACAAACTATCATGGTCCAAACACACCAAGACAGTCGTGAAGAGGGCACGACAAAGCCTATTTCCCCTCAGGAGACTGAAAAGATTTGGCATGGGTCCTCAGATCCTCAAAAAATTCTACAGCTGCACCATCGAGAGCATCTTGACCAGTTGCATCACCGCCTGGTATGGCAACTGCTTGGCCTCCGACCGCAAGGCACTACAGAGGGTAGTGCGTACGGCCCAGTACATCACTGAGGCCAAGCTTCCTGCCATCCAGGACCTCTATACCAGGCGGTGTCAGAGGAAGGCCCTCAAAATTGTCATAGACTGTTCTCTCTGCTACCGCATGGCAAGCGGTACCGGAGTGCCAAGGTCCAAAGGACTTCTCAACAGTTTCTACCCCCATGCCATAAGACTCCTGAAAAGCTAATCATGGCTACCCGGACTATTTGCACTGCCCCCCCACCCCCACCCCCAACCCCCACCCCATATTTTTACGCTGCTGCTACTCTGTTAAATATTTATGCACAGTCACTTTAACTCTACCCACATGTACTTATTACTTCAACTACCTCAACTAGCCGGTGCCCCCGCACATTGACTCTGCACCGGTACCCCCCTGTATATATAGCCTCCCTACTGTTATTTTATTTTACTTCTGCTCTTTTTTTCTCAACACTTTTTTGTTGTTGTTTTATTTTACTTTTTTATTAAAAATAAATGCACTGTTGGTTAAGGACTGTAAGTAAGCATTTCACTGTAATGTCTGCACCTGTTGTATTCAGCGCATGTGGCCAATAAAATTTGATTTGATTTGAAGTGTGTGTGCGTGCGTAAGAGAGATATATGAGAGAAAAGGAGAGAGGGAGCGAGTGATACATAAGGGAGAGAGATATTAATAAAAGAGAGAGAGAGAGCAAGTGAAGAGCAAGAGAGCACCTTGAGTGTATGAGGTCAGTGTAGCCCCAGGTGGTGTGAGTAACCAGCCAGCCAGCAGCCAGCCCATGTACAGTATGAGTGGTGAGTTGAACTCATACAGCATTTACATCACATGCATTTTACATTACACAGAACAGTTTATTCTGTATTAATAAGAGAAGTGGAGAGTGCTGGACTTGCATCCCAAATGGAATCCTATCCCCTATATAGTGTACTACTTATGACCAGGGCTCTGCCAGTACATTTTTGTTTTCCCCTACACAGCTGATTCAAATGATCAACTCATCATCAAGCTTTGATGATTTGAATCAGGTGTGTAGTGCTGAGGCAAAAACAAAAGAAACACTGGGCTAGAGTGTTAGCTAGTTCAAATGCAGATTTTGGCGTTATACGAGACTAAATATAGTTCCTCGATATTCCCCCCCCCCCCCCCCCCCCCTCTCTCTTGCTCTCTCTCTCGCTCTCGCTCTCTTTTCTGTTTTTCTCTGGATTCTCTCACTTTATTGTATTCATATCATTCATCTCTTTTGCTACCTGTGTGTGTGTGTGTGTGTGTGTGTGTGTGTGTGTGTGTGTCTGTGTGCGTGTGTGTGTTTGTGTGTGTGTGTGTGTGCGTGAGGATAGATGGGTAGGCTAATTGTACAGGACTGCTGGCAGCGACACCACTCATCGCGGGCCACACACCCTTTCCCACCCCACAACACACTAATCGAGCAGCCATTATTACTCTCTATCTTAATGTGTGTCACCCTACATGACAGGGCTGCTCTGTCTGCTGCCACTACGCATCTGGGACACAATGGTGATGGAAGAGAGGGCGGGGAGGATGGGAGGGAGAGAGAGGGATGGGAGTGTGGGATGTGGAGAGAGGGGGTGGAGGGTGGGTGGGAGGGAGAGAGAGGAGAGAGTGGGTTGAGATTTAAAGAGAGAGGGAAGAGTTTAGTCTGTTCTTAGTCTCACTGGCTGTTCACATTGATTAGTGAGGACCGTATGTCCATGCAATGTATATAAATATATGGCAGTTATCCAAACACTACAGTAAGTGCATATATTAATTATGTGTAGACTGGGTCACTCGTATGATCCCGCCATCGTCATACTGACCTATGATAAGCACCTATTTCTCCACAGCCAGTGGGCTACTGACCTATAATAAGGACCTATTTCTCCACAGCCAGTAGGATACTGACCTATAAAAAGCACCTATTTCTCCACAGCCAGTTGGATACTGATCTATAGTAAACACCTATTTCTCCACAGCCAGTGGGATACTGATCTATAATAAACACCTATTTCTCCACAGCCAGTGGGATGCCTTACCATAGTCCCCATCTGCTCCTCCCTAAACAAATGTTTTATTTGTCACATGCTTTGTAAACGTGAGTCAAAAATGTAATGCAAAAAGGGTCAATGCAGATAGTCCGGGTAGCTATTTGGTTAACTAACTATATAGCAGTCTAATGGCTTTGGGGCAGAAGCTGTTCAGGGTCCTGTTGGTTTCAGACTTGGTGCATCGGTACCGCTTGTCATGCGGTAACAGAGAGAACAGTCTATGACTTGGGTGGCTGGAGTCTTTGACAATTTTTAGGGCCTTCCTCTGACACCACCTGGTATAGAGGTCCTGGATGGCAGGGAGCTCGGCCCCAGTGATGTACTGGGCCTTACGCACCACCCCATGTAGCGCCTTGAGGTCGGATGCCAAGCAGTTGCCATACCAAGCAGTAATGCAGCCAGTCAAGATGCTCTCAATGGTGCAGCTTTATAACTTTTTGAGGATCTGAGGGCCCATGCCAAATCTTTTCAGCCTCCTAAGCGAGAAGAGGAGTTGTCGTGCCCTCTTCGTGACTGTGTTGGTGTCCGTGGACCATGATAGATCCTTAGTGATGTGGACACCGAGGAACTTGAAGCTCTCGACCCGCTCCACTTCAGCCCGTCGATGTGAATGGGGGCATGCTCGGCCCTCCATTTCCTGTAGTCCACGATCAGCTCCTTTGTCTTGTTGACATTGAGGGAGAGGTTGTTGTGCTGGCACCACACTGTCAGGTCTCTGACCTCCTCCCTATAGGCTGCCTCATTGTCATCAGTGGTCAGGTCTACCACCGTCGTGTCATCAGCTAATGTAATGATGGTGTTAGAGTCGTGCGCGGCCACGCAGTCATGGGTGAACAGGGAGTACAGGAGGGGACTAAAAACGCAACCCTGAGGGGCCCAATGTTGAGGGTCAGCGTTACCTACCTTCACCACCTGGGGGCGGCCCATCAGGACGTCCAGGATCCAGTTGCAGAAGGAGGTGTTCAGTCCCAGGTTCCTTAGCATAGTGATGAGCTTGGAGGGCACTATGGTGTTGAACGCTGAGCTTTAGTCAATGAACAGCATTCTCACATACGTGTTCCTTTTGTTCAGTTGGGACCATGGTGTTGGGTCCATGGTGTTTGGGATGATGGTGTTGATGTGAGCCATGACCAGCCTTTCAAAGCATTTCAGATGTGAGTGCTACTGGGCGATAATCATTTAGACAGGTTACCTTGGCGTTCTTGGTCACAGGGACTAGAGCCCTGCACAGGAATTAATTTTAAGCCCTACCTGTGCCCGCAATGTTCAGGCCCTACCCTACCTAGGCCCGAATATTCTGCTAAATTTAAGGCCCGGCCCTGCCCGAAGGCCAAAATCAGAAAAAACTGATTAAATCCATTAGCTGCTACTCTCTGTCTGTCACTTGCTCCCTCCACACAGCTCGCTCTGCATGCGCTCCCCTCCAGTGCTCTGATTCGCCGGGCTACTGAGCCACCGTTCTGAGCACACCACCTCGGCAAACATAGGAATGGAAACCCAACATACACTAATCACCTCCAGCGCACCTGCACCTCATCATCTCATCACCACCACTATATAGCCCTGGACTGTTTGTTCATTGTTGTGTGTAATTGTTAGCGTCGTGTCATTTACTCACTCTTTGTTATTCTCTTTCTCATTGTTAAGTAAACTTTTACCTTGTTAATTCCTGCGTCTGCGTCCTGCCTCTTCGTATACTCAGTACTCATCACATTTACATCCCTGTTAGTGAGCATTTCTCCTTTGCCAAGATCGTCCATCCGCCTGACAGATGTGGCATATCAAGAAGCTGACTAAACAGCACAATCATTGCACAGCTGCACCTTGTGCTGGGGACAATAAAAGGCCACTTTAAAATGTGCAGATTTGTCACACAACACAATGCCACAGATGTCTCAAGTTTTGAGGGAGCGTGCAATTGGCATGCTGACTGCAGGAATGTCCACCAGTGCTGTTGCCAGAGAATTGAATGTTCATTTCTCTACCATAAGCTGCCTCCAACGTCGTTTTAGAGAAATTGGCAGTACGTCCAACCGTCCTCACAACCGCAGACCACTTGTAACCATACCAGCCCAGGACCTCCACAACCGGCTTCTGCCAAGTGGGTGGACCTATGTTCTCCAAGGCCCACCCATGGCTGCACCTCTGCCCAGTCATGTGAAATCCATAGATTATGGCCTAATGAATTTATTTCAATTGACTGATTTCCTTATATGAACTGTAACTCAGTAAAATCTTTGAAATTGTTGCATGTTACATTTTTATTTTTGTTGAGTATTTGTATTTGTATTTATTATCGATCCCCATAAGATGCTGCCAAGGCAGAAGCTACTCTTCCTGGATCCAGCAAAATCAAGGCAGTTATACATTTTAACATTACATGTAACATTACAATACATTCATAACAGATTTCACAACATATTAAGTTTGTGCCCTCATGCCTCAACTCTACTACCACATACCTAAAACACAAAATCCATGTGTACATGTGTGTATAGTGCGTATGTTATCGTGTGTTTGTATGCATGTGCCTATGTTTGTGTTGCTTCATAGTCCTCGCTGTTCCATAAGGTGTATTTTTATCTGTATTTTAAATCAAATTTTACTGCTGGCATGAGTTACTTGATGTGGAATAGAGTTCCATGTAGTCAAGGCTCTATGTAAAAGCCAACTGACTGGCTTTTAAAACAATGGGAGGTGTGAGTGAAAAACCAGAAACAGGTGGTGCAATACAGAGGAATGTCCACTGATTGGTCCACCTCAGCAATCAGCAGACAAATGGATGTCGGACAGGTGGGACACCCCAATGACCACCAATCAGGAACACAAAGGACACCTGTGATTAGGGCAGAAGGAGAGGAAAAACACAAAAACACACACAGGATACCTGTATCCGTAACAGTGATGAAGTCAATCTCTCCTCCACTTTGAGCCAGGAGAGATTGACATGTATATTATTAATGTTAGCTCTCTGTGTACATCTGAAAGAATTGCAATTTTCCTAAGTCCCTCTTTGTGGCACCTGACCACACGACTGAACAGTAGTCCAGGTGCGGCAAAATTAGGGCCTGGAGGACCTGCCTTGTTGATAGTGCTGTTAAGAATGCAGAGCAGCGCTTTATTACAGACAGACTTCTCCCCATCCTAGCAACTGTTGTATCAATATGTTTTGACCATGACAGTTTACAATCCAGGGTTACTCCAAGCAATTTAGTCTCCTCAACTTGCTCAATTTCCACATGATTCATTACAAGATTTAGTTGAGGTTTAGGGTTTAGTAAATGATTTGTCCCAAATACAATGCTTTTAGTTTTTAAAATATTTAGGACTAACTTATTCCTTGCCACCCATTCTGAAACTAACTGCAGCTCTTTGTTAAGTGTTGCTGTCATTTCAGTTGCTGTGGTAGCTGACGTGTATAGTGTTGAGTCATCCGCATACATAGACACACTGGCTTTACTCAAAGCTAGTGGCATGTCGTAAGTAAAGATTGAAAAAGGTAAGGGGCCTAGACAGCTGCCCTGGGGAATTCCTGATTCTACCTGGATGTTGTTGGAGAGGCTTCCATTAAAGAACACCCTCTGTGTTCTGTTAGACAGGTAACTCTTTATCCACAATACGTTTTTCCAGCAACAGACTATTATCGATAATGTCAAAAGCCACACTGAAGTCTAACAAAACAGCCCCCACAATCTTTTTATCATCAATTTCTCTCAGCCAATCATCAGTCATTTTTGTCAGTGCTGTGCTTGTTGAATATCCTTCCCTATAAGCGTGCTGAAAGTCTGTTGTCAATTTATTTACTGTAAAATAGCATTTTATCTGGTCAAACACCAATTTTTCCAAAAGTTTACTAAGGGTTAGTAACAGGCTGATTGGTCAGCTATTTGAGCCAATTAAGGGGACTTTACTATTCTTAGGCAGGGGAATAACTTTTGCTTCCTTCCAGGCCTGAGGGCACACACTTTCTAGTAGGCTTAAATTGAAGATATGGCAAATAGGAGTGCCAATATCGTCCGCTATTATCCTCAGTAATTTTCCATCCAAGTTGTCAGACGCCGGTGGCTTGTCATTGTTGATCGACAATAATACTTTTTTCACCTCTTCCACATTTACTTTACGGAATTCAAAATTACAATGTTTGTCTTTCATAATTTGGTCAGATATACTTGGATGTGTAGTGTCAGCGTTTGTTGCTGGCATGTCATGCCCAAGTTTTCTAATCTTGCCAATGAAAAAATCATTAAAATCGTTGCCAATATCAGTGGGTTTTGTGATGAATGAGCCATCTGATTCAATGAAAGATGGAGCGGAGTTGGCCTTTTTGCCCAAAATTTCATTTAAGGTGCTCCAAAGCTTTTTACTATCATTCTTTATGTCATTTATCTTTGTTTCATAGTGTAGTTTCTTCGTCTTTTTATTCAGTTTAGTCACATGATTTCTCAATTTGCAGTATGTTTGCCAATCGGTTGTACAGCCAGACCTATTTGCCATCTCTTTTGCCTCATCCCTCTCAACCATACAATTTTTCAATTCCTCATCAATCCACAGGGATTTAACAGTTTTTACAGTCATTTTCTTAATGGGTGCATGCTTATTGGTAACTGGGATGAGCATTTTCATAAATGTGTCAAGTGCAGCGTCTGGTTGCTCGTCATTACACACCACAGACCAACAAGTATTCTTCACATCAACAACAAAGGAATCACTACAAAACTTATTGTATGACCTCTTATGCACAATATTAGGCCCAGCCTTTGGAACTTTGGTTTTCCTAGATATGGCTACTATATTGTGATCACTACATGCGATGGATTTGGATATTGCTTTCAAACAAATTTCTGCAGCATTAGTAAAGATATGATCAATACATGTTGATGATTTCATTCCTGTACTGTTTGTAAATACCCTGGTAGGTTGATTGATAACCTGAACCTGGTTGCAGGCACTAGTTACAGTTTGAAGCTTTCTCTTGAGTGGGCAGCCTGATGAAAGCCAGTCAATATTTAAATCACCCAGAAAGTATACCTCTCTATTGATTTCACATTAATTATCAAGCAGTATCCAGATGCTGACTGTTAGCACTTGGTGGTCTATAGCAGCTTCCCACCAGAGTGGGCTTTAGATGAGGCAGGTGAACCTGTAGCCATATTACTTCAACATTATTTAACATGAGATCCTCTCTAAGCTTTACAGGAATGTGGTTCTGAATATAGACCGCAACACCGCCCCCATTGGCATTTCTGTATTTTCTGTAAATGTTATAACCTTGTATTGCTACCACTGTATCATCAAAGGTATTATCTAAGTGAGTTTCAGAGATTGTCAGAATATGAATGTCATCTGTTACTAGCAAATTATTGATTTCATTAACCTTGTTTCTTAAGCTACTTATGTTAACGTGGGCAATTTTTAAAAAATGTCTGGGATGCTTGATTAATTGTCTTTCTTTACTGGGAAGCTTAGCAGAGGTAGTCATACTCAGGTTATTTGTATTAGTGCATGGTGAGCTGCACACAGTGGACTTCCTACTAGGGCACACGACATCAGTGCTAACAGTATTACTCTGGTTCATAGGCATATTAGTACTGCATACAATAGCTATAGGATCAGCAGAGGCATTCTGGGCAGTAGGAGGGACATACATTCGGTTAATTACATTGTGTCTTCCAACGCCCCTAGGATAATGTACATTTGCTGAATCATTATGACAACTCAGCGACACAATGGTAGGGATTAAATGAGCTGGACTTGGGTCATTGATAAGTCATTGTCTCAACGCAGCCTTATAATGCTGTAATGGATCCAGGAACCCAAATTATTTGGGTGGATCCCATCCTCCTTATAATATGAGCTTTGTTTCCAGAAGGTATCAAAATTGTCAATAAATGTTACACCCACAGAGCTGCAATAGTCTCGTAGCCAGTCTCATAGTCTCGTAGCCACCAGAGTGCTAAAAGTCTGCTGAACCGTTCAATGCCACGATTTAGGGAGGACGGAGTGCCAGATATTATGGGGCTTTTGTTAGTGTCAAGTAGAGACCCAATCAGTTCTTTAAAATCCATCTTCAGCTGTTCTGAGCTGCCCTTCATAATGTCATTTGACCCCACATGAACCGTGACTGACTCACAACCTCAGGAATCCTCCTGGTGATATCCTGAACTTTTGCCCCAGGAAAACACAAAGTCTTTGCTCCAGGTAAAGATATATGCCTCACCATCGAACTCCCTATCACAATCGCCGGAATGATCCGGCCTCTGCCCTGTCAGAGCCACAGAACTCACCTGAGAAGAGGGCTGCTGAGATGCCGGCTGTGTGCAGGCCACAGCACGGCCCAGCGGATTGGGGCCGCGGTGGTCCAGGCTGTGTCCAGGCAGTTGATTGACTAGGACAGGGAGAGGTAGCTGGAGGGTCATCCACAGCCATGGAGGGAACACCCAAGCCCCCGGCAGAGGACAGCGATTTGAAAGTCTTTAGTCTGGACATGGGGGAAGAAGGCAGGCACGCCGAGAATGATTCTTCTCCTTTTTCTGGTTCCGACACGCATCTATTTACGCTCACCTGGAGTCGAACAGTGAGCAGTCATTTTCTGGTTCAAGCTAGTTGAGGGGTGCAATGGCGGAAATTGATCATAGTCCAGGAAGGTCCCATTATGATCCTTTTGGATGTTTTGATAGGAAGCATTTAAAGATGCCGATAGTCTTATAGAATCCCTATTCAGTTCAAAGCTCTTGGTCAAATGTTTTATTTCTTCATGAAGAGTAATAATCCTTTCTTTAGCTGCATCAAGTTCAATAAATTTTTCTCAAATGAAGGTATCCATTGGACCTTTCCCCATGACAACAACAAACACGTCGCATATTATACATTTACTAGCTTGCGAGTCCCCAGCAGATTAAATTGAGTTTTCACTGCTGCAAGTCGACAGTCCAAAGGAACAAACATTTCCCGGCTCCGCCGGGGACTTAGATGCTCCCTCCATGGCCGCGGATGCCTCCACCATTAGGCAAACCTTTTACAGTATTAAATTGCCTATTGTTCTATAATAAAGATAACCTTTTAAATTGAACAGCTACGTGCTGTTCCTTGTTTATGCCCATTTAGCATTGTTCATACCCTTTAAATCAATCAATCAATCAATCAAATTGTATTCATAAAGGCCTTTTTACATCAGCAGATGTCACAAAGTGCTATACAGAAACCCAGCCTAAAACCCCAAACAGCAAGCAATGCAGATGTAGAAGCACGGTGGCTAGGAAAAACTTCCTAGAATGGCAGAAACCTAGGAAGAAATCTAGAGAGGAACCAGGCTCAGAGGGGTGGGCAGTCCCCTTCTGGCTGTGCCGGGTGGAGATTATAACAGTACATGGCCATTAAGGCAAGATTTTTCTCCAAGATGTTTAAACGTTCATAGATGACCAGCAGGGTCAAATAATAATCACAGTGGTTGTAGAGGTTGCAACAGGTCAGTACATCAGGAGTAAATGTCACTTGGCTTTTCATAGCCGGGCATTTAGAGGCTGAAATAGCAGGTGCGGTAGAGTTAGCCAACTTAGCATGTGTCCCTATTACGTAACATGGGGTTTGATATGCTTGCTAATCGATTAGCATTTGCACCACAGTGGCTATTTTTGGTAGCTAGCTAGTTAAACATGACAAACTGGCAAACATGAAAAAGATCATCATCATGTCATGCATGCCTTAGCACATAAGCAAACTTAGCACATCAACATTAACAGCAGAATGCAACTGTCCAGCTCAGCTAGCTATCTGTCTTAACATTGCTTCATCCCGCAGCAATCCATCTATAAACAATGGCTCATTGCAGGACAAAGCAAGCTATAACGGTACCTGTATGCAACTATTTAGCTAGCTAAATAACTAACAATAGCCAGCAATGAAAACAACTTTTTGATACAGTTGAGACAATAATGTACAGTATGTACATGTAGGCCCTCCAGTAGCTCAGTTGGTAGAGCATGGCGCTTGCAACGCCAGGGTTGTGGGTTCGATTCCCACGGGGGGCCAGTATGAAAAATGTATGCACTCACTAACTGTAAGTCGCTCTGGATAAGAGCGTCTGCAAAATGTTAAAATGTAAATGTAGCTATCTTGCCATTTAAACTGTAGGCTTAGTGTATCGATTACAAGGATTCACGGCAGAATGAAACACTTTCAAAATAATCTTTCCCACTCAGCTTCAACCAGTCCAGACTGCTTTAGCCACAGAAGACAGAGCTGTGTCGATACCAGCAGCTGTATTAAGGACAACACTGGTATTGAAAGCTGTAGCTACACTTTGCATGTAGTCCATGATGAAAATATTTGTACATCCAATGGATCTTTCAAATATCCGCGGTAGCAGAGAGCAGGATGTGCCATTTGACAGAGAAGCCTTGAGTGAGAATGGACTCTCTTTCTCATGAATGTCTCAGCCCCCTCATTACCTCAACCATTCATAGCTAGGCAAGATTCTGTATTTTCTCTGTGTCTAAACAGCTTTGTGATTTCACATTGTATTTATATTTACAGATTACATACGAGTTTGTTATTAAGGCACATGAAAGTTCACATGTTCAAGAAGGCATTTCCTAAAAATATATATGTTTTTCACGTTCAAATGCCTCTCCTGTAAAGTAGTTACATGCGACATACGCCCAGCTTTCTGTAACGGGTCACAATTGATCAGGAGCCCGTAAAATGGCAGCTATCCATTGCAGCGCCATTCTTCCATGCAGGACGCAACCAAGCTACACTTTTAATTTGTGTGTGTGTAATAGTGTACAGAATATTAGGAACACCTGCTCTTTCCATGACATTGACTGACCAGGTGAATCCAGATGAAAGCTATGATCCCTTATTGATGTCACTTCTTAAATCCACTTCATTCAGTGTAGATGAAGGGGAGGAGACAGGTTAAGCCCTACCCATTTCCTCAAGGATTCATGTGAGGCCATGTGTTAAACAGAGTGAGTAAGGTAGTGTAGTAAACAACCAAAGATTTCAAGACTAGAAGTGGTGAAAATATTAGCTTACAATAAGGAAAAACTCCAGGTAAATATACACTTGATCTAATCCTTGGCCTATTTCCTAACCTGATTTTGGTGCAGGTCATGTTGTTCTTCACATTACCGTCTCTGGTAAACACACTCTATATCAAATAAAATCAACATTTATTTGTCACATGCACAGGATACAGAAGATCTAAACAGTACAGTGAAATATTTACTTGCATATTTGCATGGTAGCGATATCAAAAATAGAAAGTGTCGAGATAGAAATATTTATAAGATGATGCTTACCCAGACACACTTGTGTAAAATGATGGGTCATGTGAAAGAGAGGCTGTATCCACCCCCCTGCCACATCTAGCTAAGTGGATGGGTCTCTATTGTCTAGACCTGTTTCCATGTTCATGAAATACAATACAGTGCCTTGCAAAAGTATTCATCCCCCTTGGCGTTTTTCCTATTTTGTTGCATTTCAACCTGTAATTTAAATGGATTTCTATTTGGATTTCATGTAATGGACATACACAAAATAGTCAAAATTGTTGAAGTGAAATGAAAAAAATTACTTGTTTAAAAAAATTCTACAAAATAAATAACGGAAAAGTGGTGCGTGCATATTTATTCACCCCCTTAGCTATGAAGCCCCTAAATAAGATCTGGTGCAACCAATTACCTTCAGAAGTCACATAATTAGTTAAATAAAGTCCACCTATGTGCAATCTAAGTGTCACATGATCTGTCACATGATCTCAGTATATATACACCTGTTCTGAAAGGCCCCACTAAGCAAGGGGCACCACCAAGCAAGCGGCACCATCAAGACCAAGGAGCTCTCCAAACAGGTCAGGGACAAAGTTGTGGAAAAGTACAGATCAGGGTTGGGTTATAAAAAAATATCAGAAACTTTGAACATCCCACGGAGCACCATTAAATCCATTATTAAAACATTTAAAGACTATGGCAGCAGGCAAGGAGGGCATTAATCAGAAAGGCAACAAAGAGACCAAAGATAACCCTGAAGGAGCTGCAAAGCTCTACAGCGGAGATTGGAGTATCTGTCCATAGGACCACTTTAAGCCGTACACTCCAGAGCTGGGCTTTACGGAAGAGTGGGCAAAAAAAAGCCATTACTTCAAGAAAAAACTAAGCAAACCCGTTTGGTGTTCGCCAAAAGGCATGTGGGATACTCCCCAAACATATGGAAGAAGGTACTCTGGTCAGATGAGACTAAAATTGAGCTTTTTGGCCATCAAGGAAAACGCTATGTCTGGAACAAACCCAACACCTCTCATCACCCTGAGAACACCAAGCATAGTGGTGGCAGCATCATGCTGTGGGGATGTTTTCCATCAGGAGGGACTGGGAAACTGGTTAGAATTGAAGGAATGATGGATGGCGCTAAATACAGGTTTCAGTTTTCCAGAGATTTGAGACTGGGACGGAGGTTCACCTTCCAGCAGGACAATGACCCTAAGCATACTGCTAAAGCAAGACTTGAGTGGTTTAAGGGGAAACATTTAAATGTCTTGGAATGGCCTAGTCAAAGCCCAGACCTCAATCCAATTGAGAATCTGTGGTATGACTTAAAGATTGCTGTACACCAGCAGAACCCATCCAACTTGAAGGAGCTGGAGCAGTTTTGCCTTAAAGAATGGTGGCTCTACAAAGTATTGACTTTGGGGGGGGGGGGGGGGGGGGTGTAAATAGTTATGCACACTCAAGTTTTCTGTTTTTCTGTCTAATTTCTTGCTTGTTTCACAAGAAAACATATTTTGCATCTGCAAAGTGGTAGACATGTTGTGTAAATCAAATGATACAAATCCCCCAAAAATCCATTTTAATTCCAGGTTGTAAGGCAACAAAATAGGACAAATGCCAAGGGGGGTGATTACTTTCACAAGCCACTGTAGAGGGCTTAACTTGATGGGTCATGTAATCATCTGGCGAAGTGGAGTCTTTTATTTAGACATATAAATTAGCTAGCTAGCTAAACAATGAACCATAATCCCAACCCATACAGCAATACAAACCGATTGTCATAGCTAGCCACCATGCATGAAATACTGTAGTATGAATCTGCAGGTAGCTAAAGCTAACCAACTAGGTTCAATGTTAGCTAACATTAGGCTATTACTAGCATTGCAAATGGCTTTCTCAGATACAAATAATATTACTACATAGATCATACACGTGATGTTAGCTAGCGAGCCAGCCAGCTAACGTTAGCTAGCTAGCTAACAGAATGTAATGAAAACGACTTTCTGACAAAATGTTAAACGTATAATATCAGAAAATGTAGCTAGACTGTTAAACATATAAATGATGAACGCTTCACCGCAGACTGGAACCCTTTTAACTACTATAAGTAAGATGTCCTGTGTCATTTCTGTTGTGTTTGTACAGCTTGCTTGTCCCATTGTGTCAAGTCACTCTAGTTCACACTGACCATGTGCAATGCCATAAGAATCATCAGATCTTTCTCCTTCTCTGTCACGGATGCCATGGTTGCCCTTAGTTTGAAGATGTAATCCGGAGACAGGATTTTAATAAAACAGCCTTCTGTGTTTTCTTTTCGACTCCCTCCGCATTTACAACCAAACGGCAGAATTTTCTCCATCTCCTTATCATACTGCTTCCACCGGGCATTCCACTGATTTCAAAACTCGGTCAACATCTTCCGTGACAACAACAGTGTTGATCGCCGTTTCTTCCCCATCACTGTCATCAGACTGGTACAATGTCTGGTTCAATTAAAATATTTTTACCTAAGTGAGGGATTTCCTCATTGCCTGATTCATTTTCAGAGAGAGACAGCATGGCACGATCGTCCTCCAGAAAGTAGTCCATCACAACTTTTTTCCCACAGATCTTTGTCGATAGCGCCTGATAAATTCATGGCAGCAATGTTGTTGAGAGCCGTAGCAACACTTTTGCAGATCTCCATGATATTGTTAAAAAAAGCAGCGGTAGCAAGGATTATAGACACATACTGAGCAGCACATGTTATAGACAGAAGCATACAGTGAGGGAAAAAAAGTATTTGATCCCCTGCTGATTTTGTATGTTTGCCCACTGACAAAGAAATGATCAGTCTATAATTTTAATGGTAGGTTTATTTGAACAGTGAGAGACAGAATAACAACAAAAAAATCCTGAAAAACGCATGTCAAAAAAGTTATAAATTAATTTGCATTTTAATGAGGGAAATACGTATTTGACCCCGTCTCAATCAGAAAGATTTCTGGCTCCCAGATGTCTTTTATACAGGTAACGAGCTGAGATTAGAAGCACACTCTTAAAGGGAGTGCTCCTAATCTCAGCTTGTTACCTGTATAAAAGACACCTGTCCACAGAAGCAATCAATCAATCAGATTCCAAACTCTCCACCATGGCCAAGACTAAAGAGCTCTCCTAGGATGTCAGGGACAAGATTGTAGACCTACACAAGGCTGGAATGGGCTACAAGACCATCGCCAAGCAGCTTGGTGAGAAGGTGACAACAGTTGGTGCGATTATTCGCAAATGGAAGAAACACAAAATAACTGTCAATCTCCCTCAGCCTGGGGCTCCATGCAAGATCTCACCTCGTGGAGTTGCAATGATCATGAGAACGGTGAGGAATCAGCCCAGAACTACACGGGATGATCTTGTCAATGATCTCAAGGCAGCTGGGACTATAGTCACCAAGAAAACAATTGGTAACACACTATTCCGTTAAGAACTGAAATCCTGCAGCGCCCGCAAGGTCCACCTGCTCAAGAAAGCACATATACAGGCCCGTCTGAAGTTTGCCAATGAACATCTGAATGATTCAGAGGAGAACTGGGTGAAAGTGTTGTGGTCAGATGAGACCAAAATGGAGGTCTTTGGCATCAACTCAACTCGCCGTGTTTGGAGGAGGAGGAATGCTGCCTATGACCCCAAGAACACCATCCCCACCGTCAGACATGGAGGTGGAAACATTATGCTTTGGGGGTGTTTTTCTGCTAAGGGGACAGGACAACTTCACTGCATCAAAGGGACGATGGATGGGGCCATGTACCGTCAAATCTTGGGTGAGAACCTCTTTCCCTTAGCCAGGGCATTGAAAATGGGTTGTGGATGGGTATTCCAGCATGACAATGACCCAAAACACACGGCTAAGGCAACAAAGGAGTGGTTCAAGAAGAAGCACATTAAGGTCCTGGAGTGGCCTAGCCAGTCTCCAGACATTAATCCCATAGAAAATCTGTGGAGGGAGCTGAAGGCAACACCAGGGTTGTGGGTTTGATTCCCACGGGGGGCCAGTATAAAAAAAATAAAAAATAAAAAATATGTATTCACTAACTGTAAGTCGCTCTGGATAAGAGCGTCTGCTGAATGACTAAAAATGTAAAATGTAAAGGTTCGAGTTGCCAAACGTCAGCCTCGAAACCTTAATGACTTGGAGAAGATCTGCAAAGAGGAGTGGGACAAAATCCCTCCTGAGATGTGTGCAAACCTGGTGGCCAACTACAAGAAACGTCTGACCTCTGTGATTGCCAACAAGGGTTTTGCCACCAAGTACTAAGTCATGTTTTGCAGAGGGGTCAAATACTTATTTCCCTCATTAAAATGCAAATTAATTTATAAGATTTTTGACATGCGTTTTTCTGGATTTTTTTGTTGTTATTCTGTCTCTCACTGTTCAAATAAACCTACCATTAAAATTATAGACTGATCATGTCTTTGTCAGTGGGCAAACGTACAAAATCAGCAGGGGATCAAATACTTTTTTCCCTCACTGTACATGGCAGATCAATCCGAACTCATCTCTCGGCATGTCCAGCCCATCCATTATCTCAGCCAATCATGGCTAGCGGGAAGGTTCCTGTCTTTTTCCGTGGCTAAACCAACTAGGCTCGCCATTTAACAATTTTATTTGTGTTTACAGATGGCATACAAGTTTGTTATTAAGGCACATGAAAGTTCACATGTTCCAGAATGCATTTCTACCCAAAAACTCATTACATTAAAAAAAAAAAAAATTCAAATGCTCTCTTGTAAAGTAGTGACGTGGACATACACCTAGCTTCCTGAAACGGACCACGTTATTATAATTTTTTCTTTGGAGAGGGAAGTCACTTTGCCACACCCTAGATTTAGCTGAAAAGACACCCCTGTCCTCTCCCTCCCTACCTCCCTGAACTCCTTCTTTAGCTAACCACCATCTCTCTCTCTCTCTCTCTCTCTCTCTCTCTCTCTCTCTCTCTCTTTCTCTCGCTCTCTCTCTCCCCCCTACCTCCGTCTTTAAAACCCTCTAAGGTCCATGTCTGCGCCCCGCGGAAATCTAATTAGCATAATAATAAACTAATAATTAATAAAATCCCCATAAGAATCTGTCAGTTTAAGCTAGAGATACAGTATACATTTTTTTTGCATTGAATGCGTCTCAATCCACCTCATCAGCCTATGTAACACCTCCTATAGAAATATTTTATGTATCATTAAGGCAAAATGTTGGGAAATGTCAAAGGTAAAATATAGTAAACATGATTGATATTTTAGAATCCAGATGCATGCCTAAATAAGGAATATAATCAATGCAGTGTGTAACCATGCTTTAATGAATGTACAGTGGGGAGAAAAAGTATTTAGTCAGCCACCAATTGTGCAAGTTCTCCCACTTAAAAAGATGAGAGAGGCCTGTAATTTTCATCATAGGTACACGTCAACTATGACAGACAAATTGAGAAGAAAAAAATTCAGAAAATCACATTGTAGGATTTTTTATGAATTTATTTGCAAATTATGGTGGAAAATAAGTATTTGGTCATCTACAAACAAGCAAGATTTCTGGCTCTCACAGACCTGTAACTTCTTCTTTAAGAGGCTCCTCTGTCCTCCACTCGTTACCTGTATTAATGGCACCTGTTTGAACTTGTTATCAGTATAAAAGACACCTGTCCACAACCTCAAACAGTCACACTCCAAACTCCACTATGGCCAAGACCAAAGAGCTGTCAAAGGACACCAGAAACAAAATTGTAGACCTGCACCAGGCTGGGAAGACTGAATCTGCAATAGGTAAGCAGCTTGGTTTGAAGAAATCAACTGTGGGAGCAATTATTAGGAAATGGAAGACATACAAGACCACTGATAATCTCCCTCGATCTGGGGCTCCACGCAAGATCTCACCCCGTGGGGTCAAAATGATCACAAGAACGGTGAGCAAAAATCCCAGAACCACACGGGGGGACCTAGTGAATGACCTGCAGAGAGCTGGGACCAAAGTAACAAAGCCTACCATCAGTAACACACTACGCCGCCAGGGACTCAAATCCTACAGTGCCAGACGTATCCCCCTGCTTAAGCCAGTACATGTGCAGGCCCGTCTGAAGTTTGCTAGAGTGCATTTGGATGATCCAGAAGAGGATTGGGAGAATGTCATATGGTCAGATGAAACCAAAATATAACTTTTTGGTAAAAACTCAACTCGTCGTGTATGGAGGACAAAGAATGCTGAGTTGCATCCAAACAACACCATACCTACTGTGAAGCATGGGGGTGGAAATATCATACTTTGGGGCTGTTTTTCTGCAAAGGGACCAGGACGACTGATCAGTGTAAAGGAAAGAATGAATGGGGCCATGTATCGTGAGATTTTGAGTGAAAACCTCCTTCCATCAGCAAGGGCATTGAAGATGAAACGTGGCTCGGGTTTCAGCATGACAATGATCCCAAACACACCGCCCGGGCAACGAAGGAGTGGCTTCGTAAGAAGCATTTCAAGGTCCTGGAGTGGCCTAGCCAGTCTCCAGATCTCAACCCCATAGAAAATCTTTGGAGGGAGTTGAAAGTCCGTGTTGCCCAGCGACAGTGCCAAAACATCACTGCTCCAGAGGAGATCTGTATGGAGGAATGGGCCAAAATACCAGCAACAGTGTGTGAAAACCTTGTGAAGACTTAAAGAAAACGTTTGACCTGTGTCATTGCCAACAAAGGGTATATAACAAAGTATTGAGAAACTTTTGTTATTGACCAAATACTTATTTTCCACCATAATTTGCAAATAAATTCATAAAAAATCCTACAATGTGATTTTCTGGATTTTTTTTCTCATTTTGTCTGTCATAGTTGACGTGTACCTATGATGAAAATTACAGGCCTCTCTCATCTTTTTAAGTGGGAGAACTTGCACAATTGGTGGCTGACTAAATACTTTTTTTCCCCACTGTATGTATATTATTTTTTAAGAAAGTGTCTGAGCCACGCCACCAATATAATGAGATATGGAAAAGCGCCCATGGCCTTTTGGAGTAAACCACATGTGACATCTGGACGTTGAAAGATAAGGGTAGAGTGGCACTAAAATATCATTTGCCCTAAGGGGAGTAACTGTATATGCTATGTAAGCATGATTGTGCACTTGTAATTGTATAAAAGGAGATCTTTGAGCCAAGGAGAGCCAGTTGTTCCATGGAGCAAGCTCGGCTTTGTTACGCAAATAATAAAGTCTAATTTTTGGATTCACAAGCTCCAGTTTCTTATGAGATATTTTTGAGTTGACTACTTTTGAGTCAATTATTTCTACGACATAAATGGTGAGCAAGCCAGGAGTTGGAAACAGGGACCAGAGACGGTGGACATCTGCGGCTGTGAAACGGCTTGGACGGACCATACAAACAAAGCGGCCGCTTTAAAAAAAAAAGTAAGCCAAGTTCTTACTTATATAGTATAAAGTTTGTGTGGTTCAATCCGGGGCCCGGCCTCAGCCGCAAAATACCAAGTAGGTCTCTCCAAATTTAAGAACCAGAAAATTCGAGACTGGGAGCTTTTGGATTTAAGAATACATGTTTGTCTGAACCGTCTGTTCAATTCATTTGATTCATTTGATTCATCCTACTGATCGCTTTGTCTGGGTTGCTTTGGCACGGGCGGCTGTCCATCTGTTTGAACGATTAGATAATAAATTGGTCAAAGCCCTACAGATACCGCTCTAAACGTGTCGAGGAAGTGTATCGTTTAGAGGGCCGCGCAGGAAGGCAGAAATCCTGTGTAATACCGCTTTTTTCTGTGTCAGAAGAAAGGGCCGAATTTACAGGTTGCTTAGGAAAGCGTAAGATAGAAGTCCAGTAACGGTGTGTTGAGGAAGTGAATCACCTAGAGGGCTATATAGGTAGATAGAAATCCTGTATAAAATCGTCTTTCTTGTGTCAGGGAAGTGAATCAGAAAGGGTCGATCAGGTAAAAAGATAGGTCATCCGGAGTAGGTGACATAAATTGGAGTTAACACCGGTCATCCTGAGTAGGTGAACGGGTTAAACAGCCACTAAGGCTTCAAAATATAGAGAAAGTGTTAGATAGAGTAGGTCTGATCATCTCATGTGGATGAGTGGTTTGCTTGGGCTACTGTGAGTCATTTAACTGTCTGATTCATTTGGGCGTGGATGGCTACTCATCTGTATTAATGAGAGTAATAAGAAATCCTGAAGATAATAGCTTATTTTCTGTGTTGAGGAGAGAAACTGTGTTTGAGGTCATTTGAAGTTTCTGTCTTTGGTGGAGAAAGGTTGGCGCAACTTTCCTGGACCGTTAATTAAGTGTAACCTGGTAGGAAGGACGCACCCGGTCTCGCACCAGGAGAGGAAGAGTGAATGGTGTGTGAATGCTCATAGGGGTAGAAACACACATATAGCTGAGTGATTTAAAGCTAAGAAAAAACACTAGCAAGGGAAAGATTCATGAGGTGTTCCACACAAAAGAAAAGTGGACATCAGGAGATATTATATTATTATTACATAAAGAGACTGTCAAATGCCCATTAATAATAAATAAGTTCTGACCAAGAATTAAGAAGGATAAATAAATAAATAGGACGAATACTAAAATAGATTAAAAAGGAAGTTAAAATTTTAGGCCATAAATGTGAATAAAACGGCGGTAGAAATACTGAGCGCTAAGTATCCCTTAGGCAAGGAAGAAATAGAGAAAACATCTGAAAAATGGGAGAAACGCACCAGGAAAATGGGCACCAAATGGCCAGAAGGAGGAACATTTGATGTCTCGGTGTGTGAGGAAATGGAAACACTGATAAAGAACCATAAAGCAAAAGACACAGGAAAGAAGAGAAGCGCCAAAAGAAAAATAGAAAAATAAGTACTCAACATGTTAAAAAAGGAAAGAGAATAATTAATGTTATGTGGATATACATTTACCAACTGAGTGGAAAATTCACATTACTAGGAGGGGTATGAGAAATCCTGTTGGAGGAACAGGTCACGTGTACCAGTGTGATCATATGACGTCTATGCATTGTATTTTGGTCAATCTTTCAGGGTGTGTTTCTGACATTATATTTGGAAACTTTAGAGGTGAAGTAGTATTGTGATAAATTGACTACAGTAAAATAATAACTGGGATAGGGTTAACATTCCAAATTTGGGCCCTTTGATAGAATAAAATATTCCTGTAGGTTATACAAATAGTAATTAAGCGCGTTTGAGAACAACATTGTGTGAATGTGGAATGAGAGTGATATAATGGTGTAAATGAGTCGCACTCTGTGTCACGGTTTCGGCCGAGGCTGCCTCTCTTCCTTGCTCGGGCAGGCTTCGGCGGTCGTCGTCCCCGGAGTACTAGCTGCCACCGTTGTATGTTTCGATGTTCGTTTGGTTTTGTCTTTATGTTGTACACCTGTTTTCGTTTAGCGTTCATTATTGTGTCCTATAAGTTCTTGTTTTGTTAGTCATGTGGCATGTGTGATTGCGCTTACTGTCTACTAGACTGTGTTTCGTTCCTCCTCTGTTTTGAAGAGGTTTTCGCACTTGTTGTGCGCGTTGTTTATTTTTCATGTGTGGTTTACGCCTGTGTGCGTAATCGCTGGCCTTACGGCTCTTTTGGATCATTTGGAGTGTTGGATCACTAAAGTCTGTTGGACTGAGCTTCTGCGTCCTGCGCTTGATTTCCTGCACCACATCTACACACAGCACCATCTGACACTCTGAAGTTTGAATGATGAGATATAGAGGTATGTATGATAATGATATATAAGTTTGAATAATAAGCTTTTCTTGTAAATGATATATTGGAGTTTCGTACAACAATGCCTGTCATAGAATTTTGTAAGATCAGTGAATAGTGACCACCCTATACGATTCTGGAAGGATTCTATGACTGAGGGGAAGGATTTGGGTAATTAGTTGTTGTTCCGCTGAGACTAGATTATGATTAACTGATTTGTGGTAATAAAGAATCATTAGAAACATGAATGGTTTGGTTGATGTGAATATATTAGAATAGAATGAATTTTATGCGAGTGTAATTTATTACGAGGGATTGGATAAAATAATAGGTGCTGACTTGCACACCCAAAAACGTAGATGTACATGAGGGGTGGGAGAAAGTACATAGATCATTGATAGAAATAAGAGTAGGCATTATGATAACTATCTATCATTTTGAAGCAGAAATGAGATAGTAAAGGAATTTTAGTATAATAGGGGGAAAGAACATAATCCATTTGATTGAATTTGTTAGATGTTTCCAAATTAATGAATGTAGATTTGACTCGTTGATTGTTAAAGCTTCCAGCTTGTGAAATCTTAGTCCTGTAAAGCTATTTTCTGATAAAGTGTGGTATGTGCCAGATACTAAAACTACTGACCATTATCATTGGAATAAAGGAGGATTTACTTGTCATTTCAATAAAGCATAGATTCTGCATCGCTGATTAGAGTCTAGGTTTTCTAAGTATAGTTCAACTATGGTTGTGGGTTGTTTAGATTGATGGAACAGTCAGGATAAGACTGGACGATTTAGCAGCCTGCGTCTTTTCAGACTGAAGGACTCACTTATTCAACGGGAAAGAGGGAGGAGTGACTATAGTCTAATCAGAAAGGACAGTTACATACATTTGAATAGCGGACTGGCAATTGCGATAGAGTTGTGGCCATAATTTGAATTGTTTAGGTAGACTGGAATGAAAGTAAGGTCTTTTAATAATATGAATACAAATATACTATTAGTTATTGTTGGGTTGTGAATAGACTTTACTAATGCCATGATCTAGTTCTCGGGTAAAAGAGAGTCATACTTGCTTGACTGAATCGAGCCGAAAGAGATATTTGAAGCAAGTCTGATTAGTTGGATGGAAAACATTTATTTGACAAATTCTAATTGTTATTACTTTATTCTATAGTTTGCGTGACGCCACAGATGTATACAAATAGTTAATGAATTCTAAAACGATAATTTGTTTTCGTTACATGGACCAGTGGAGTGTAGGTAGTTTTAACTATTATGCTGATGGAATAGTACCGACTTAATGTAGGTTCTAGATTTGTTCAACATCAAGTTTGTATTTTAAACTAAATTGATGCAATAGGCTACAATTACAACATTATCAGGCACAATCTAATGCGAAACAGTTATCACATATGTCATTAATCCAGTAATGATACAAAGCTAGAAGGATAACAATAGAGGGAAGTGAACCAAAAAAGGATTAAAAACAATGCAACAGGTTGAAATTATTAGATTACTGGAAAGTGGTTATGGGTTTGTTATGTTATAGGTTATTCCACTTAATGAAACATGATAAATGTCTGATGTGTCTTAGTTGGGAGTCTTTTCTGGGATTGATGGAAATCCCCTACAGAATGAATGATGAAGGAGATGTAGGAGACCCACGTCTCAAATAATATTTTAATAGATACTCGGGATCAAATATCACTGATTCCTTACACGGAGAAATTGACTGTATTTGTGGTTATGGAAAAGCCTCGGAGTTTAAATCTTATGGGACTTTATGTCGTTTTATGTGCACTGGATTGTGGAATTCATCGGGGAAGGGAGCAGTCACAAGTGATGTTCTTGAGGGTTTTCTGAGTAGGAGAATTAGGAGATGTGGGAATAGAGAGTGAGAATTTCGAATTTAGATTGTTTGGATTGGTTAGGAGGTATCAAAATGTAAACTAACTAAATGTGTACTTTTTCTTCCAGGAAAAAGGGGGGAGTGATTTTCTATTTTCTTTGAAATACTTTCCAAGACTATAAATAGGGCCTGGCCATTTTTGTTTGTTTATTGTTTTACTATATAGTGTTTAAATAACCATAAACAACCCACTTAGTATGAAATGTTAGCTGTATAGGATTTGTATTTGTATTTTAGTTTTTTCACGGGATAGAAGTGAATTATCTTAAAGGGGCAAACACATGTAATTTGGGTTTTTATTTACTGAGGGATAAGTAAATACGTGTAATTTATTTTGAAAAGAGCTGTACTAAGGACTTACTGTACACTCGGGATACCACATTTATGAAATGTTTTGATGGTTGTTAATGAGTAGTATACTATTGGATGGAACAATTCATTGAATGATTTCAATGACCTCTGAAATCTGTCCTGGCTTTATAGTGTGACCTGATCACCCACACTGTAAATCCTAGAGGCATGCTTAATTGGGGGTTAGATAAAATAAGGATAATTGTGAAGAAGTTTATAATTTGGAACAAATCCTATATATTAGTTCAAACAGGACAAGGATGAAGTGAGAGAGTTAGTCCTAAAGGAGAGGTATTCCTTGAATAGTGTTATGGGATATAGTTAAGTAAAGTTGTGCTCAAGGGTTGTCATTTTAAGTTTAGTTATTATTTTTGGTTTGATAGGCAATATTGTTGTTATTTTGTTTTTTGAACACATGAATCATGATGTGATGAATGTGTCCAAGGGAGGAAGTTGGGCTTACAGAGGTTTTAATGTTTTATAATGGTTTCGTGGGGAAATATGCAAGGTGTATTAAGGATATGTGCAGTAGTAATAATGTGTTATGGGTTAGGTTAAATATTTTTTGTTTTTGTGATAGGAGGCATGGTGTAGATGAGGTCTGTCTATGAAATGAGTGGACTACAACAAGCTGGAAGTGGTGCGCTTCATAATATCAAGGCTTATCTTGATGGATGAGAGGACATAAGTAGCATACTGTGTCTCACCTAACCTAACAATGTTCTTAAGATTTTATTTTCATGGGTGAAGATAACTCTGCCCAACTGAGTACGAGAATCTGAGTATTTTCTGCGCCCTGGAGACTATGTGATGGCAAAATACTACAGAAGAAAGAGCTGGAAAGACCCTATGTGGAGGGGCCCATACCAGGTGTTGTTGGCTACCTCAATAATGGTAAAAGTGGGAGAGACCGATACTTAGATCCATGTTTCCCACTATAGGAGTGTTCCAACACTAGGAGAGGAAGACGGCCCGCCATTGGGTAGCATTGTTGTCTTTTGTGTTTGTCTGTGTTTGTGTGTCTTTGCAGCAGTGACTCCGAGCTTCCCTATGGGTAGGCTGGTAGATGGACACTCTTCGCATACCGATGTCGATAGATTGAGAGGGACTCTGGCTGATCCGGAGAACCTAGTGGGGGAAGAAGATTAACAGCTAAAGTGACCATACATCGGCGTCCAGGTTACACCAACGGCGGTACGGATAGAGGGGAGCGTGACCTGGTATCATCTAAACCATTGTACCAGAGTGAGGGAACCGATGACTGAGAGATGAGAGAGCTGAGGATGCTGGCGAGAATCAGATGGGTCAGGATGGCAATTACTGATGAGCTACGTGTTCTTGCTGATTCCCTCGGCGGAGGGGCAGATCTTCAAGACCTTCAAGACCTTCTAGATCTTCGAGATATTCCAGACATTCAAGATGCACCAGATATCCCCATCATTGATTTCTCTGCACTTGACTAGTTCCCTGAGAATAAGGGGAATGGGGTACTGATAATAGTAAAGAGCAGAAGAACAAGACATAGAAGGGATATAGACAGGATTAAAATGTATATTCTTGCACAGGCAGGAACCATAACTAAAATGCAGGAAGGGATCACTATTAAAATACAAGGGTTAAATTATTATTGGTGTGGGAGGAACCAGCACAAAGAGTATGGGGAAGTCACATGGGGTAGTGTGACCTTAAGATAATGAAAGAAAGAGACAGGTGAATCATAGACATAAGGAGAACAGCCCAAGAATTAGATAAACAATTTGATGTAGTATTTAGTGTTAGATTTCCAGGGGAAGTGTTATTGGAGTAGTTATTACTTGGGAAAGTGCACTAAACCCTGTACATGTTAGAGCCATACCAAATACAGAAGAAAGGGAATTGAAGGAGCCGTTAAACAATGATTGGTATAGATGAGTACAATATATTACATTAAAATTAAATAAAGAAAATTGTCTAATATGCACCACATCTCCGTTTTAAATAGTTAACAGTAGTTCAGCATCTCCACAGTGTCACGGTTTCGGCCGAGGCTGCTCCTCCTCCTGGTTCGGGCAGGCTTCGGCGTTCGCCGTCCCCGGAGTACTAGCTGCCACCGCTCTATGTTTCTGTGTTTGATTGCTTTTGTCTGTCTGTCACACCTGTGTCTGTTTGGGAGTTGATTACGTGTCTTATAAGTTCCGTGTTGTGATCTAGGGTATTTGTGTGTTGTTATTCTGTTGCCACTGTGTCTATGATACGTGTTTGTTTTCCGTGTCATTTTTCCATGTTTAGTGTTTTACGCGTGTGCGTAATTTTCCCTCGCCACTTCGTGTTTTCGAGGTCGGGGTTTGTTCTCGTGTTATTGAGACTATTAAAAGTCTTGTTGTACTAAACCTCTGTTTCCTGCGCTTGACTCCTCCACCACATCCACGACGGAATAGTGACACACAGTTACTAGGACTGTGCTATGATTCAAACACAACTTTTTTCATATAAGGAACTCGGAAAGACCATATTGGCCAGCAGAATGTTTGTAATATTTAGGAAATCCTAAATATAAACAATTTTATAATCAACCAGGATGGGGAGAGAAGGGTAAGCAATTAGTGGTTAGAATAGGTACAAGGAAAATGAAAATGCCAGAGTAATGTCAAATAGACTATGAGCAAATACACTGCTCAAAAAAATAAAGGGAACACTTAAACAACACATCCTAGATCTGAATGAATGAAATAATCTTATTAAATACTTTTTCTTTACATGGTTGAATGTACGGACAACAAAATCACACAAAAATTATCAATGGAAATCAAATGTATCAACCCATGGAGGTCTGGATTTGGAGTCACCCTCAAAATTAAAGTGGAAAACCACACTACAGGCTGATCCAGCTTTGATGTAATGTCCTTAAAACAAGTCAAAATGAGGCTCAGTAGTGTGTGGCCTCCACGTGCCTGTATGACCTCCCTACAAAGCCTGGGCATGCTCCTGATGAGGTTGCGGATGGTCTCCTGAGGGATCTCCTCCCAGACCTGGACTAAAGCATCCGCCAACTCCTGGACAGTCTGTGGTGCAACGTGGCGTTGGTGGATGGAGCGAGACATGATGTCCCAGATGTGCTCAATTGGATTCAGGTCTGGGGAACGGACGGGCCAGTCCATAGCATCAATGCCTTCCTCTTGCAGGAACTGCTGACACACTCCAGCCACATGAGGTCTAGCATTGTCTTGCATTTGGAGGAACCCAGGGCCAACCGCACCATCATATGGTCTCACAAGGGGTCTGAGGATCTCATCTCGGTACCTAATGGCAGTCAGGTTACCTCTGGCAAGCACATGGAGGGATGTGCGGCCCCCCAAAGAAATGCCATCCCACACCATGACTGACCCACCGCCAAACCGGTCATGCTGGAGGATGTTGCAGGCAGCAGAACGTTCTCCACGGCGTCTCCAGACTCTGTCACGTCTGTCACGTGCTCAGTGTGAACCTGCTTTCATCTGTGAAGAGCACAGGGCGCCAGTGGCGAATTTGCCAATCTTGGTGTTCTCTGGCAAATGCCAAACGTCCTGCACGGTGTTGGGCTGTAAGTACAACCCCCACCTGTGGACGTTGCGCCCTCATGCCACCCTCATGGAGTCTGTTTCTGACCGTTTGAGCAGACACATGCACATTTGTGGCCTGCTGGAGGTCATTTTGCAGGGCTCTGGCAGTGCTCCTCCTGCTCCTCCTTGCACAAAGGCGGAGGTAGCGGTCCTGCTGCTGGGTTGTTGCCCTCCTACGGCCTCCTCCACGTCTCCTGATGTACTGGCCTTTCTCCTGGTAGCGCCTCCATGCTCTGGACACTACGCTGACAGACACAGCAAACCTTCTTGCCACAGCTCGCATTGATGTGCCATCCTGGATGAGCTGCACTACCTGAACCACTTCTGTGGGTTGTAGACTCCGTCTCATGCTACCACTAGAGTGAAAGCACCGCCAGCATTCAAAAGTGACCAAAACATCAGCCAGGAAGCATAGGAACTGAGAAGTGGTCTGTGGTCACCACCTGCAGAACCATTTCTTTATTGGGGGTGTCTTGCTAATTGCCTATAATTTCCACCTGTTGTCTATTCCATTTGCACAACAGCATGTGAAATTTATTGTCAATCAGTGTTGCTTCCTAAGTGGACAGTTTGATTTCACAGAAGTGTGATTGACTTGGAGTTACATTGTGTTGTTTAAGTGTTCCCTTAATTTTTTTGAGCAGTGTATATAGGAGTGGTACAATAAAACAATTGGGTTATAGAATTTAGAAAAATACAAGGGAGAATGTGTTATATGTGGCATTTATACAGATAGCCTTTGGAATACAGGGACCCCTCAAGGAAAATTTGCTCTACGACCCCCTCAAGCTTCTTGGGACACGTCTAAAGTCGATACAGCCGACCTGCCAACTTCTGTCTATAGCGTCCGAACAGTTTGGGCTACACACTAAAAATCTCTCAGATATAGGATAGACACTTTGGGGACTATCTGTTGTTCCATGTAGTGAATATGTTATTCAATGCATTTGTATGGGCTAATAGCAGTAAGGCCAAAACATTGTTTTCATCAAATATTTTTTATATATATGTTTTTTGATACTTTAAGGGGTCTTATAAATTCCAAATCAAATAGCAAAATTATCCTTGGTATGACCTTCTTAAAACAATTCCATACAGTTTAGTAGTCCCCCCCACCATTCCCCAGTTTAGACAGGGTTTAGACATTTATGGATTCATTCACTATTCCTCTATCTCTCTTCAGACATGCTTTTGTGAAACAGTATACATGAAGTGCATATAAAGCTCTACTCTATGGATTACTCCTATGGAATGAACTACCTAATATGCTGAACACCACTCACATATTTTCATATGTATAATTATCTATAGCAGTATACAGTGCCTTCGGAAAGTATTCAGACCCCTTGACTTTTTCCACATTTTGTTACGTTACAGCCTTATTCTAAAATTGCTAACATTATTTTTCCTCATCAATCTACACACAATACCCCATAATGACAAAGCAAAAACTGTTTTTTAGAAATGTTTGCTAATGTAAAAAAAAAAGTACAAAAATTAAATATCACATTTACATAAGTATTCAGACCCTTTACTCAGTACTTTGTTGAAGCACCTTTGGCAGCGATTACAGCAGTGAGTCTTCTTGGGTACGACGCTACAAGCTTGGCACACCTGTATTTGGGGAGTTTCTCCCTTTCTTCTCTACAGATCCTCTCAAGCCCTGTCAGGTTAGATGGGGAGTGTTGCTGCACAGCTATTTTCAGTTCTCTCCAGAGATGTTCGATCGGGTTCAAGTCCGGGCTCGGGCTGGGCCACTCAAGGACATTCAGAGACTTGTCCCGAAGCCACTCCTGCGTTGTCTTGGCTGTGTGCTTAGGGTCGTTGTCCTGTTGGAAGGTGAACCTTCGCCCCAGTCTGATTTCCTGAGCGCTCTGGAGCAGGTCTTCATCAAGGATCTCTCTGTACTTTCCTCCGTTCATTTTTGGCTCAATCCTGACTAGTCTCCCAGTTCCTGCCGCTGAAAAACATCCCCACAGCATGATGCTGCCACCACCATGCTTCACCGTAGGGCTGGTGCCAGGTTTCCTCCAGACCTGACGCTTGGCATTCTGGACAAAGAGTTACATTTTGGTTACATCAGACCAGAGAATCTTGTTTCTCACCGTCTGAGTCTTTAGGTGCTTTGTGGCAATCTGCAAGCGGGCTGTCATGTGCCTTTTACTAAGTAGTAGCTTCCATCTGGCCACTCTACCATAAAGGCCTGATTGGTGGAGTGCTGCAGAGATGGTTGTCCTTCTGGAAGGTTCTCCCATCTCCACAGAAAAACTCTAGAGCTCTGTCATAGTGACCATCGGGTTCTTGGTCACCTCCCTGACCAATGCCCTTCTCCCCCGATTGCTCAGTTTGGCCGGGCGGCCAGCTCTAGGAAGAGTCTTGGTGGTTACAAACTTCTTCCATTTAAGAATGATGGAGGCCACTGTGTTCTTGGGGACCTTCAATGCTGCGACACAATCCTGTCTCGGAACTCTACGGACAATTCCTTCAACCTCATGGCTTGGTTTTTGCTCTGACATGCACTGTCAACTGTGGGACCTTATATAGACAGGTGTGTGCCTTTCCAAATCATGTCCAATCAATTACATTTACCACAGGTGGACTCCAATCAAGTTGTAGAAACATCTCAAGGATGATCAATGGAAACAGGATGCACTTGAGCTCAATTTCGAGTCTCATAGCAAAAGATCTGAATAGTTATGTAAATAAGGTATTTCTGTTTAATTTTTTATAAAGTTGCGAAAATTTAGAAAAAACTGTTTTCTCATCATCAATATGGGGTATTGTGTGTAGGTTGCTGATAAAAAAATATATTTAATCAATTGTAGAATAAGGCTGTAACGTAACAAAATGTGGAAAAAGTCAAGAGGTCTGAATACTTTCCGAAGGCACTGTATGTTGAAAGAGGGCCCCATGTTGTGCAGTATTGGGAGCAAGGATGCATTACATTTACATTTACGTCATTTAGCAGACGCTCTTATCCAGAGCGACTTACAAATTGGTGCATTCACCCTATAGCCAGTGGGATAACCACTTTACAATTATTATTATTTATTTTTATTTTTTAGGGGTGGGGGGGGGGGGGGGGGGGGTAGAAGGATTACTTTATCCTATCCCAGGTATTCCTTAAAGAGGTGGGGTTTCAAATGTCTCCGGAAGGTGGTGAGTGACTCCGCTGTCCTGGCGTCGTGAGGGAGCTTGTTCCACCATTGGGGTGCCAGAGCGGCGAACAGTTTTGACTGGGCTGAGCGGGAACTATGCTTCCGCAGAGGAAGGGGAGCCAGCAGGCCAGAGGTGGATGAACGCAATGCCCTCGTTTGCGTGTAGGGACTGATCAGAGCCTGAAGGTACAGAGGTGCCGTTCCCCTCACAGCTCCATAGGCAAGCACCATGGTCTTGTAACAGATGCGAGCTTCAACTGGAAGCCAGTGGAGTGTGCGGAGGAGCGGGGTGACGTGAGAGAACTTGGGAAGGTTGAACACCAGACGGGCTGCGGCATTCTGGATGAGTTGTAGGGGTTTAAAGGCACAGGCAGGGAGCCCAGCCAACAGCGAGTTGCAGTAATCCAGACGGGAGATGACAAGTGCCTGGATTAGGACCTGTGCCGCTTCCTGTGTAAGGCAGGGTCGTACTCTCCGAATGTTGTAGAGCATGAACCTGCAGGATCGGGTCACCGCCTTGATGTTAGCGGACAACGACAGGGTGTTGTCCAGGGTCACGCCAAGGCTCTTCGCACTCTGGGAGGAGGACACAACGGAGTTGTCAACCGTGATGGCGAGATCATGGAACGGGCAGTCCTTCCCCGGGAGGAAGAGCAGCTCCGTCTTGCCAAGGTTCAGCTTGAGGTGGTGATCCGTCATCCATACTGATATGTCTGCCAGACATGCAGAGATGCGATTCGCCACCTGGTTATCAGAAGGGGGAAAGGAGAAGATTAGTTGTGTATCGTCAGCGTAGCAATGATAGGAGAGGCCATGTGAGGATATGACAGAGCCAAGTGACTTGGTGTATAGGGAGAATAGGAGAGGGCCTAGAACTGAGCCCTGGGGGACACCAGTGGTGAGAGCACGTGGTGCGGAGACAGCTTCTCGCCACGCCACTTGGTAGGAGCGACCGGTCAGGTAGGACGCAATCCAGGAGTGAGCCGCGCCGGAGATGCCCAGCTCGGAGAGGGTGGAGAGGAGGATCTGATGGTTCACAGTATCAAAGGCAGCAGACAGGTCTAGAAGGACAAGAGCAGAGGAGAGAGAGTTAGCTTTAGCAGTACGGAGAGCCTCCGTGACACAGAGAAGAGCAGTCTCAGTTGAATGACCAGTCCTGAAACCTGACTGGATTGGATCAAGAAGGTCATTCTGAGAGAGATAGCAAGAGAGTTGGCTAAAGACGGCACGCTCAATAGTTTTGGAAAGAAAAGAAAGAAGGGATACTGGTCTGTAGTTGTTGACATCAGTGGGATCGAGTGTTGGTTTTTTGAGAAGGGGTGCAACTCTCGCTCTCTTGAAGACGGAAGGGACATAGCCAGCGGTCAAGGATGAGTTGATCAGCGAGGTGAGGTAGGGGAGAAGGTCACCGGAGATGGTCTGGAGAAGAGAGGAGGGGATGGGGTCAAGCGGGCAGGTTGTTGGGCGGCCTGCAGTCACAAGTCGCAAGATTTTATCTGGAGAGAGAGGGGAGAAAGAAGTCAAAGCATAGGGTAGGGCAGTGTGAGCAGGACCAGCAGTGTCATTAGACTTAACAAACGAGGATCGGATGTCGTCAACCTTCTTTTCAAAGTGGTTGACGAAGTCATCCACAGAGAGGGAGGAGGGAGGGGGGGGAGGATTCAGCAGGGAGGAGAATGTGGCAAAGAGCTTCCTAGGGTTAGAGGCAGATGCTTGGAATTTAGAGTGGTAGAAAGTGGCCTTAGCAGCAGAAACAGATGAAGAAAATGTAGAGAGGAGGGAGTGAAAAGATGCCAGGTCGGCAGGGAGTTTAGTTTTCTTCCATTTCCGCTCCGCTGCCCGGAGCTCTGTTCTGTGAGCTCGCAATGAGTCATCAAGCCACGGAGCTGGAGGGGAGGACCGAGCCGGCCGGGAGGATAGGGGACACAGAGAGTCAAAGGATGCAGAAAGGGCGGAGAGGAGGGTTGAGGAGGCAGAATCAGGAGATTGGAGGGAGAAGGATTGAGCAGAGGGAAGAGATGATAGGATGGAAGAGGAGAGAGTAGTGGGAGAGAGAGAGCGAAGGTTGCGGCGGCGCATTACCATCTGTGTAGGGGCAGAGTGAGTAGTGTTGGAGGAGAGCGAGAGAGAAAAGGATACAAAGTAGTGGTCGGAGACATGGAGGGGAGTTGCAGTGAGATTAGTAGAAGAGCAGTATCTAGTAAAGATGAGGTCAAGCGTATTGCCTGCCTTGTGAGTAGGGGGGGACGGTGAGAGGGTGAGGTCAAAAGAGGAGAGGAGTGGAAAGAAGGAGGCAGAGAGAAATGAGTCAAATGTAGACGTATGGAGGTTGAAATCCCCCAAAACTGTGAGGGGTGAGCCATCCTCAGGAAAGGAACTTATCAAGGCGTCAAGCTCATTGATGAACTCTCCAAGGGAACCTGGAGGGCGATAGATCACAAGGATATTAAGCTTAAATGGGCTAGTGACTGTGACAGCATGGAATTCAAATGAGGAGATAGACAGATGGGTTAGGGGAAAAATTGAGAATGTCCACTTGGGAGAGATGAGGATTCCTGTGCCACCACCCCTCTGACCAGATGCTCTCGGGGTATGCGAGAACACATGGTCAGACAAGGAGAGAGCAGTAGGAGTAGCAGTGTTTTCAGTGGTAATCCATGTTTCCGTCAGCGCCAGGAAGTCGAGGGACTGGAGGGTAGCATAGGCTGGGATGAAGTCAGCCTTGTTGGCAGCAGAACGGCAGTTCCAGAGGCTGCCTGAGACCTGGAACTCCAGGTGTGTGGTGCGTGCAGGGACCACCAGGTTAGAGAGGCAGCAGCCACGCGGTGTGAGGCATTTGTGTAGCCTGTGCGGAGAGGAGAGAACAGGGATAGGCAGAGGCATAGTTGACAGGCTGTAGCAAATGGCTACAATAATGCAGAGGAGATCGGAATGAAATGAACTAAACATCTGGGAAAGGAGAGAGCGGGCCTCCCTCACCACAACTCCCAAATATAACTCTCCCAACTTCCACCTCAGAAACTATAATTGTTTCACTGAAACACCCGAATAAAACTCTCCCAACTTCCACTTTAGAAATTAGAATTGTTGTAAACTACAGCGGTTCAATGTTTCAAGGAATAGACTCAACTTACTTTATTCAGCTAGCTAACTATGACGCCATAGCTAACTAGCATGCTAGCATCCAATAACGCACGGTTTAGCACCAATACTTGGTTACAACAAACTACCAATAGTGTGTTAACGCACTAAACAGATAATTCGTGTCCGTGTCTAATTCCTTTCATAACGCAGCAATAATTAAGCGTTGGCTAGCTAGCACAAAGATATTGTATTTAGCTGCTACAGTACTGCTAGCTAGTAGTGTTGGCTAGCTAGCAATGGCTGCTGTGTTGACTTTGTTTGGAAAAAAAAAAAAACGGCGTCGCTGCGAACGAATGTAGCTGGCTAAAATTATATTGTATTTAGATGCTATAGTACTGCTAGCTGGTAGCGTTGGCTAGCTAGCAATGGCTGCGGTGATGACTTTGTTTGAAAAACGGCGTCGCTGCGAACGAATGTAGCTGGCTAAAATGATATTGTATTTAGTTGCTACAGTACTGCTACAGTACTGCTAGCTGGTAGCTGGTAGTGTTGGCTAGCTAGCAATGGCTGCGGTGTTGACATTGTTTGAAAAACGGCGTCGCTGCGAGCGAGTGTAGCTGGCTAGCTAACCTCGATAGTTACTCTATACTACACCTTTATCTTTGATACAAATACAACTATGTAGCTAGCCAACATTACACTAATCAAATCGTTCCATTGTAATGTAATGTGTCATATTACCTGTGGAGCGAAGTACAGCATGACTACTCACCTCGCCTACCAAATGGCACCCTATTACCTTTATAGTACACTACTTTTGACCAGGGCCTTTAGGGAATAGGGTGCCATTTGGGACACACCCCAGGTCTGAAACAAAGTGTGCTGTTAATGTTCACACCTTCGTCTTAAGAGTTTCAAAAGACTTCCTGACTAATATGCTAATGAGGTGCTCTGATTGCTCGTTAGTGTTGATTGTGACATGTGAGTAATACACGCTGATTAGTAAAGACTGACAGGGTTATTCTTAGACATCTGGTTAATGGGACACTTGGCTGCTCTGTACAGTAGGCAGGTATGCCAGGTGCCTACTCTGTACAGTAGGCACCTGGCATAGTGACATCTTACATATGCACACTGCAAGTTAGTCAGCGTCCCAAATGACCCCCTACACTCTTAGAAGAAACGGTGCCATCTAGAACCTAAAAGGGTTCTTTGGCTGTCCCCATAGGATAACCCTTTGAAGAACCCTTTTTGGTTCCAGGTAGAACCGTTTGGGTTCCATGTAGAACCCTTTCCACAGAGGGTACCAAAAGGTGTTATACCTGGAACCAAAAAAGGTTATCCTATGGGGATGGCCGAAGAACCCTTTCGGAACCCTCTTTCTAAGAGTGTATTCCTTATATAGGCCACTATTTCACTACTTATAGGGAAAAGGCTGCCATTTGGGGCACAGCCTAAGTCTTTTTAACTATTTGGGAGCTTGAGCGTCCAACACACACACACACACAAGGAGGGACACCAAATCTATCATGGAAATAATACAATGACAAAACATGTAAATCAAAGTAGGAAAAAGAGAAAAGGAACTGTAATTGTAGAAATGGAGTTGCAAACACAATTTACACAATTCTATTAGCTATTTCTCTATCCATCCATTAAAATGAAATGTAAAAACGTTTAACTTTGGAGGGAAAAAATGTAATAATGAAAACTGCATTTGTCCTTCAGTAGCGTTGCAGAAAATAATTTCAAAACTTTAATTGTTTTTTCCCTGACATTCAGGCTTCTTAATGCTAGTTGACAGACAGGAGATGGAGTGGGAGGGGGAGAGAGAGGAGTAGAGAGGGAGAGAGGGAGAGAGAGATAGAGAGATAAAGTTACCACTTTTTCTCAATATACTGTACTTCAGAAATATGCAGTGCAGATCAGAGGTTATAGCAAACTCTTCCAAACAAGATTAGAGATAGAGTAGAGTTATATAGTAGATTAGATTAGTTTAATAGTAACATGTACAAGGTTACAGATGTAATTACAGGGTACAGTGAAATTCCAACAGTGCAGTAAAAACATTAAAAAAAAATATTTTGTATTACATTACATATTATATTAACAACTGTGGCAATGATAAATGTCCATTGGGGTGGGGGTAGGGTAGTGGGTGGGGAGAATGGGGGGGGGGGGGGGGGGGGGGGTAGGAAGGTGGAGTAGAGGGGGGGGGGAGCAGGTAGCTGACTAGTGGTGGCTATTCAGGGAGAACAGGCCATGGCTCGGGTGACTGGGGTCCTTGATGATCTTCTTGACCTTTCTGCGACACCTGGTGTTGTAGGTGTCCTGTAGGGCAGGGGCAGTGTGCACACAATGGTGCGTTCGGCTGAGCGTTGCACCCTCTGTAGCGTCTTGCAGTCGACAGTGATGGAGTTGCCGTACCAGGCTGTGATGCAGCCCGTCAGTATGTTCTCGATGGTGCTGCTGTAGAACACCATCAGGGCCCTCAGGGACAGGCTGAATTTCTTCAGCATCCTGAGGTTGAAGAGTTGCTGTCATGCCTTCTTCACCACGGTGTCCGTGTGGTTTGATCATTTCATCTGCTCGGAGATATGTACGCTGAGGAACTTGAAGATTTTGACGGTCTCCACGGCAGCCCCGTTGATGAGGATGAGGGCGTGCCCACCCTGGTTCCCCCTGAAGTCCACAATCAGTTCCTTCGTTTTAATGACGTTGAGAAAGAGGCTGTTGAGCTGGCACCATGTAGTCAGAGTGCCTACTAGAGGTTAACACAGGAACAGGACTCCCGCGGGTCTTGTGGGTGCCGCAGGATTCTGTCAGGAATGGGAGTGAAGTTCTAGAGTCAAGTTCGGGACAGGATGGGACAGAATCTACAGGAACGGGCAGTAAAGGAATAGTTATAAACAGAGTTTTTTGGGCGGAAATATATAACGTGTGGAGCATTTCATAAAAACAACAACTGTGTAGGCTAGGCCTAATGTAGTTTACTTAATAAAAATCAATACAAAAATAAATTGTAATTTCCCCACTCCCGTCGGCTCCCTTGCGCCATCGTTCCAGTGGTTGCCAGTCACTAGGCTACCTCAGAGTCAGATGCCAACCTATGTCAGTGGGCTAAATGATGAAGCCTTCAAGGAATTGCAATGTCTTGTTGCAGCCAAGGACCCATCACTAACAATAACATTAGAGCCAAGGAAATAGCAATATTTTAGCTAAATTTGATGGAGTTGTCTTTGACAAGGAAGGAAGCTTGTAAGAAATGCTGCGGTTTAACCAAATAGGCTACCAACTGGAGAGCGGGACAAGCGGCCTGAGTGGCATAGCTGCTCTACTCCAACTTTACCATCAAGCCAAATTGTTTCGTATTTAACTAAACTCGTGCCATCTGAGGTGAAGAATGAAATAAAAATAGATTGACTTATGCATAACTGCTGCTCAGGTATTTTTTTTAATGTTCATGTTGTAAATGTTAATGTGTTGTAAATGTTCATATGTGCAGTGCTCAGCTGTAGGCTACAGATTTATGCCGGTGCTGTGCTGAGCAGACCATCCAGCTGGGGTCTCTGTCCTCGGTGCTGTGCTGAGCAGACCATCCAGCTGGGGTCTCTGTCCTCGGTGCTGTGCTGAGCAGACCATCCAGCTGGGGTCTCTGTCCTCGGTGCTGTGCTGAGCAGACCATCCAGCTGGGGTCTCTGTCCCCGGTGCTGTGCTGAGCAGACCATCCAGCTGGGGTCTCTGTCTCGGTGCTGTGCTGAGCAGACCATCCAGCTGGGGTCTCTGTCCTCGGTGCTGTGCTGAGCAGACCATCCAGCTGGGGTCTCTGTCCTCGGTGCTGTGCTGAGCAGACCATCCAGCTGGGGTCTCTGTCCTCGGTGCTGTGCTGAGCAGACCATCCAGCTGGGGTCTCTGTCTCGGTGCTGTGCTGAGCAGACCATCCAGCTGGGGTCTCTGTCCTCGGTGCTGTGCTGAGCAGACCATCCAGCTGGGGTCTCTGTCCTCATCTTCCAGCCTTAATTGATCTACATTTAGGTAATTTAGAATACGCTCTTATCCAGTGCGTGATTTTTATTGGGAAGGGACAGGAAAGTGCTGGGGTTATAGAACAGTTGCGGGATCAGGACAGTACAGGAAAAAAATTGACAGGACAAGACGGGACAGGAATTAATTTTAACTCCCGCGTCAACATCTAGTGCCTACCTCCTCCCTGTAGGCTGTCTCGTCGTTGTTGGTAATCAGGCCTACTACTGTTGTGTCAGTGAACTTAATGATGGAGTCATGGTCAACAGGGAGGTGACTGAGGACGCACCCTTGTGGGGCCCCCATGTGGAGAATCAGTGTCGAGGAGGTAATGTTGCCTACCTTTACCCCCTGGGTGGGCGGCCCGCCAGGAAGTCCAGGACCCAGTTGCATAGGGAGGAGTTCAGTCGCAGGGCCATGTGCTTTGTGGTGAGCTTAGAAGCCACTATGGTATTAAAGGCAGAGCTGTAGTAAATGAACAGCATCCTCACATATGCATTCCTTTTGTCCAGGTGGGTGAGGGCAGTGTGCAGTACAATGGTGATTTACCCCGTCGCACAACATGTTGTTGGTCATAAAGCAGAGTCCCCCCCCACCTTTTTTCTTGCCAGAGAGCCCACTTCCTATCTGCTCGAAAAACTGTAAAGCACGCTAGTTGTATATAGTCTTTTTGGATGTCGGAGGAAAGCCAAGTCTCAGAAAAACAGAGTATGTTGCAGAATCTGATGTCCCTCTGGAAGGAGATCCTCGCTCTGAGTTCACCAAGTTTATTCATTAATTATTGAACATTGCCGAGTAGGTATGTGTATGTACAGTATGTGTGTGTCTGTGTGCACAGAGAACATTGCTACAGGATTAATTTCTTCACATTGGTATTCAATGCAAGGACAAATAGACTGAAAAATATGAACCATAGCCACTACCATCAGAATTTTTAATAACTGTGACTTTTAAACTGTAATTTCTTGTTAGCTAGGACCCTTTTAATTGAATGTACAGTAGTATCTTGTGTTTTTAAGGATTGTCTAAACTGTGCATTCTGCATAATTCATTCTTGTCAACTGCGTGAATGAAATAAATTGAATCATTGTGCTGAAGGGTGTGGGAGCTGTACAGTATTTTCAATCAATCACGCCCCATGTGCACGATCACGCACACACACTTACACACACATGCATAATGAATCAACACTCTGTGCATGCGCATATTGCATCCCTTTCCCCCACACACACTCTTCTTATTCCTATAGCTCTGTCAGTCAGACTTTATGATTTTCACAATTACTTTTCCATCTGTCAGTTTTCACATCATTCCACAGAACATGCATATGGTAGACTGATCCACAGGACGGCTCATCCTGGAGGGAGGATCTGCCCCTGTCCTGTTCCGGTCTCCACCGACCACTCAAGGCCGTCCAGTCGCTCAGGCAGCTCCCTGAAGGAAAGTTCGTCCTTCATCCCCTCTGATAGCCCCTGCGAGTAAAGGATGACCATCCTGCCTCTCGAGCAAGGTCCGGAACTCCACGGAGTAGTCCGCCACCGAATGGTCACCCTGCCGACAGGCCGTGAGCTGCCTCCCGGGCCTCGTGCCCCGACACCACCCGAGAGGTGTCGAACACCTTGCGTAGCTCCCGGTTGAATTGGTAGGAGTCGGAGCACGCCGGAGTTTGGCTCTCCCACTCCGCGGTAGCCCAGGAAAGGGCCAGACCCGTCAACAGAGTGACAATGTAGGCCACCCGGCCCTGCTCCGTCGGGAAGCAGGAGGGTTGTAGGCTGAATACCAGGGAACACTGGGTGAGGAATTCCCTGCAGCCCTCTGGACGTCCATCATACCTCTCCGGAGGTGGTAGGCGGGGTTCCCACGATGTCACAGGCGAGACTGGAGACGCCGCTGCCGCAGCTTCCACTCCGCCAGCTGCCGGGGCTGGTCGGGTGTCCACCCGGCTCTGCACGACGATCGTCAGCTGCGTCTCCAGTAGAGATTCTCTGTGATCTGCTGCAGGCTGCGGTCGTGTTGGTTCAGCATAGCTCCCTGCGTTGCCAATGCGCTCCGATACTGTGCTGCCTCCGCTGGTTCCATATTGGCTCAGTTTTCTGTAAGGGTTGGTGTGAGGTGTGACCCAGGTGCGGTGCAGGATAGACAGTAGGCAGTAGGCAGAGATGGTGAAACAAGGATCTTTACTGGTAGTCCCGAAGCCAGGATACAAAACAACGGACTTAACACGATAAAAGAAAGGTGGAGCAAATAGGTATCCAAAAACAGGCTGACAGCCAAAATACGAAATAGTAACTATGACTGAAATAATAAAGAAACAGGGAGAACACTTCTCGAGTGCCTATACATACTTCTCTGATCAGACACTGATTAGTACTGCTGAGCATAGAGAAACTAGCAGAGAAAACTGAGCAAGGGAACACAGGGAAGTGAGGGCATAAATACACAGGTGAACAGGTAGACACAGGTGACACCAATAGGATGATGATTAGTCAGACTGTGAGTAAGGAGATGCCTAAGGTTGTCGGAGGATGACACCTAGTGGGTCGCTCCGGAACTGCGACCCCCTCCTGTAACAATGTCCGAACCCAAAAACAAATATTATTCTAAAAAATAACATGTTCACTGTGGTAGATTGGCGATTTTCTGCATTTATCAGCGTGCCATCAGGTAGCCTGATTTCAATGTGTCATGCAAACAGGATTATTAGGGGAATCGTTAATCTTGCAAAGCATGTAAACATTTTAATCGAACGAATATATTAATCTGACTATCCACAATAATCACATTATTGTGTGCATGTAACCATACTCAATGTTTTTATTAGGTTGCAAAAAACATTTGCCTGATGTTGCAAGAACATTCCCAAAAACAAAAAGTCCCTACAACATTTCTTTAGATTGTGGGAACATTGTGGGGATATGACAAGAGATAGGTTCCTAGAACACTAAAACTGTTCAGTTGTGCTGGCATTCAGATAATGTTTGTATCAGGGTGCACAAAACATTCCTTTGATGTTGACTGAACAGCCTTTCTGAGTTCTTTAAAGGTTCCCAGAACATTTAATTAGGTTGTGGGAACAGGGGTACATTACAAGAGATAGGTTCCCAAAACACAAAATAGGCAAAATAGGCACAAAATAAGTTAGGTTACACAAGACATTCCCTTAATGTTGCAAGAATATTCTTTGATATTCACGATGGTTGCACAGAACATTCCCACAATGTTTCATAATGTTCCACAATTTCCAAATAAGTCATTTTTCATGTGATTCATAGCAGATTCGTTTTAGGTTAAAAATTATATTCCATTGATGTTCAAGCAATATACATTTTACCTTGTCTCGGAGGTCCTCAGAACATTTAGAAAGTTATATTTAAGTGTTACCTAATATTACCCCAACATTCTCAGCATGCAAATGTGTAGCTCCTTAAAGCAGATTGGAATGAATCCCCATTATAATAATATTAATAATAATAATAATAATAATATGCCATTTAGCAGACGCTTTTATCCAAAGCGACTTACATTATGTTTCTCTCCAGATGTAATGGCAATTTGCATTTGAAGACTGTATTGTACGTGATATAAAGACACATGCCATTTTAATTTAATTCATAGGACATTTGAACAGCGTTTAATCATGCAAACAACAGAACCATATTTTGTACACTTCATATGTGACCGACCACCTCAATTTGGTCTTATGTAGCAAAATTTGAAACTGTGTTTTTTACATTGGATAAAAGTAGAGACTCAGAGCTAGAAAATGGTATATCATACACTGCAGTTGAGGAACAATGGGAAAGTAATTCTGCTTTGAAAGTTGATAAACTTGTAGCCCCACTTTTGAGAAAATGGCCCTTGAATGTTTTGGTACACCTACTGGAGAGCTCTTCTTTGTCTACACCCATTCATCATCGTTCACACCCTCTTAAGCATTAGCCCCACCCATGTCTTTAAGGATTCACATGTGAGGCCATGCGCTAAACAGAGTGAGTAGTTTAGTAAACAATCAAATATTTCAAGACTAAAAGGGGTAAAAGTAGTAGCCTACAATAAAGGAAAAACTCCAGGTAAAAATACACTTTATCTAGTCCTTGGCCTATATCTTAATCTGATTTGGTGCAGGTCATGTTGTTCTTCACATTACCGTCTCTGGTAAACACACACTTTAACAAATAAACTCTACGTTTATTTGTCACATGCACAGGATACAGAAGGTGTAAACGGTGCAGTGAAATGGTTACTTGCAGAGTAGCAATATCAAAAACAGGAAGTGTCCAGATAAAAATATTTTATAAATATTTTATAATTATTATGTAGCCAGGTGGTAAAAGCATGTAGCTGTATTAATTTATATCCACTAGATGGCTCTGTGTGCAAGCGGTTATGGGATTGCGCATGCGCAGTGTTTAAGAGTGAGAGCAAGCATTTACACTGGAGAATTTATTGGACTCAGATTGTTTTTATGCACTTTACTAATAGATTTATTTTACTTGATTGTGATTTAGACTGAACTTTACTTTATGGTGACTTCACCTTGTGTTGATTTCCCTCCTACATTATCCTATTTTAAATTTAAGCTTTGACAGAATAGTTTGTGTCCTGTGCTGGGTATACTTTCACCAGGCTACACATGTTGGTACCAGAAGTGGGGTTCTGATAGCGTTGTTAGGGTAGTGAAGTGCATAATTATGGTAATGGTGAAGAGTGGAACTGGGCCAGAGAGATCTGACAAGTGACGGTGACAGGGGATCTGAGAACGGGCAGTGAGGCCTGCCTGGGGTTGCTGTGGAACATCTGTAACCAGACTGCCGGAATCCAGAGAATGCCGTGAACCATTGTAGATCCTCGCAGACCATCGCGGACCATCCCGGACCATCTGCCACCATCTGCCATCACCTCCATCCATCCAGCAACTTTCAGAGACTGTTTCTACTCTACAGTATATCCTTGAACTGAGTTTGAGTACAAACATTTCACAATGTCAGAGCCAGCAGGAGATGGTGACGCCGCCCCTGGTGGTGAGGGTAACCCTGTAGTTGACTTACAGTCACAAATTGCAGAGCTAAATAGGAAACATTACGAAGCAATGGCAAACCATTGCAGCACTAGGTAATGGGTCCATGAGGTCATATGTGTATGTACCTAGAGAGCCTTTTAGATCAGATCCAGCCTTTTAGTGGTGATGTCTCTAAAGATGGTCGATTAGTTGACGAGTTCATTGAGGAGGTTGAACGTGTAATTCGAGCCAGAGATCAGAGTACTGATGAAAAGGCAGATTTCATACTGTCTCTGTTGAGGGGGTCAGCCTTAGAGGAAGTGCAGTTACGCATGGGTGGTGAGTCAAAGTAGCCTAGTGACCTGTTCTCATATCTAAGGGGGGCTTATACAGAAAAGCGCAGTGCATCTCAGCTGTTGCACACCTTCTATGGCCGCCATCAGCGAGAGGGAGAGGATTTTCGTGATTACTCACATGCACTCTCACAGATACTTTGTTCAGTACTGAAACAAGAACAAGATGCCATTCCCGAGGATAGAGTTGATAAAACTGTCAGAAACCAGTTCATTGAGAGTGTCATAGATCCTGCTCTCAAGAGAGAGCTATGGAAGTTAGTCAGGAAGAGGCCTCTACTCTGTTTGATGTACGTGAGGAAGCCATCGCCTGGTCACTGGAGGACCAGCCCAGTAACACTAAGGTTGTCAAGAGTAGGAAAGTGGTGTGTGACAAAACAGTGAGGGATTCTCAGTGTTCTGCCATTGATGTACAGGAGAAACCAGCTGTCTCTTTGGAAGATGTTCTTAAAGTGGTGGCCGAGCAGAGTAAATGCATTGGGGAGCTAACAAACGCAGTCCGCGGTCTTGCTCTGAACAAAGAGAAGAATGGTAATGACACAGGTGGGAAACCTATAGCCAAACCAAAGTTTACTGATGACGGTTAGCCCATTTGCTTCAAGTGTAAAAGGGTGGGACACATTGTAAAACAGTGCACAAAGAAGAACATGTCAGTAAATGAGTCCACTACCACACAAGCTGCTAGTGTGCAGGAAAACTAGCATCCTCAGTTGCCAAGAGCCGGGCAATTAGTGGAAAATCTGTAGGCTTACCCGACAGTACCTGTAGTCGTGACAGGTTTCTTGAGCACACAGTGGGCAAATGTCCAGTTGTAGATCTCAAGATTAGGGGGGGTCACTGCAAAGTGTTTGCTGGATACTGGGAGCCAAGCCAGCACTATCCATGAGTCATTCTTCAGAGAACACTTATTAGGGGAAGATGAAGACGTGCTTTCTACAGCAGGATGGCTTAAGATAACTGCAGCTAACGTTGGACATCCCTTACCTAGGTTACCTTGAGTTAAACATAGAGACCATGGGGACAACTTTACCCGGGTGTGTCTTCTTGTTAGTCAAAGATCCTCAGCAGATGCAGACAACTAGTCCATGCTGAGTTTGACACAACTCTAGGCTGTGAGTTGTATTCTCATTGGAGAGAAGCCTTTCAGCGAGTACAGGAAAGTGATGTCATTGAAAAGTCTTCAGCTGCCCGTGTGGCTGGTAGGGATACTGTACATGTACATGCGTCTTCCGTAGCCACAGTCTATGCAAGGGGACTTAAAACTCTCTCGGGAGACAGCACTAGAATGCTGTTGGAGCCAGCTAACACACCGTTGCCAGGTGGTCTCCTGGTCGTTCCCACACTTGTGGAGTCAAAGGGTCATTTGTTTCCAGTTCAAGTTGTACATTTCTCTCAGGAGGATGTGTGGTTGAACCCTAGGACCCGACTTGGCATTCTGATTCAGGTTGAGTGTGTTGACAGTGATCCATGTGATGTGTGGTTCGAGTGTATCTCTGCCGACACAGAAGAAGTGACTGTTGACAGAAAATAATGTCAAACATCTGACAGTGACATTCAGTTGATATTGGACAGCCTACACATCGGTGGGACACAGGAAGAACAAGCCGCACTAGCTGCTATTTTGGCCAGTTACTCAGACACGTTTGCTTTCCAGGATGAGGACCTGGGTTACACTGATAAAGTCAAGCACGAGATTAATTTGGTCGATGACACACCAGTAACACAGCCCTACCGCCACATTCCTCCTACACAGTACAAAGAGGTTAGGGAGCACATCATCAAGGTTCTGAAGAAGGGTGTCATCCAGGCGAGCTCTAGCGCATACGCTTCCCCTCTGGTCCTAGTCCGTAAGAGTGATGGGAGTCTTCGTCTATGTGTTGACTATAGGCGACTGAACGCAAAAAACAGACTTGTTGATATTCCTTTGCCTCACATCGACAAAATATTTGATGTCCTTCACGGTGCAAAGTTATTTTCAACTATTTATTTTGCCAGTGGTTACCATCAGGTTGCAGTGCAAGAAAGTGATAGACACAATACTTTATTTACAACTCCTTTTCACCTGTGGGAGTATTTTTGGATGCCGTTTGGGGTTTGTAATGGGCCTGCACTGTTTCAACGACTCATGCAAGTTACTATGAGTGACCTAGTCTTTCAGATACTGTTAGTATACTTGGATGACATACTCGTGTTCTCTCAGATGTTCCAGGACCACTTGGAGAGACTTGAGACAGTTCTGGAGAGACTGAAAGAGACAGGGTTGAAAGTGAAGCTTGAGAAGTGCCATTTCCTTCAGCAAGAAGTATGTTTCCTTGGGCATTAGTACACTCAATTAGATGATGCTTATCCGAAACACTTGTCTAAACTGATGATTCATGTGAAGGGAATGCTATAAATTAAATTCTGCCTGCTACATTCAGGGCATCAATGTTGTTGAGAAAAGTAGCAAAACCTTTGTAGTTCTCGATGGCTAATGTTATATCTTTCAAAAATGGCGTAGTAGAAAGGACTATCAACACATACTTAGCAGCTCATGTTATAGACAGAAGTAGCTGTATGGCAGACCAATCCAAACTCATCTTCCTGCATGTCCAGCCCATCCATTATCTCAGCCAATCATGGCTAGCGGGAAGGTTCCTGTCATTTTCCGTGGCTAAACCAACTAGGCTTATAATTTAACACGTTTATTCATATTTACGGATGGAACAGAAGTTTGTTATTAAAGCACATGAAAGTTCACATGTTCTGCCAAAAAAATCATTTTGATACAAAAATGAATATTCATATGCCTCTCCTGTGAAGTAGTGACATACACCTAGTTTCCTGAAACAAGTCACACATGGTGACAAGCTGCACATGTGGGGTTTGAATCTGAAATGTTTGGTTCATTAACTAGATCATTAACCCTCTGTGCCAGCAGGGGATAGCTGTGGACTTATGTTTTTTTCCCAGTTAAATATGGTCAATCAGGAAACAGAAGACAGAACAGTTATTAAATCCTAAAGAGTCTATTGATGCACCCATGCGTCAATCCAAGTAACATAATAAAAAAATCCCCATCAAAATATGTCAGTTTAAGCTAGAGATATCAATCCACCACATCTGCCTATGTCTGCCTTCTGCATCTGCCGAGCTACACCAGTATTTGTCAGACCATGAGACGTCCCTAAAATCAGTATTCTCACGAAAACGTCTGTAGCGTCCGAACCTTTTGGGCTACAAACTAATATGACATTTCTATGGAAAGGAGAGATTCTCACGAACACGATGGTGTTCTCCGTTTTGTCACGGGACTCATCTGAAGGAAACCAGTACCGGTTTTAAGAAATTAATGGAAGTATGGAGGTAGTTTTGTGCCCAAAAAAGAGGGGTTAAATAGGTTTCCAAAAAACTAAAATATATCCGTAGCTTTCTTTTATCTCCTAGATATAGGAAAGACACTTCAAAACCTTATTCCTTATGATGTATTTTTCAACTGTCTGTTTTGCCATTTTTGAATGTGTTATTCAATGTGTTTTTAGGGCTATAGTAATAAAGGCCAAATTCAATATTTTATCATATTATTTTTGAATGTTTTTGTATATATATATATACCTACAGGGGTCCTAGAATTCCAAATAAAATAGCAAAATGATCAATGGTATGACCATCTTAAAATAATTCCATTTGTTAGCTTTTAGAGGTTAAAACGCTCCCATCCTTTACATATGCTGTGTACTTGTTACACTGTATATTATATGATTGTCTTTCTTCATCACATATGTTGAAAGTCTTATGAAATGTGATTTAGAAAATGAGAAAGGGTTAATAAAAATTAGTTTGAAGGTTCTGATTCTGTATTTAAGAAGCATATGAATACACAAGAATACAAGTTATTTAAAGGAAGCACTATACAACTAAAACACATTTCCTAAGACTTTCAACATGTGATGAAGAAAGAAAATAATAAAATAAGAGTGTTACAAGTACACAGCATATGAAGAGGATGGGAACATTTTAATAACGCAGAAATTGTCCTGATTGACCATACAGTGGGGGGAAAAAGTATTTGATCCCCTGCTGATTTTGTACGTTTGCCCACTGACAAAGTCATGATCAGTCTATAATTTTAATGGTAGGTTTATTTGAACAGTGAGAGACAGAATAACAACAAAAAAATCCACAAAAACGCATGTCAAAAATGTTATAAATTGATTTGCATTTTAATGAGGAAAATAAGTATTTGACCTCTCTGCAAAACATGACTTAGTACTTGGTGGCAAAACCATTGTTGGCAATCACAGAGGTCAGACGTTTCTTGTACTTGGCCAGCAGGTTTGCACACATCTCAGGAGGGATTTTGTTCCGCTCCTCTTTGCAGATCTTCTCCAAGTCAATAAGGTTTCGAGGTTTCGAACCTTCAGCTCCCTCCACAGATTTTCTATGGGATTAAGGTCTGGAGACTGGCTAGGCCACTCCAGGACCTTAATGTGCTTCTTCTTGAGCCACTCCTTTGTTGCCTTGGCCGTGTGTTTTGGGTCATTGTCATGCTGGAATACCCATCCACGACCCATTTTCAATGACCTGGCTGAGGGAAGGAGGTTCTCACCCAAGATTTGACGGTACATGGCCCCGTCCATTGTCCCTTTGATGCAGTGAAGTTGTCCTGTCCCCTTAGCAGAAAAACACCCCCAAAGCATAATGTTTCCACCTCCATGTTTGACGGTGGGGATGGTGTTCTTGGGGTCATAGGCAGCATTCCTCCTCCTCCAGACACGGCGAGTTGAGTTGATGCCAAAGAGCTCGATTTTGGTCTCATCTGACCACAACATTTCACCCAGTTTTCCTCGGAATCATTCAGATGTTCATTGGCAAACTTCAGATGGCCCTGTACAGTGGGGAAAAAAAGTATTTAGTCAGCCACCAATTGTGAAAGTTCTCCCACTTAAAAAGATGAGAGAGGCCTGTAATTTTCATCATAGGTACACGTCAACTATGACAGACAAAATGAGAAAAAAATAATCCAGAAAATCACATTGTAGGATTTTTAATGAATTTATTTGCAAATTATGGTGGAAAATAAGTATTTGGTCAATAACAAAAGTTTGTCAATACTTTGGTATATACCCTTTGTTGGCAATGACACAGGTCAAACGTTTTCTGTAAGTCTTCACAAGGTTTTCACACACTGTTGCTGGTATTTTGGCCCATTCCTCCATGCAGATCTCCTCTAGAGCAGTGATGTTTTGGGGCTGTCGCTGGGCAACACAGACTTTCAACTCCTTCCAAAGATTTTCTATGGGGTTGAGATCTGGAGACTGGCTAGGCCACTCCAGGACCTTGAAATGATTCTTACGAAGCCACTCCTTCGTTGCCCGGGCGGTGTGTTTGGGATCATTGTCATGCTGAAAGACCCAGCCACGTTTCATCTTCAATGCCCTTGCTGATGGAAGGAGGTTTTCACTCAAAATCTCACGATACATGGCCCCATTCATTCTTTCCTTTACACGGATCAGTCGTCCTGGTCCCTTTGCAGAAAAACAGCCCCAAAGCATGATGTTTCCACCCCCATGCTTCACAGTAGGTATGGTGTTCTTTGGACGCAACTCAGAATTCTTTGTCCTCCAAACACGACGAGTTGAATTTTTACCAAAAAGTTCTATTTTGGTTTCATCTGACCATATGACATTCTCCCAATCCTCTTCTGGATCATCCAAATGCACTCTAGCAAACTTCAGACGGGCCTGGACATGTACTGGCTTAAACAGGGGGACACGTCTGGCACTGCAGGATTTGAGTCCCTGGCGGCGTAGTGTGTTACTGATAGTAGGCTTTGTTACTTTGGTCCCAGCTCTCTGCAGGTCATTCACTAGGTCCCCCCGTGTGGTTCTGGGATTTTTGCTCACCATTCTTGTGATCATTTTGACCCCACGGGGTGAGATCTTGCGTGGAGCCCCAGATCGAGGGAGATTATCAGTGGTCTTGTATGTCTTCCATTTCCTAATAATTGCTCCCACAGTTAATTTCTTCATACCAAGCTGCTTACCTATTGCAGATTCAGTCTTCCCAGCCTGGTGCAGGTCTACAATTTTGTTTCTGGTGTCCTTTGACAGCTCTTTGGTCTTGGCCATAGTGGAGTTTGGAGTGTGACTGTTTGAGGTTGTGGACAGGTGTCTTTTATACTGATAACAAGTTCAAACAGGTGCCATTAATACAGGTAACGAGTGGAGGACAGAGGATCCTCTTAAAGAAGAAGTTACAGGTCTGTGAGAGCCAGAAATCTTGCTTGTTTGTAGGTGACCAAGTACTTATTTTCCACCATAATTTGCAAATAAATTCATTACAAATCCTACAATGTGATTTTCTGGATTATTTTTTTCTCATTTTGTCTGTCATAGTTGACGTGTACCTATGATGAAAATTACAGGCCTCTCTCATCTTTTTAAGTGGGAGAACTTTCACAATTGGTGGCTGACTAAATACTTTTTTTCCCCACTGTATATGTGCTTTCTTGAGCAGGTGGACCTTGCGGGAGCTGCAGGATTTCAGTCCTTCACGGCGTAGTGTTACCAATTGTTTTCTTGGTGACTATGGTCCCAGCTGCCTTGAGATCATTGACAAGATCATCCCGTGTAGTTCTGGGCTGATTCCTCACCGTTCTCATGATCATCATTTGTGTCTCCCGAGTGGCGCAGTGGTCTAAGGCACTGCATCGCAGTGCTAGCTGTGCCACTAGATATCCTGGTTTGAATCCAGGCTCTGTTGTAGCCGGCCGCGACCGGGAGACCCATGGGGCGGTGCGCAATTGGCCCAGCGTCGTCCAGGGTAGGGGAGGGAATGGCCGGCAGGGATGTAGCTCAGTTGGTAGAGCTTGGTGGGTTTGATTCCCACAGGGGGTATGAAAAATAATAATGGATGCACTAACTGTAAGTCGCTCTGGATAAGAGCGTCTGCTAAATGACTAAAATGTAAAATGTAAACTCCACGAGGTGAGATCTTGCATGGAGCCCCAGGTCGAGGGAGATCGACAGTTATTTTTTGTTTCTTCCATTTGCGAATAAACGCACCAACTGTTGTCACCTTCTCACCAAGCTGCTTGGCGATGGTGTTGTAGCCCATTCCAGCCTTGTGTAGGTCTGCAATCTTGTCCCTGACATCCTTGGAGAGCTCTTTGGTCTTGGCCATGGTGGAGAGTTTGGAATCTGATTGATTGATTGCTTCTGTGGACAGGTGTCTTTTATACAGGTAACAAACTGAGATTAGGAGCACTCCCTTTAAGAGTGTGCTCCTAATCTCAGCTTGTTACCTGTATAAAAGACACCTGGGAGCCAGAAATCTTTCTGATTGAGAGGGGGTCAAATACTTATTTCCCTCATTAAAATGCAAATCAATTTATAACATTTTTGACATGCATCTTTCTGGATTTTGTTGTTGTTATTCTGTCTCTCACTGTTCAAATAAACCAACCATTAAAATTATAGACTAATAATTTATTTGTCAGTGGGCAAACGTACAAAATCAGCAGGGGATCAAATACTTTTTTCCCTCACTGTATATAAAAATAGTTTTTAAAAGTCTACAGCTATCCCCTGGTGGTGCAGAGGGTTGATTATCCTTTAAGTTTCCTTAAAAAAATAAAGAATAAAGTGAAATTCTGGCTTAAATATACTCTACTAAAAGAGAGGATGTATTTACTTTGTCCAGATTTATAAATCTATTCAGAAATTGAGATTTTAGTCTAACTATAAAAAATAAAACATTGTGTAAATATTGACGGCTCAACTTTTAAAAACACACCCGATATAATTCCTACTTTGAGAGGCTTGATATGGTCCCTCCTGGCTTATTTTTCATGATCTGAAAAGCTAAAGTGACCATAGATCAGCACGCATAGTCTTGGATACCTTGTAATAATGCGCCCAGAAGTATGCAGCATATAAAGAGGATGGGTGAAGTGATGGTGAATAATCCAGTTACCAGTATTTCCCTGGGTTAGTTATGTCTAACAAGGCTAAAAAGGAAGCATAGAATTCCTGATTGACCATCCTGCCATGGCTATATACTGAAAGAAGACAAGGAAAGCTATCTTCTCTTAGGTGTAGTGGATAAAAGACCTGACTAGGGAACCAAACATTGCAGGTTCAAACCCCACATGTGCAGATTGTCAATATATGAAGGCTAATTAAGTATGTTTGTGTTGGTATGATTAAATGCTGTTCAAATGTCATATGAATGAAATTAAAATGTAATCTGTTGCTATATCACCTACAATACAGTCCTCAAATGCGAATTGCCATTAAATGGGGAGAGAGACATCATGGGGATGCACTCCATTTTCTGTGGTGAAACTTAAATATAACATTTTCCAAATGTTACAAGGACCTCCAAGACAAGGTAAAATGTATAATGCATGAACATCAATGGAATATTATGTGAAACCTAAAACAAATATGCTATGAACGTCATTCAAATGTATTTCATTCTTGCAACATCAAAGGAATGTCTGCACAACTGGACAGTTTTTGCGTTTTGGGAACATCTTGTCATGTCCCCACATGTTACCACAACCTAATTAAACATTCTGGGAACCATTAAAGAACAGACAAAATGTGTTCTGGGAACGTTCTTGTAACTTTAGGTGAATGTTTTTTCCACCCTAAAAGAAACATAGTAAAATCATCCGCACAACTGGACAGTTTTGGTATTTTGGGAACATATATTTTGTGATGTCCCCGCAAT